>NC_044060.1:16592494-16684994 GCF_902167405.1 Gadus morhua | reverse complement strand
AAATTGTTATGATTTGTAGTTCCTCCTCTCTATCATGTCCCCAAAGTGAACTGATGTCATGAACGTTAAAGCCAGTGGTTTGAGCTGTGTGCGCTTGTGCGTGTGTGCCTCTGCAGGCTGTCCAAAGGGCTTCTATGGAAAGCAGTGCAACAAGAAGTGTAACTGTGCCAACAACGGCCGCTGCCACCGGACCTACGGGGCGTGTCTGTGTGAGCCCGGGCTCTACGGGAGGTTCTGCCACCTCCGTAAGTCTACACAGCTGGTCCACCGAAGCATAGTCCCTTGTGTACCGTCATCTATTAGAGACTGTTCCAGAGTGACCTACGGTGAAGTCTACCTGAACTTTGTAACTCTGCAAACTTCACAGGATGGGTTCCGATGTGGAAAAATTGTTTTTGTGTGTTGGTTAAAATACTTAACGGTGTTGATGTAGGTTACCCTGAATATAAAGCTGTAGGGTTTTATTATCACTGTTTTTATCCAAAGCGCTAAATCACTAAATGAAAATGTAATCACCCTCCTCGTTCTACAGCTCAATGCCTTCATCCAGATATAAGAGAGAAAAAAGTCAACCTTTATTGGCACAGAGAAGCTCAACAGAGTCCTATGACGCTCGTTAACGAGGCCCTGCCTGTAGTGTACAGGCAATATGACACGGCCAAAACACACAGCCAAATAGAATCACATGTTCACAAAATAAATGAATACATAAATAAATGTATAGGAGTACAAAAATATTATAATAAAGAATAGCCTATAGGAAAAAGAAAGTGAACCAAAGCATCAGGGGTTTCCTCCTGAAAGCATTTGTAGCAGAATGTTTGTCCTGGCTCTGTGTGTGTCCCAGCCTGTCCCAAGTGGGCCTTCGGTGCGGGCTGCTCTGGAGAGTGTCCGTGCCTCCAGAAGAACACCTTGGAGTGCCACCGTCGCCATGGCACCTGTGTATGCAAACCCGGTTACCGTGGCAACACCTGCGGCCAAGGTAAACCTTGTCCAAGGGAAAAAGGAAGCACATGTCGTGGTCTGCTTGGCAGGCGTGCTCCCTGGATGGGCTTCTTGATCTTTGGGGTAACGTGTGTGTGTGTGTGTGTGTGTGTGTGTGTGTGTGTGTGTGTGTGTGTGTGTGTGTGTGCGTGTGTGTGTGTGTGTGTGCGTGTGTGTGTGTGTGTGTGCGTCTCCAGAATGCGACCCGGGTTCCTACGGAACGGGCTGTGAGAAGAAGTGCACCTGTCCTCCAGGTGTGTCCTGCCATCACGTGACCGGGGAGTGCCAGAGAAAATGCCCGGCCGGTCGTCGTGGCAACAACTGCGAGCAAGGTTTGTTATTATTGCGTGGGTGTCAGGGTTAGCACTAGGCCTACACGATAAGGACAAAATTTAGGATTCAAATAATTAAGCCTGATATTTTGATGGCAATTATTCATTGTGATGAACATATTATTTATTACATTTACGTGGCAACCACGTTATATTTTTTCATGTCTGTCAGTTAGCGGCAGTGATTCATCGCACCCCTCGTAGATTCTGGTGCCGTAACGGCAATACCAAAAACAAAATAAAATGTATTCAGGCAATTCGATTTATTTTTGTTATATTATCTCTTTTTAATGCACTACTTGCAACCTTTCACGTTTCAATAATGCAGAGGCCACCATGTTGAGGTTTTGATGGACACCCCTGTGTGTGTGTGTGACTGCAGAGTGCCCAGAGGGCCGGTTCGGGCCGGGCTGCGACCAGGCCTGTAACTGCACGGGAGCCCCCTGTGATGAGGTGACGGGGAAGTGCCGCTGTCCCGCGGGAACCTCGGGGAAACACTGCCAGAACCGTGAGTCCCACCGGCTCCAGGCCCAAGTTGGGCCCACACAACCGCCAGCTTAGGCTGGCCATTTAGTAAATATGAGTAAATAACAATGATAGTGATGGGAAGGTAATAAAGTTACAAATTTACAAGTGGTGGCTGATATTTACTTTAGCTAAAAATATCACAAAGCAGTTGTATCCTCCAGTTTGAGATGAAAAACGACTCATTCCATGTCTATGATCCCGTCACCATGCGGAGTGTGTACTGTGTATGCGTGGCTGAACGTGACTGAAGCCCCGCTTTTGTTCCAGTGTGTGAGGAGGGCTACTGGGGTCCGGCCTGCAGAGAGAGCTGTCCGGCCTGCGAACACGGCGGCGTCTGCGATAAACACAACGGCTCCTGTGCATGTCCACCGGGCTTCAGCGGCACACTCTGCCAGGACTGTGAGTACTCCCCCCACACCCTCTGTGTGTGTATGTGAGTGCGTGTGTGTACGTGTGTGTGGGTGCTTACTTGTGTGTGTTTCTGTGTTGACCAACACAACAACAGCAACAGCGGTCAACATGCCTGAATGTTATTGGTTCTTAAGTGTCGAGACAAAGTGGAACAGATTGTTATATAAAGTATTATGGGGCAGTTTTAGGCCTTGTCCCATTACCACGCACCAGCAACGTCTAACCCTTCAGTGGAGGCTGAGCGGACACAGCTGGCAGTGCACATGCGCAAAGGTCGCCATAAAAGGTTTATGAGTGGCCCTTTTAGTTTTGGCCTATATAAGGTCCTTCCTGAACCCGGGACGGAGACGCAGACTCTGCCCTGTCGTAGGGCAGCTTCATTTCGGATGAGACGTTCCACTTGGATACTGATGATCCCTTGGCACCTTTCGCTAGGGTAGGGTTGCTAACCCCGGTGTCCTGGCAAAATTCCCAACATGACGCTTGTACCAATAAGGCCCCCCAATCAATGACCGCTGTCTAATTGGATGGCATCGTTGCAGTCGGCGGTCCACTGTGACAGTCAGTGTGTGGTGAGCACTCAGCCGCATATTGGCTGCCGTCCATCACCATGGTGGGGGGGTACCCCCCACCATGGTAGTGGGTCTCATAATCCTCCCCCCCAAACACACACACACACACACCCACACCCACACCCACACCCACACACACATACACATACACACACACACACACACACACACACACACACACACACACACACACACTTACTATGTTTTTTTTTAAATAACTCGCATAAATAAAGCGCAATTCATTGTTCTTAAGCTGTGTTGTGTGTTGTGTGAGTAAGGGTTTGGAGCGGGGTTGTTGTGGGTCTGCTCAGGGCTGGGGCTGTGCGTGTGCGTGTGTGTTGCCAGGTGTGTCCTCTTCCTCTGCCCTGCCACATGACCGTACGTCTTAATGGGATTTACACAACCCCTTCAAGCGCAACGTGTTCCGTTTGCTCCCGGGGGGGTCAGGGGTCCGGACCGGTCAGCCCCCCCAGATGGTCTTCCAACACACACATCCCTCCCCGTGTGAGGGCCGACCTGCTGCTTAAAGCCAGACGAAGGAGTTATGCAACAAATTCTGAAATATTGAACATGGACCCTGCCCTATGGTGGTACATCTATAACTCTACGCTGTGACTACAGGGGCGTCATGTTTTAGACATGACTGGTTTCAAATTCCACACCACCCATCCCAGCTTTCAAGGGGAGCACTTTGTCCGGGGGGGGGGAGTTGTAGTGACTAATGTCTCCAGGATCACACACAGCTACCTTGAGGCAATCACTCTCTCCCCCCTGCTACTATGACAAGCCCTAATTTAGTGCTGCGTTCGTTATTCAATAGATTTCCTCCAGCTGCTGTCCCTCAAGCGTTCGAGTGGTCTGCTTTTTATTTTGGTCTTGAAGGATGGATTGAAGTTAAATGGTAAACTAGACATATTTATATAGCGCTTTTATCAAAAGGGCTTTGCAATATTTGCCCGACATTCACCCATTAATACACACATTCCCACATTGACGTTCAACCTTGCAAGGCGACAGCCAGCTCGTCAGGAGCAGTTCGGGTTTAGGTGCCTTCCTCAGGGACACATCGAGGATCGAACTAGCAACCTTGCGGTTACTAGCCAACCCACTCTACCTCCTGAGCTACTGCCAACCCCTGAAGGGATTGAAGACGGATTGTGTTGCTATAGTTCCATCCCTAAGCGGGCCTACACACACATGTGTCTGTGGGACTCCTTTGCTGAGTGCAGATGAGTGTCCATTAGTTCTGCTGGATGTCTAAATAATAATAATAACAAACCCCCTCTGTGTGTGTTTCAGCGTGTCCGGTCGGTTGGTTCGGACAGGGCTGCCAGCTGAAGTGTGTGTGTGAGAACAACGCGCACTGCCATCCGGTGACCGGGCGCTGTACCTGCGCCCCGGGCTGGACGGGACACAGCTGCAGGAAAGGTACGGAGCACGACGGCGCATCCGCGTTCAAGCCCCTCATCATGTTCTGGTTGTTAGCCGGCTGTTCATATCTGCTGTGCATTTGGATTTCTCTTTTTATTTGTATATGTTGTTCATCAGGGTGTCACTGAAAAAGAGAGCCTGCTCTCCATGGCCTTTCCCTGAGTTAATAAAGGTTGAATGAAAGGGGAGGGAAACCCCCGTTTTAGCAGGAGGACCAGCGCCCAGGTACAGTCAAATGTTCCATCTGAGGCAACCGTAAAAAACTCCTAAACCTTTTTCAAGAAACCCATTGGGTGCCACAGGAGACGGATTGAGATGAAGCAGACATCTGGCGGCCTCGGCCCGCCGCGGGGTGTAACCAATGAACACTAATGATCTGTCAGACGGAGCAGAGGATGCTAACCCTGTGTGTGTGTGTGTGTGTGTGTGTGTGTGTGTGTGTGTGTGTGTGTGTGTGTGTGTGTGTGTGTGTGTGTGTGTGTGCGGCGGCCAGCGTGTGACGCGGGCCACTGGGGGGAGGACTGCGTCCAGGCCTGCGACTGTAAGAACGGCGACGGCAGCTGTGACGCCACCACGGGCCAGTGCAACTGTGAGGCGGGGTACACGGGAGCACGCTGCCAGCACCGTGAGTGGAGGCCCTGTGTGTGTGTGTGTGTGTGTGTGTGTGTGTGTGTCTGTGTCTGTGTCTGTGTCTGTGTGTGTGTGTGTGTGTGTGTGTGTGTGTGTGTGTGTGTGTGTGTGTGTGTGTGTGTGTGTTTACATTCTGCTTTAAATTAGCCTGGTCAATTTATATAGTTGTATAAATCAATGCTTTTATGGACTTCCTTTTCCATCTGATTTGGAGTAGCTGCGATTTACAAGCAACACGGAACTGTAAAAGGTTTAAAATCCAAATACAAAGTTTGATTTATAATAATTGTTGTGTTCCATTTGACTTTTTCCTTTCACGTTAATGTCAGAGTACAATCAATCATCTCTCCCCCCTCGCCCTCCTCAGAGTGCCCCGGCGGGACGTTCGGTCTGGGCTGTCGCCGGCGCTGCCAGTGTGACAACCAGGCGTCATGTGACCACGTGAGCGGCGCGTGCACCTGCCGCGTCGGCTGGACCGGGAGCTTCTGTGAAAAACGTACGGGAAAACAGACAACAACGCCATCAACTGATGTCATCAAGCACTCGCCGTCGCGCGTTATGCCGCCTGCTGGTCTCGGGCCTCCCCGGCCCTCGAGGTGTAACGGATGGATGCTCCCGGGGCCGCCTTGTGACGCCCTCTGATCTGTGCGCGTTGCAGCCTGCCCGCAGGGCTTCTACGGCCTGGACTGCCAGGAGAGGAGTGTGTGTCTGAACGGGGGGAGAGGCGACCACGCCAGCGGTGTGTGTTCCTGCCCCGCGGGGTGGATCGGCCCGCACTGCAATCTGAGTGAGTCCCTCGCATTCCACGCACACACACACTCCTTCAACCCAATCTGTGTGTCGCGGCGAGAGGGGGCGGGTTCTAATGTGACCGGGATATGGGAACATCTTCCACTGTTGAATGTCTGCAGATCGGACAGGGCGTGCCTCGGCGTGGGACTGGGGTAGACGGGCTCTGTAGTACAGGCACACAAAAGGAGAGCAGACACTCGGTGATTGGAAGTTATTTGGAGGGAGGCCAGCTCCGAAAATGATCAGACGTGAGAAAGCAGCGGAGTGGGCTTTCCCCCCGCGGCCTGCGGTCTCCGTCCCATGCCGGCACAATGGGCGGTCCTCCATCCTTTTGATCGGCGCGGTTCATCTGAAGGTCGTCACATTGTTTTGGTCTGTGCAGCTTGTCCGGACGGTTCCTATGGCGACGGGTGTAACCAAAGCTGTGGCTGCCATAACGAGGGCAGCTGCCACCCGGCCAGCGGGCAGTGTGTGTGCGCCCCGGGCTGGACCGGACCCAACTGCACAGGAGGTCAGTGTCCCGAAACATACGGGTGACGGGCAGACGCCGGGTCGCACCTCAAACCCAGCCGTCCCGTGATAACTTGTCTTTTGTGATTTTTTCTTTTTCCCCCAGAATGTCCCTCGGGTTTCTACGGAGCGGACTGCCGCCGGAGGTGCCTGTGTCAGAACGAGGCCACGTGCGGCAAGACAGACGGGAGGTGCGCCTGCGCCGAGGGGTGGATGGGCTCGGCCTGTGAGCTGGGTGAGGAATGCGCTTCTCTGACGGGAGACTATAATGTTATACTGAATATCATATCACAGAATCCATCCATCGTCGTCCCACCGCACACCCATCGGCGGGCCGCACTGTTTGTTCTCCCGGGACTTTCCCCAGTCCCTCATACCGTCTCCTGGTGTTCTGTATGACTGGCCACGTGGTCACGCACCGCCTGCAACACCCTGCATGCATTCAGAAACATACGGTTGGCCAAGGGAATGTTGGGTTATTGGAAAAACCCTAATGATTTTGACTAGACGAGCCTGGACAGAAATGTAGACATGAAACATCACCAAGAATACCATTGAGCCACTATGGCAGTAATTACCACGGTGACCCCCTGGTCAAGTGTTGTTTTCTTAGACTAATATCCAGGATGAAGCAGTCTCCGTCTAATTTACTCTCTTAGGTCATTTGTTTTCATTTCAAGTGTAATTTCCTGCCACCATGTGTGTGTGCGTTTCTGTGTTTCTGTGTGTGTGTGTGTGTGTGTGTGTGTGTGTGTGTGTGTGTGTGTGTGTGTGTGTGTGTGTGTGTGTGTGCGTGTACATATGCGTGTGCATGCGTGTGTCTATGTGTACACTGCAGACAGGTCTAACAGAGTCCAGGCCCTCCTGTCTGCCCTGTAAACGTCTCTCTCTCTCTCTCTCTCTCTCTCTCTCTCTCTCTCTCTCTCTCTCTCTCTCTCTCTCTCTCTCTCTCTCTCTCTCATTCAAGCCTCTCTCGCCCCCCCCCCCCCCCCACACCCTTCTCCTGGGTTTACCGTGCCAAGCACAGGAAGACTAATCCAGCCCCTGGAATGTTCTCTACCCTCTTAAACTCAGTGGCTGCTGCCCTGACTCCATGCCAACTATCTGCTAGGCTAGGCTAGGCTAGGCTACGGCTAGGGGCCAGCTGCAAGTTATTAATGAGGATCCTTGCCCTCAGCACAAAGGTCTCTCGCAAGGAGGGATTTGCACCCTGACTAGGCACATGTCATCATTCTCGTGTGTGTGTGTGTGTGTGTGTGTGTGTGTGTGGTGTGTGTATGTCTCCAGAATGTGCGGTCGGCCAGTTCGGTGTGGACTGCCAGCAGCGGTGTGTGTGTGAGAACGGAGGCCGGTGCGACAGACACTCAGGCCAGTGTAGCTGCGCTGCCGGCTGGGTGGGAGACCACTGCGAGAGAGGTAGGCCTGGAGCCCAACACTCCTGCACACCAGGTTTCAAACCTCCCACAAAATGATGCATGATGTGTTGAATAATGCATAGATGTGGCAAGTGAAGTCGTCACATATTTTTGGTCGTCCAAAATGTTCAATAAACTGCTGGGAAAGTCCCTAGCTGGGTCTGTATACTTTTACTCTTTTATTGAGAATGCCAGGATTTGAGCAACACTCAATTACCTCACCCCAAACTTCTTCACTCTGCTCATCCGGAGTCAAACGTGTCCAATCGTTTTTGCATATATTTGCGAATGATAAGTTCAATCTGATAGTGACATCACAAATTTGTTCCCCTACTTGCCAGAACCCAGAGAGTTCAAGGATGTGACACAGAAGGTGCTGTTCCTTCTACAAATATGGAAACAGCATCGAGCACTCAATGAAACGATGTGGATTTAAGATAAATCCATCAGAAGAAAAAAACATTCTGATTTAGTCTGCCGTGTTGTTTTGAGTGGAAGTATGCTTTAGGGACTAGATGCATGTTTAACCAGGCGTGATGGACGAGCTCCGCTACTCCCCCTGTCACAGGGTGCGATGCGGGGCGCTTTGGCGCCGGCTGTGAGCAGAGGTGCCATTGTGAGCATGGAGCTCTGTGTGACCACGTGACGGGGGAATGCCTGTGTCCCCCCGGCTGGAGAGGAAAGCTCTGTGATAAAGGTACAAACACATCATGTGACTACTAGTGGTCTCCACACTAGTGATGAAGGTACACACACATCATGTGACTACTAGTGGTCTCCACACTAGTGATGAAGGTACACACACATCATGTGACTACTAGTGGTCTACACACTAGTGATGAAGGTACACACACATCATGTGACTACTAGTGGTCTCCACACTAGTGATGAAGGTACACACACATCATGTGACTACTAGTGGTCTACACACTAGTGATGAAGGTACACACACAACAAGTCATTACCAGTCGTCTACACACTAGTGATAAAGGTACACACGCATCATGTTATTACCAGTGATCTACACACTAGTGATGAAGGTACACACACACATCATGTTATTACTAGTAGTCGACACACTAGTGATAAAGGAACACACACATCATGTGTTTACTAGTGTTCACCACACTATGAAGCCAATGAACTCCAAGTAAGATGTACTCTAATCATCTCAGACACGTTTTATTCAAATAGCTGGAAACAAAGGAACAATAAAGCATAGCATGGCCAATTAAATAAAATGGGTAATACAATATGAGATAAATTATATATAAGACAAATTCCAATCAACTGTGTTGACATGGCAATAAAGTTATCTATCTATGAGGAAATATAAATATATTCTTTCATCTAGCGATGTATCAATATAACACTGCAAGCCGCGAGAGAATGTTCCAGACAGAAGGGGTTGTAGAGAAAGATCTGTCACCCCAGTTAAGGCCTGCTACTGTAATGTTGACCTTAACATGGGTCCCTGCCTAGCCTCCGCTCAGTACTCTACAGTCACTGTCCTGTTCCCCGGTCCTCCTGTGTGTCTCAGCGTGTCTCCCCGGGTCGTTTGGGACGGGCTGCTCGCAGCGCTGCGGCTGTTCCCGCGGTACCTCCTGCCACCACATCAGCGGGGAGTGTGGCTGTCCCCCCGGGTTCACCGGCAACGGCTGTGAACAAGGTGAGCAGGATGTATTAGAACTAGATAGATCTGTATCTATGGCTGTAAAGTCAACAAATACACTAGCTTAATCAACCTAATTTATCTCATGACCTCAAACCAGTACATATGTTGTTTGCATGGTCTACAACCAATACATTTTAGTCATATAAAATGGCACAATAACAAATGTCACTAACGTGAATAGGAGTTCTAATATCTGCTTTCTTGACAGCGTGTCTCCCGGGAACCTACGGGCTGAACTGTAACCAGGTGTGCCAGTGTTCAGAAACCAACCAGCTCTGCCACCCGGTGTCCGGTCTGTGTTACTGCGCCCCCGGTTTCCATGGGCCCAGATGCAAACAAAGTAGGCATTACCACAATTTCAATTTGTAAAACATGGTCAAAAAATAATTAATTTAAAGTAATGCTCCTCAGCAACAAAGCCTGTGTGTAACTAACCTAACAGAAATGTATAATTGTATGCATTATATTTAACAGACTGATTCGAGTGTATTTTGTGCAGCCGATATTGAGCAGATATTTCTTAATGTTTCAGCGTGTGTAGAGGGCCGATACGGACCGAACTGCGGCCGCGAGTGCCAGTGTGAAAACAGCGGCCAGTGCAACCCCGCCACGGGCACCTGTGAGTGCTCGGCGGGCTTCATCGGAGCGCACTGCAACAACAGTGAGTGGCTTGGATCAGCATCATTTTAAGAGAGGCCTGCAGGTTGTACTAATGTAGGGGGATCTGAATAGCAAACAGATAAAAACAATTGTTTTAATTTTTGCAGAGGTAGGATTAGAGCTGAGTACGTTTTTGTAATGCAATGTGCACGCGCAGAACATCAGCTAACTAATACATGACACAAGTAAGATAAAGGCTCATTTTGATATGGAGGGTTTTCAACCTCATCAGGCTCAACGCCTAACGATTCTACTTGCCCTCCCCTCTCGGGTTTAACTTATTTTCTCTTAAGTCACTTCTAAGTTCATTTTTTTTAACTGGTGAACTAGCCTAAAGTCTAGAACCAAATTCAAAAATAATTAAGATAATAACAAAAGTATTTTCCTTATAAGTTCCCCAGAAAATGAATCAGCTGGGGTGCCTACCTTTTAGCATCATTGCAATGTTGCTAAATAATGACTCCAGTTAAAGGGAGGCCTGGTGTTACAATGTCCTCACATTGTAATATCTAATGGGAATGTTTGTGTGTGTGTGTGTGTGTGTGTGTGTGTGTGTGTGTGTGTGTGTGTGTGTGTGTGTGTGTGTGCGTGTGTGTGTGTGTGTGTGTGTGTGTGTGTGTATGCGTGCGCGTGTGTGTGTGTGTGAGACAGCCTGTCCTGCAGGGCGCTACGGCGCTGACTGTGCCCTGGTGGCCCTGTGTGTGGCGGGGGCCCACAGTAACCCGGCGTCTGGCCGCTGCGTCTGCAACCCGGGGCGGAGAGGAGAAGACTGCGGCCACGGTGAGTCATCACACAGCACACCCAGCCGGGCCCACCGCACGACTCAGGCTGAAGGTTCTTCCGTCTAAGCAGCCTTTTTCAGACACTGGGCGGGGTTGCATCTGCGTAAGCCAATCACGAGGCAGATTATCATCCTGAGAGTGACGTTGCCCTTTGAAGAGTTTTTTTTATAGTTTTTCAAAAAGAAATCCAAAAGACTTGAAAGATACTCTTTAAAGTCTGTGTGTGTGTGTGTGTGTGTGTGTGTGTGTGTGTGTGTGTGTGTGTGTGTGTGTGTGTGTGTGTGTGTGTGTGTGTGTGTGTGTGTGTGTGTGTGTGTGTGTGTGTGTGTGTGTGTGTGTGTGTGTGTGTGTAGGCTGTTCCCCAGGCTGGTATGGTGCAGGCTGTGCCCATCGTTGTAACTGCAGTAATGGAGGTCTGTGTGATCCTGCCTCTGGTACTTGTACCTGTGGACTGGGCTGGGCCGGCAAGCACTGTGATACAGGTAAGCTTTACTCCGTCCCGCTACCACACCACTACACACACATCTTTACTCTGTCCTGCTACCATACCACTACACACACATCTTCCCTCTACCATTCCACTACACACATCTTTACTTTATCATATCACTGCACACACATCTTCACTCTGTCCTACTACCATACCACTACACACATCTTTAATCTATCATACCACTGCGCACACGTCTGGCCTCTCCTTTGAATAAGACTCAATGGAGACACAGGCCAGCCCTGCCTCATGTTTGTCCCCTTCCACCCGGAGCTTGTCCTGGTGGCGGAGCAGCTTGCCCCCGTCCGGGTGCTCTGCCCTTCCTCCTCCTCCTCCGGGACCTGCCCGCGTGGTTCTCCTCCTCCTCTGGTTCCCCCCACCCTGGGACAGTGTAGACCAGGGATGGGCAACTGGCGGCCCGCGGGCCGCATACGGCCCACATCCTCACTCAGTCAGGCCCGCACATAATTAAAAAAAATAAATAATAATAATAAAAAAAAAAATACAAATATCGAGTTACAGAAAACTCGGTCAAGAAAGATGAGAAGAATTCATAGTATTCAAAGGCAAACCCATGCGTCTAGTTTGCTTAGAAACGAAATCAGTCATTAAAGATATCCACTTAAGTCGCCACTACAACTACTACAACTGTAATGAATATCATGCTTGTTGGGTTTGAGTTCATTGAGTTGTTGCACTCAATGTTGGGCCACTGTTTTTCAGTTTTGTGACATCATTGAATGATGATGTATGTGAGCCCTTTGCACTGATAGAAATGTGGCTATTTGAGCATGGAAAACATGAAATGATGCATGTTGGTTCAATTAAAATACCGTGCATAGGTTATGTTTCTGGAAGATTATTTAGTTAGTGGCCATCCTCAAAATGCACCAGAATACAGGAAATGAAATCTACCAAATACCAAATTGTGTAGCTTCTCTCAGCTCACGTTTAGTTGAAGTGTGCAGTCATGTGGCCCTCTGATGGCCTCCCTCTTTATCATGAAAGTTGCCCATCCCTGGTGTAGGCTAACGAGTGCGTTCCTGCCCCCCGTGTCTCAGAGTGCTCCGCGGGGAGCTTCGGCGCCGGCTGCCTGCTGCGCTGTGGATGCAGGAACAACGGGACGTGTGACCGGGTGACGGGGGCCTGCCAGTGTGGGCCGGGCTACTACGGTCATCTGTGTGAACACGGTGAGGCATACACAGCAACACACCAGGAAGAGAGGAGGAATGGATTTCTTTATTACATATCCATCTCAGAAAGGCCTCGTGTTGGAGCTGCTCCTTTTGAACTCAAACTAGGAACAGCGATCAGTTTCTGAGCTAGTCTCTGCCCACTATCAAAATGTAACAAATATCTAGCTTTCACAAAAGAGTGAAAGCAAAAAGGATGGATGGAGAGATTGAGGAAATGCCAGGTAGGTATTTAAGCAGGTTTTTA
This sequence comes from Gadus morhua, assembly GCF_902167405.1. Taxonomy (NCBI): domain Eukaryota; kingdom Metazoa; phylum Chordata; class Actinopteri; order Gadiformes; family Gadidae; genus Gadus; species Gadus morhua. Next base: position 16,672,342 of record NC_044060.1, on the reverse strand, counting down.
ATAGGCTCGTGCAAATCTGAGGCTGGGAGGGATTGCCGTCCTGCAGACCTGTTCCATTGCTTTGTGAGAGGACAGGGACGATGTTGTTCAATTTACTTTTAATGTATTTTGAAGATTTATCAGGGACTGGTTTCCTGAGATCGTCCCCTACTAAGAACCGTGTCTATGGCACTAGTGTAATTAATCCACCCCCTCCCTTCCCCTCTAATGAAACCCTGTTGTGTGACCAGGCTGCCCCCCCGGTCTCCACGGAGCCCTCTGCCTGCTGCAGTGCGACTGCATGAACGGGGCGTCCTGTCACCCGGCCACGGGCCAGTGCGTCTGTCCCCCGGGTTACCATGGCGCCCGCTGCCACAGAGGTCCGTTGGTGTGGAGTTGTTTGTTCTAACGTCTTCTTTTTAATTGGGTTTCCTCATCAGAACCACCATGGGGTCTTTTTCTGTTTGCCGCATCATGTCACAAGTCACATACGCATTCCTAATCATCGCAGTCATTTCCCATCCTCGCTATCCTTAACCTCCACCCCTCTGTGTGTTCCTTTCCAGTGTGTGAACAGGGCACATTCGGCCAGGGCTGCTCCCGGGTGTGTGACTGTGAAGGGGACACGCCCTGCAACCCGACCACAGGGGCCTGTCGGTGTCCTTCAGGGAAGACCGGAGCCAGATGTGACATCGGTAACAATTCCTCCTGACCCCTTTTTAGGGGGAGCTCAACATGTCACCATGTATCGTTTAGCAGTTTAGTTATGACCAAGCCATTTGATTGGACGAAAGGCATTCCATCAGTGCTGATATAGAGTATGACAGCACCGGGACGTTTGACCATACATGTATCACTCCACAATCCAGGTGTTTCTACCTACATGATACAAAGTGCCTGGCCTGTGCTAAGGTCTAGCCCTACACAACGCATCAAGCTAGTGGGCAGGATAATGTTTAAGTACTGCATGGCAACAGTCCAGTCCCAGTCCAGTTGCGGAACTATTTGTGTTGTCAAAGCCAAATAAAGGATTGAATAAAATAATAAATGTATTTTTAACGTTGATGATTACTGTAAACTTATAAATGGCCCCTGTAGAACTGTTCTACGGAAGCAATACCACCCTCACGGTCAGGCTGTTATACTGAACATCAGCACTCCCTCTCGTATGATATTGATTAAGTGTATAGTGGCCCATTCATTATAATAATACTTGGGGTCTGTGTGTGTGTCCAGACTGCAAGGCCAACCAGTATGGACCGGACTGCACGGAGACCTGTCAGTGTGAAAACGGGGCGCACTGTAACCATAGAAACGGCCAATGCACCTGTCTCAACAGATGGATCGGAGTCACATGTCAAGAAGGTAATCACTGTTGGTCGTGTACTGTAAACACGCACTCACACATTGCTACTGTCTTGTGCATAGTGCTATAACTCACCCAAACACTCAGTTAACATTGTAGGGTCTCATTATCTCATCGCTGTTGGCAACCTCTGGCTATAATTAGGTCTCCGGCGTTGAGTTCACCGGACGTTTGTGCTGACAACCAGAGAAGTGTTGAGCGCTGGTCAGTCCAGCAGGAGGTCGCCGGAGACAAAGGCAGACCTCACTTATGGCTGGTGTTGGCCGTTTCTTGCTGAGCCTGGACGAAGTGTCTTTGACGGATCTTTTGTGTTCCCACCCCCCTCTTAGACGGACCCCTCCGCCTCCCAGAGAGAAGTATCGTAGGAGACACGCTGGAGGAAAATGCGTTATAACTGCTCCAGTGATGGGAGCCACACACCAGCACCGCTAAGACCGACTCACCGTAGGGTTCCACCCAGGTGAGGGACAGGGCGCTGACGAGAAGACTGTTGAGGTGGTTCCTGAGGGGGGGGGGGGGGGGGTGGGAAGGACCCATTTTGTGGTGGGAGTTGCGCAAAGCACCCATGGCAACTTTAAAACACAACACGAGGATCCTCCACTACGCTCTGGCTGTCCTCAGGTCTATGCACGGGACAAGAGAGCACATTCGCTTTACATCGAGGATGTCCAATAGGTCCGAGAGCGTTCTGCTGTCCATTTTGTCTCTATGCTGTCCGGTTTATGTCCATAACAAATGCAAAGATAGTTGAGCATAATATTAAGAATTAAAGTATGTGAAAGTTACTCTACATTTATGGTGTGGCTAGGTATGACACCACACTTCACTCCAAGTGATCATATTTTAATAATGCAATGAAGTGGTTTGCAGCTCTGTATGTGTATCAAGTGAAATCCTCCAACTATTGGTGCTATGCTTCTTCACAGTGTGCAAGCCTGTGGGGCCATACGATGTTGTACAGTTTAAAATACATTTAGCACAATGCGGTTCACCGAATTCTTTAAAAGGAGAAGTCAGGAGGAGGCCCCTGCTTTTAGAATAACTGGCGATTATCAACCGCAATGCATAGATGCATGGAGTAAAGCTTAATAACCTTTTTTTATATGTATAAATTGCCAAGTTATATTTATATTTCACAGCTGTACACATTTGAATACACGTCGTTTTTGTGTTAATGTATATTTAATTGTTCACTGGAGCTATATTTCATGTCCACCAATGGGAGAAAAATGGTCGGCAAGCCTATGAAGTCGGTGTATGCAACTCATACGGGGCACAAATAATAAACAGTGTTGCGTCCGTTTTTTCCCATTGTCATTTTAATTTCATTAAAGAGTAAAGCTGTACATCCTGTCTAAATTCAGATTCAAGCACAGTGCAGTTAGCAATGCCTGCAAATGAAAGAAAAAGGCTGAGGTGATCACAACCAAAAATAATAAATATATACAAAGGTCAAACTATATACAGACCCAGGGAGATATCTTACTCTCACTCGGATGTCTTCATAGAGTGAATTTAGTCCACCATTTGCATTCAATTCAGAGCATACCTCAATGCACACAACGATACAAATCAATTGCTTATTTTGTCAGTCTCTATATTGATACAATATTAACAGAGGAAATGCAGCATGGTAAAAATACAAAAAAAAAACTTTCCCGAATCGCTCCAACATAAAAAATATATTCTGTTTAACCTTGGATCTTCCATTTAAGAAGCCATGACATATAATCGGTGTGTCTGATTTATATTGTCTAAAACAAATTGTTTTGTACGTCTAAAATAAACAAAGGTGGAGCCCCTTCAAAGCACTGTATTTCCTGTACATCCATCAGTAATCCAGGTCAGAGAGGACGCTTCACTATTGCAGCCTTTTAATGAAGCTTTTGAAACATTGCTATGAATACGGTGCACGGTAACGCCGGCGACGGTCCAGATGTTTCTCACAACGCAAGTGCAGGTGATTCAGAGATGAGCCCTGTGCAACACTGCGGGATAGAAGGTATACCCCACAGGAAAAAACGTTTAAAAATGTCCGCACAGAGAACCCCCCCCCCCCACCCAGCACGCTGCAGAATACTTACTCTCCATTCCCTGCTCATGAAAATATGAAGACACAGGGGAAATGTCACAGTCTAATGAACTTAATGTTTTTGTCGATATTTAGATTTTTTTACCTGGAGAAAAAGAGAAAGAAAAGCTGGCTCAGGCGAATTTAAATTCACCGACGTACCATAAATTACAGCGCACAAACGTACACAGAGATCCATTAACACAACGAGCTAACATGTTATCAGTTTATCCGTATCTCTTTCGCGTATAAATATTTAATGATACCCCCCCCAAAGAAATGATTAATATTGTTCCTGCTGCGGTTAAAAAATAAAAACTCCACCTTGACGTTTTTTCTGATGAGTCCACAAAACATCCATCTTATTCACAACGTTACCATCCACCCTTTCTAAACCCCGCTTTACTTTGCCTGAGGAGCTTCAACACCCTATGCTCGTGTCGCCACCATTCTTGGTTTTGCAAAACACTGTATATTGTTATCGCTAAAATTGAATCTGTAGTTAAGTTAGTTAGTTAAGGTAGTTAGTGACCTGCTCATCCCTCGGGTACGATGGGGCGGAGGGGGAGGGTCCGCATGCTATCCACCTGTGCTTTGATCACAGTAAGGGTCCCCCAAAAAGGGGGCCGATGAATAGCTGTGAATCCTGTGGGGACGGGGGTATAGCGATCATTAATCGGCTTTTATTCTTAATGTATGGGTTATCATACGTGGGCTTACTGTTGCCTAAAGAGGAACCGTAATGTTCCCGAAGCGGAGTCTTATTATGCATACCGTTTATATGGAGGAGGACTAAAGCATTAATCACAGCGTGGTGGAGGCCCGACGAGATACATGGGGTAAAGGTCCGTACTATGGTTGAGATAACAAGCTGGGTTTTGGTGCATGCGTTCGGATGATCTGCTCCGTCCCTTGCAGGGAAGAGGAGTAATATAACATTTGGGGGGCGAAGAGAGAGGCCTTAGGGTTGTAGTAGTAACTATTATGAGAAGAGAAGAGCGGAACATCTTTGGCTCAAGCCACGTGAAATGCCACAGACATTATAAGTATCCCCAGTGGCCCCCCATGAGAGGGACTAGAGACATGGGTAACTTCCGAGTAAATAAAAGCTCCTCAGCATGTGTGCGCGCTTACACCTAGACAACTTGCTCCCCCCCCCACCCCCCTACACACACTAACATTCTGTTCCCTGAGCTGCTGACTTTAACATATTCAAACAACAATCCAGACCAGACAGAAACAAATATGTCTATTCTCCACTGAGCAACGTATCTGAATCCATCTTCGCTCCCATATGTCAGGGGCGAGAGGCAGCCAATGTGCTTCCGTCCACAGAAAAGAAAAGAATAATTGGAACACTAAAAGGGCCCAGTAAGATGTAACTGTTTAAACGAGGCATTCTCACTCAACTGGATGGGGAGAGGAGATTATGTGCATAATGCTGACACAGAACTGGTACTGACCACCTACTGGAACTGTACCTCTCCAAGTCCTCTTACCAAAACACCAGTGTGGAACAGACGTGGAACACTACATACACACATTATATAATGTGCTCCACAGTTCGGCTCCACTTTGTTGTGGGCAATGGACTCTTGAACACCCAGGTCTCTCAAATAGCACTCTGGCCTACGCTCTCAATTGGCCAATTCAAATGATGACAACAGTTATCCAGCAGAGGGCAGTGTTGCACCCATGGTGGACACTGCTCCCACGCCGAGGGCCAGGGTAAGAGAGAATCAGGCTTGGCAAACAGTACCACAGAAGAAGAAGCAAGCCAAAAATGTTGAGAATATAAGTGGGGAGGGACAGAGATATTGGCAGATTGGAAGGACGTGAGAGGACAGGAATACTGATGACAGACATTGGACCCAGATATGTATAGCGCAATGACTTGGGAGACGATTCTAGTAGCGGCCCGTCCTCTCACCTATTATCCTTTTATTAGTACTCCAACACTGCGACCACTTGCGATACTAAAGTGCTGATTGGTTAAGCCTACAGCGAGGGCTTGTACAACCGACGATTTAAGACAACACAAACTAAACAACGGTTGAAAACCCCCCCGAAAAAACCCCATGATGACAGCATCGCACACAGATATTCGTAAACGAAAACCTTTCAGGAACTGACATGTCTACTATGGTACATATGCAACAGAGAAGAATAGTCTTGGATATTTATACAGTATAAACTTAATCTTGCTTTTAATGCATTCAGCTTTTCAAAAAAAGGAAAGAAACATAAAACACATCAAAAATAAAAAACAAATGTATCTGACAGCCAAGCAAGCATCTGCTTTTTTTTATAACTTTTTTTTTCATTTTACTTAAAGATCGTTTTTTTGTTGCTGTTGCCAGTTAGTAATGCTTTTGTTCAGCTATCTTGAACACGTAACTGATTTGTACTATGAGCTCAAGTCCCTAACTTCCCCCTAATGACTGTTGTGTCCAAACGCGTCTCAATTCCCCATCCCCTTTCCCACTGGAGCCTGCCTCCATGCACACAAACCCCACCCACCCACCCTGTATCTCTGTCCAGTTCGTCTCATCGAATCCTCCACCAGATCTATGAGTGGGGGGAGGGGGAGGGGGGGGCGGGGGCGGGGGCGGAACAGGGGCCCTGGGGTGGCCGACGTTGGACCAGACTCATGCGCCAAGGGCCTCATTCCGTAAAAGCTCAAGCAGACAAGAGGATCAGGCAAAGATGTGTGTTTTTGTGTGTTTTTGTGTGTGTGTGTGTGTGTGTGTGTGTGTGTGTGTGTGTGTGTGTGTGTGTGTGTGTGTGTGTCTGTGTGTGTGTGTGTGTGTGTGTGTGTGTTTCTTGGTTGTTGTCATCCCCCGGCGCATGTGAGCGGGGCGGGGCGGTGTGAGGGCCCGCTGGCCGTTAGGAGCGGTAGTCCTTTTTACTGTAGGGCTTGTTGCCCAGGATGCTGTCCACCTCATGGGTGATGGAAGATGACAGCTTGGGGAGGACCTGCAGAGAGAGGGGGAGAGGGAGAGGGAGAGAGAGACAGAGACAGATAGAGAGGGAGACGGATATAGAGGAAGAGGGAGACGGATAGAGAGGGAGACATAGAGACAGATAGAGATGAAGAGGGAGACGGATAGAGAGAGACAGAGACAGATAAAGGGAGAGGGAGACGGAAAGAGAGGGAGACATAGAGATAGACAGAGACAGACAGAGAGGGAGAAGGATAGAGAGACAGAGTGAGAGAGAGAGAGACAGAGACAGATAGAGGGAGAGGGAGATGGAAAGAGAGGGAGACATAGAGAGAGACAGAGACAGATAGAGGGAGACGGATAGAGAGGGAGACCGAGTGAGAGAGAGAGAGACAGAGACGTAGTGAGAAATAGAGGCAGAGAGAGAGAATGTGAGATCTCGGATGTGAATACAAATAGAACAGCTGAAAGAGTGCCCAAATGCATTCAGTATGACTAAAAATACAAGTTGTTTTAACAAATAGGAGAAAAAGAAGATTAATCTAAAACAATTACAGTCTACAGTAGGTGGTGTAGGTTAACTAAGGATCAGGAGGTTGATTTTATCATTCGTTTTTTGGGAAGGAATTTATTCCCAGAAGGGATAAGTGGACAGGAGAGAGAGAGTGGCTTGGCTTGTTATTTATAAAAATCATGTTTTCCATTGCAATGTCTTCCATTGATGTTTTGTGTTCATTTGTGTTTGCTAAATAAACACACTGGCCTTCTGGCAGTTATAACCTAGTATAAAGGGGGCTCTCTTTGCTCAGCCACTGCATGGTTATTTATCTATTGTTTCCTGTTTACATTTGAGGTGGTCCGCGGAAGAACTTGATGACAATTGAATGGTCCACTATAAGTCAAAGGTTTGGAGGCGCTGGTCTCTCGTATGCGTGTCTATAATCCCAGACCTTTAGCCGCGAGGCGGCGTAGAGAATACAGAACTAAATATAAAGAACGCTGACGTCTATGAAGAGTCCAACCGGAGCCCCCCCGCCCCCCGAGGGCCAGACTTAACGTGATGAGGAGATCAGAGGAGTCCGACCGCTGAACCTACGCATGCTATCAGCGCACGAAGCAGGGAAGTGGCCCGGGGCACTCTCCCTCTACGGTGATGGTGAGCCTCCACTCCCCTGAACTTATATGATATATTATATATATATATATATATGAAGTCCTGCGTGAGTGCAGAGGAGTAGGGCTCGTAAACAACCACCGCCTGGACCCTGGAGCGGTCAGCACATGATGAGCTCTCAGCGTTGCTAATGCTTTCTCAGCGAGTTGAGCATTGAAGCCCAGCCTAGCTCTGACGCTACGTCAGTTCTGGCGGACCGCTCTGATCCCCCACCTTGACGCCGGCGCTCAGACTTCAAACACTTCCTGAAGCCGAACCCATCGAGGCGCATCCTATCAGATTACAGCTTTGTATGCTGTTCTAATCCCGACCGAATTCAAAACCACCGAGGACTTTTCTTAATCTCTCCAACCGTGATGCGTGACTTACGGGTCAAAGGCGCTGAACCCCCATTGGTTTGCTGGCTATATTCCCCGTCCCCCCCGACCTAGAGCTCATCACGTGTCGATGTATACGCGCGTTAAGAGGCGCCTAGCCTGCAGAGGGCCGTCGGGCCACGGCGCCCGCCCCGGCGCGTGCCCCCCGTGCCCCCTCACCTGTATGGCTCCGATGTTCTCCATGAGCTGGTCTGTGGTGGAGGCTCCGAGGAGCACAGAGCTGACGCCCTCATTCCGTAGGCACCACGCTGTAGGGGAGCCAGTAGACAGCAGTGACCACCCCGCCAACACACACGCAGGCACACACACACACACACACACACACACAGAAACATACACACACGCACAGAGACACAGATGCAGAGACACACACACACACACACACACACACAGAGACACACACTGGCACAAACACACATGGGCACACGCACATACACACACAGACACACAGAGACACACACGCACGCAGGCACAAACACACAGGCGCACACGCACGTACACACACACACATACACACACACAAACACACGCACACACACTTGCACATATCAATCAACAGTCCTTCAACAGAATAAGGTTGTGTGCTTTATCTTATTATCCTCAATGACAAGAACTACTACACGACTCCCACACAACACCAACCCCCCCCCCCCCCCTCTAAACCGGGCAGAGCCACACTGCCCAGAATACGATCCAAACCGGATTAGTGCACAGAGGCCAGGGGAACGTCGTGTTATTAAGAGAGCGATGGGATTAGGATCCAGCGGTGGCTCTGGGAATAGAATTAGCGAGGAGGACTTTGGGGGGAGAGTCCCCGGTCGCGGGCGTCAGAGGCTTCCCCAGGGACTTCCTGTAGGATTACCGCGGCGCAGGCACAACCAGAGGCGCCCGGCCCGCCACACTGCTGCCGCAGCACACATAAATCCTGCTCTCTTTTTCTGCTTGCGCCGCAGGAGCCCAACCGGGCCGGCCCTGGGGACACGGGCCACCGGGGCCGTGGCGCTATTTCATCTTTTTAACCGTGGCGCTATTTCATCCGGCCGTGACGCGGTGACACCAGAGGTGGCACCCCTGATTCACAGCTCGAGGGCGGGGGCGGTCGACGGGGGATCGACGGTCACCGGGAGCGACGGGAGCAGCCAGTGCTACTGGGCCGTGAGCAGAGCTATCTGTGACCCGCCGCATAACAGGATCCCAGGGGGGGCAACAGTAGGAAGCAGATAAAACCTGATCCGGTTTGAGTACTGCTATGGAGGCTGGCTCAAGGATCCAGTCGTCTTGGAATCTGCAGCGTTATAGATGTGAGGGTTGGGAGGGGGGGGGGGGGGGTAGGGTTTGTTGGGGGAGGCACGATGAGCCATCGCTCTCGTGGTGAATAAATGGCATCCACCCTCCGCCGTCTGATTTATAGGTGCCGTTAGGTCTGGACGGCTGAGTCAGGGGGAAACCAAACCCGACCCCGTTGGTAATGAGACCCTGCGCAGCCATGTGAGGAGCATGGCGCAGCGAGCCGCAGCCTGCCCCGTACGGCCAGCCCGGGACGCTCCAAAGCTACCCTGACCACTCCTTTCCTTTTCTACTTGGACACAAATGACCCAAATCATTGAATCATGATGACCAGTAAAATCATTTGGTTCCCCCAAGTAGAAAACAAAACAGCCCTTTGACGACGTCGTCGGCTCTTGTCCGCTCCCTCGTCCGACCCGGCTCCACTTACAACACCGTACAACACAACACAGAAGCAGGTGATGTCCGGAATTGGCCACCGACAGGACAGCAAGTACCAGGGGCGCGGTGGTGTCAGTGGTAGCGTCAGCGGTAGTAGGGGTTGGTGGGGGGGGGTGGTGGTGGTGGTGGAGTCAGAAGGGACGGACAGACAGACAGAAAGAGAGAGAGCGGCAGAGGGCCTGAGCGTACCGATGGCGAGCTGGGGCAGAGTGCAGCCCAGACGCTCGGCGATTGCCTGCAGCTCTTTCAACTTCGCCTGCTGACGGCGACCCTCCTCGCTCAGGATCTTGTCCTTCAACCACTGGTAACCCTGTCGAGGACACAGCACAGCTGCTCAGCACACAGAACGAACCCCCCCCCGAGCCTCCGGTCCTCTGCTTTAGGGGAACACAGGTGGGCCGGTTGTCCGTGTGCTTTTTTGGGTTCGCACAAATGCGTGCCCAAACACACACACACACAAACACACACACACACACACACTAATACACAGACGAGCACACGGATTCTCCAGCGCTGCTCCTATGGCGGGAGGGAGGGGGGCACGTGTCTGCGTTCGGTGACAGAGGCGGCTTTTTGTTTCAAAGCAGTGCCGGAGGCTGAGGAATTAACCTGGTGATTGAATGTGGACCGAGCTACGAGTGAGGACACGAACCACACGAGGATGAGGTATCTGTAGGACCCGGAGGCAAGAGGGACTCAAGACCTAAAGGCACGTCTCAGTTGGATCGCTGAGTCAGCACTCTAAAAACAGGGGAAGGCATGTTCGACGACAATACATCTCTTGGGTCCTGACTCCTGAGGATACAACTCTCCACGCACATGGGCGCACGTACACACACACACACACACATAAACACACACACACAGATCTGCTGATGGGTTTCATTTAATTCCCGATAACGTGTGTTGTGCATGGGCACTTTGCGTTGTGTGATTGTGTAGTGAATTATGTTAATAAGACTAACTGTGGTGTGAAAAGGATGCTAGCAGCTTGCGTGACATATGCTGTCTCTCTGGGTTGCGGGGCCATAGGTTAGATTGAGTTCAGTGTGGCAGAAAAATAATGGGACTACTCATATTATGAATATCTAGACCGGTGTGTAATGAAGGAAAGCCAACTTAGAACCGTTCGCTGAGTGGAGTAGAATGTTGACCATGATCAACCTCGAGAATATTATCTATAATATTATTTGTCTTGAATTTAAATTTCCTTTCGTTTTATGTGCATATTTTAAAGTTTGAATATAATCGAAAAAGTGTGCACTGCAATCTTGTTATCCATGGAGGGCAGCGGTGGTGGCTGTGGCGTGGGTGTGTGGGGGCGCACACACTGGATGTGGTGAACACAGGGCAGGAGAAACACAAAAAAACAACAACACAAGACGTGTTTGCGAGACGGCAAGTTGTACAACCTGAAAGGCACATAGAAAAACAAACAGCTGTTATTGCAAGAACCACGAATAACAATTGGAGATGCAAACAGCGGCTTCAGCGCAGATGGGCGGGGAGGAAGAGAGGTTATATAAAGGAAGAAACTCAGTTCACCAGTGTCATTGTAGGGAGGTGAAACTGAAATCAATAAAGCACTGACGGAAAGGCACTCCGTTAAATGAAACAAACAAAGACACTGCGGTTGCACAAAAAACTAAAACTGAACTGGAACAGGACTACAGGACTTTAAAAATAACTGGAAATGTTATTAAAATGGAAGGGGAATATCGTATTCATTTCGATTGAATCGTCATTATTATTCCAAAACGTATTAATAAAGTATGATTTTGTTCATGTTAGGTCGTCTCTCTTTTTAATAATTTGGCAATCTTAAATGCAAAAAAAAAATCAAAAAATAACTTGACAACCGAAACTAAATAGAGTAGGATATTTCAAACCAAACTGAAACAACATCAAAGCAGCCATAAATAACTGAATACGTGAAACCTTTTTAAGTGAAATACTTGACGAGATTCACTACATCTGGACACAAACACACACAGGTCGTGGGGAGGGGGTACCTTGAGTGAGGCGCGGGAGTAGGCTGGCACCCCGCTGTCGTACTTCCCTGAGATGATGCCACAGGCCAGGGGCGACCATGTCATGGCCCCCACACCTGAGAAACAACACAAACCATGTTAAGAACTAGGACCACGGTCGGATGTTGCCTACACAGTATTCATGACTGTTTGTTTCACGCATGTATACCATACAAGATCTTTTTTATCTTCTCATATACTGTAGCTTGGGACACTTTTTTTCCAGATGTAATGTAAAAATCCGATAATGGGCCTTCTTAATAATGCAGTTGGCTATGACTGCATATTGTATTACCTGCACGAGCTAACATATGTGAAAATAATATAATGAATCCCGGCCATTTCTGCTCCATATTCCTTGCTCTTTGTGGCTGTCCTGTTGTGCCCCGAGGGGATCCATTCAATTAATTGCAATCTTTATTTGTCGGCCGATATGGCGCACACTTGGATCAAAGAAGACGCAAAATGCGTTTGGAATTCACAGCCGACTCTCACTTCAAATCAAATTACATTCAAGACTCCGCCTCGAGCCATTTTCTCTTTCTATCGCGTGAGCGGGCAAAGTTTAAACTGCAATTCATGTCTCAGTGTACCCTCCATGCCAGGAGAGTTTAAATCCTATCGTCAAACCACAGCCCTTGTAAAGATAGTGCCCATTAAAAGCACACACATCTTCCTGACATCTCAAAATAAACAGAGCATTACATCACTTTTAGTCATTCCATATGGAGATGTTGTGCTCGAGGACATAGCGATAACAAACACAGACTAGGCAATACAAATACAGAGAACCACATCTAGACAACAATATCTAAGATAAAACTCATCCCTTCCGGCCCTACCGTGCCCAATTACTGAGTCAAACGTCCACGCAATGTTCTGTTAGAGCTGAGTCCCCTGACTCACCGATCTTGTGGAAGAGCTCAGGTAGCTGCACCTCCACCTTCTCCCTCTGGAACATGTGGTACTCGGCTTGCTCACAGATCGGGGGTATCTGGTTGAACTGCCGGGCAACGGAGTACGCTTCCTGCAAAAGGACCCGCACACAAGCATGCATCATTGCAACATGGCCTGGCCTTTGGGATGGAACAAAGAAGCAATACGTTGTGTGCTCCACAGGAAGTGTGGTTCAGAAAGACACATGCCATCCGAGATTGCATGTGTAAATGTGGGTGTGTATCGTGTGCACCCTTACCATGATCTCCATGGGGCTCCAGCGAGATGTTCCCCAGTACATAGCCATGCCCTGGTTGATCACATGGGTCATCGCCCGCACTGTCTCTGTAACCCAGAGAGGACCATACGTACAACATTGGAGTCTTTCTCCTTCTTCCAGTTTGAATCTCATGCCCTTCTACCATTGTTTATATACATTATTATTATTTTATTATGCCCATGATGTAAAGTGTAATGGAGGATCTTCTCAATTCTGGTTTCTTTGAAATCTTTGTCTCAATAGGATCCCAGCATTAATTGGTGGGAATTGTTTTTTAGAGATGGTTATTTCAAGGCCAGTGGCCAGGATGTTTGTTGTTGGTGTCCTGAATGCATGAGCTGATTCATTCAAATTAGGCGGTGGGTCGCAAACCCCCAGCATCCTTCCATTCCCAACAAAACAAGACTTGAACCAAATTAAAGGGCAGGAATCGTACAAGCGACTGTCCTACTTAATGTGAAAGGAGCTGCAGGGGAACAAAGCTTGAGCCAATTGGAAATGCAATGGAAGATGGCAGGCCTTCAACTCTGCATTTTATTGCATGGCTGTAGACTCAACCAAAAATATGCCTTAGAAAGGTTTCTAAAAAAGATTTTCAATAGCTGTTTTGTGCCATTCAAAGGGCGAAATGCCCGGTTGAAAATATACTATAGTGCTTATAATTTGACGATTTCTTTCGTCATGCTGACTTCTGCTTGAATGTATATCATCCAGTATGTGACAAATGTGAATGCTGAACTAAATGATACAGCCTTATTTATTTATTTATTAGGGACAATGGACAGTTAGTAACTGTCTCATAATTAGCTAGAAAGCTACATTTCATCTGCAGTCCCTAGGGGGAAAGTGGGGGAAAGGGGGAAATAGAAAGAGGTAGTTTGTTATGTAATATAGACAAAACAGTGTTGTGGCAGAATGAAATACAAAAACTAATAAAAACAGATGGTTACATTGATTATTAACTCTGTGCATGCTCACTGTGTGCAGCGAGTACAGAGCAGGAGGAGAAGGGAAGGAGAATAACATCCCCATTTTGCCCCTTGAAATCCTGTCAGACAGCACCTGACGTGTCCCTGATGGACGTCTCCCACAACGCAACAGACTCTGCCCCCGCACGGGACACAACTCGAGGGTCTCGGGGGAGAAGCAAATTGACCTGTGACCCCAGCTTGAACCCGAACGGTCGCTTTGACACGTCAACAGATGGATTCTGCGTGGCCCCAGCTGAGGCCACAACACACTGCGTGTGGAAGCTCTTAGCATGCCTCCGAAAGGGCAACATGACGTGGCTTCAGAGTGTGGTCGGATCGCATTAGATGTAGGGAGGATCTTTGAGGAGACACGCTGAGAGTGTTTGTCCATGGGAGGTGTTTCACCTTCCATTGGGGTGTTGGGGTCTGGTCTGTTGGCGAAGACCACGTCCACATATTCCAACTGCAGTCTTTCCAACGAGGCTTTTAAACCTATAAAAGGAATGTGTTTTAAGAGTTAGGGAAGTTTAAACAAGAGCATTCCCAACCGAGTCAGTTTAAACAAGAGCATTCCCAACCTACATTCTATTAACGCGCAGACTGAATCACATGGTTATTATCAAGACTATCTCGCACATTGGCTAACCCCAAGAGGACACAACTGAGATGGTACACGAGGAAACGTGTGTGTGAAGTCAAGCTGGGTTAATTAAGGGTTAGACAAACTGAGATATAAATGTTGTGTGATGCATTTCTAAAATGTGGTAGAGCTCAACTTCTATTGGGGCTTGGGGATATGGACATTTAAGTATGGCGAACTCTACACAACCTCGTTAAATATCACGATAAGCTTATGAACTCAAAATGCCATTCTTAACAGCCTCACTGAGGCTTACTCACATTTAAGTGTACAAAAGTTGGTATCGGCCTAAAACTGCTTTTCCTTTCTCGCTGACATTTAAAAAATCATATATTTGATGAAAGATATATCATCGTCATACATTTATACTATTAAACTAGGTATCACATTAAGTCTCCATCTTCATTCTGTGACGATAATACCATTTAAGACGATAAACGTTAACAGCATGTGATTGCCAAGCCATACCTTCTATGATGTGTTTCCGGGACAACCCTCTTTCAGTCTCGGCTCTGGAACACACAACGGAAAGGTGATACATAATCAATTAACGGCAATAAATAATTAACCCCAGCATTGCGCTATGGATTAAAAAACACAACCAAATCATATCATGTCAATCTCCTCAAGGGGGGCCGATTAATCTTTCAGTGTCCTGGCTCTGGATGGCGTCACCCACCCAGCCAGCCACAATAACGTCAGATCATGTTCCCCGGGCGGACCTCTGTTGGCCCTCTATTCTCCGCCCTCAATCCCAGACACATGATATCATACATCTCAGGGCCGCTTGCACTGAGAGTCCTTGACAACATATCAGTTTGAATTACTCCTGATATGCCCGCTATGAAGAGGGAACTTTGGATAATTTATCAGGAGGGCTGTCGGTCACCGGAGCCCAAACAGAACGTTGACGGCGGGATGGACGGCGGCCGTCACGGAGGTGCTACTTACTTTCCGCCCCAGTAGATTTTTGTTGTGATCACCAGAGTGGAGCGTCTGCAGAGGGAGGAAGAGGAGGCAAAGAGGAAGAAAGAACAAAAGTAACCTTGAGAAACCACTTGACCGGTGGTGCGGTGGTGGTGGGTAGTTTAAGAAGGGTCACTCTGTAGTACTGTGTGTGCATTAAATAGACAGTGTCAGCTGCATGCGAATGTTGTGGGGTGTGCACATTATATCGTCTGTAGCCTCATGGCCATGCATGAGCTTCTGCTGATGAGGAGGGCTGCAATCTGGAAGTTATATGAAATAATAGTCTAAAATAAACCCAGCTTTCTTTTTAAATATAGCATCCATGAATCAATGGCTTCATCAACAGGTACACGATATTTGCAAAACCCATTTATTTTTAACTAACTCTGCATTTCTACATGCTCATACATTCTCTGCCGTTCCCCGTATCCTGCTCTTCCATGCATCCCATGATCCCATAACACAGCAAGAGGACGCCAGGACATGCTGAGCTGTGGCCACTGCACAGGTAGAGCAAGAGACAGTAGAGGTGGACCCTTCAAACAAGGCCTTAGCGACGCCAACTGAAGATGCTAAGTCAGAGTGAAAAGGCATTTTATTGACATTCCTTATCTTGGGAGGATGACAAGGTGCGGCTTTGACACCGTCAACTCCATCCATTATTTATCTCTCCCGCGTCTCCCCCCCTCAGTCTACTGCTCAGTCCCAATAGGATCAGCCGGGAGATAAGAAGGCTGAGGCGAAAGGCGGAAATTACAAGCACAGAAACACATACCTCCAACCCTTCTTCTTTATGATGTTGCCCAGCACGGTTTCCGCCCTGCGGAACGGACGGAGGACAGGGGAGGGAGTGAGACAAAACAGGAGAAAATCCGGCTCATGCAAACATTTAAACCTCACACTTCCAAGTTCAACAGTTTTATACAACACCGGGCACGCTAAACATAACCCCTCATCCACAAGTATAGATTCACAAATGCAGTGTGCGTAATTGCCTGTGCATTACAGTGTGTGTAGATGAGACGCATGTGTTTCAGTGGTGGCTGCAGAAGGCCCCCGCTTGGAGCAGGGGTGGAGGGTAGGAGCCACACCAGCCATTCGTTTGCATCCACAGGGGTGCTAATTAGGGCCGACATGAGGCCCATTAGGGGCCTCTCGGACAAAACCTCGGCCCGTGCCACCGTCAGCCGCTCTGCTGTCGGGGGCAGATAAATGAGTGGCCTTCCTGCAGGGTGACCTATCTGGAACCCAGAGGGGTCTGGGCTCAGCTATTGATCCACCTCCTCTGTCTTTCTGCCAAAATCACTGCACACCAGACCATTTGCTCCCTCCCCGATCATCTCCCCTATCTAAATACCATCCCTGTGTGTCTCAAACACACACACACACACACACACATCTGTTAAAAATAAATATTTCAAATGTTCATATTGATCCTATGGTTTTTCTTTCGCCTACTACACTGCTTTACTTCTCCATCCAGGCATGACATTGCAATTTATCTTTATGGCAATGTGATAACTGTAAGAATATGTGGTTTTAAATTGAGTGTTTTTTTCTTTTTGGAGAAAGTGTAAAAAAATTCTTGTCCGCTTAACTCTAGTTCCCACAGAGCACATATTGTATTCCTCGAACACAAGCATGTCTGACATGTCCGGCATTGCTTTCTCTACGACTGGAAGACCCGCTTACAATTCACCCTGTCTACTTCTACTGCCTTGACCCAGGGGGTCGCAAAGTCATCAACCTCAAACGGATGAACTGTGAACTGTGAACTGTGAACGTTAACCTCCAGCGCCGGCTGAGCAAAATATTAAATGCCGAATAATGTAATGCAAAACTATGTTAACAAGGATGTTCAGTTTTATAGAACAGCACTGTTCTGTGTGTGTGTGTGTGTGTGTGTGTGTGTGTGTGTGTGTGTGTGTGTGTGTGTGTGTGTGTGTGTGTGTGTGTGTGTGTGTGTGTGTGTGTGTGTGTGTGTGTGTGTGTGTGTGGATTAACACCTGAGCAACACATGTTGGATTACAGTGCGTTGCCAGGACGGCTTGCAAACGCGTCGCACTGATGGGTCTAAGCGCTCGTGCAAATCTGTAATTTGTGCAGTCGCACACGTCCCGAGGATCACGATCACAGTTTGTCAACACCGTGCTGGTTTTATCTCCCCGGTGTTGAAGCAGAACACTAAGTGAATGTTGTTAAAATAGGAGCACTACACAGATAGCGCAACTCTCTCTATCTCTCTCTCTCTCTCTCTCTCTCTCTCTCTCCCTACCACGCAACAGCTGCAGCAGCAGATGGAACAGCACAACATGGATTTAAGCTATTCTATTCTACTTTTTTACTTCCAAGCTTAAAAAGGAAAATGATAGTGACTGACATTGGCCTTGGAGAAATAAGGAATCGTCGAAACAGTCTCAGGATTAGGAAGGCAGTACACTGAGGAAAGGATAATCCCTTCGATTATTTCAATCACTGCAGACCACAAAACGAAACTAATCCATAAGGACGATGTACAAGAGATCACACATAAACGGAACAAAGCCATGGCTTCTTTGTGACAATCTCTCTTGTGTAACGATTTAGTGTACAAATGCCTTCTCTCCCTCAGCCATGTGCTCCAAGTCCTGGGTCAGGCCAGGTCCTTGTCTTGATGTTTACATGAAGGAACTTGTACGTTTGCATCGAGCCTGAGCTAATCATTAGTAAATGACTGTTGGCTGTTTGTTGTGTGTGTGTGTGCGCGTGTGCGTGTGCGTGTGCGTGTGTGTGTGTGTGTGTACACATGAGCGAACATGCGTATGTGTGTGTGTGAACCCGAGCTCTTGCCGCGTTTCCCTCCATGAGGAAGCGTTGCAGGAGGCTGCAGAGCTATAAGGCACGTGGCGTCAGTGGAACGTTTGCTGTCGTCTCCTTTAACCCCGGGGCGGCGTGTCCTCTCAACCGGAAAAATGCATGAAGCACATCGCTCCTTATGGAGACGGTATGTGTTCAATGTTAGCGACTGATAACTAGCTGTCTGTATCCCACTATATACAATGGAAGGAACAAAGAAAATTACCTAAAGAACACGTTCACATGTTTTGAACGCTTGCCTGCAAATTTTTTTACACAGCTGCTCAATTCCCCATCCAGGTGTTCTACTTTTGATTGATCAACAACAGCAATATGATTTCCCACTGACGCACAGGGAACTTGCAGAGGTACCTGGTGCATTCCTTCTGCAACTATCTGGGTCAGCAGGCAAGCCGTGTATGGTCAGTGAGTGGACGTGTATTGATGGACTCAAGTGATCTGTGAGAAATCCTATACTTACTTTCCAGCGGCGTAAACCTCGGCCGTGTCAAACAGATTGATGCCGTTCTCGTAGGCCAGAGTCATCAACTGCTCTGCCGTCTGTCAGGAAGAAGTGGTTAGAGGGGTAGACAGAGAGAGGTGGAGACACATAGAGAGAGGGAGAGGAAGGAAGCAAGAGAGAGAAAGAGAAAGAAAGAGAAAGAGAGAGAAAGGAAGAAAGACAGAGACAGAAATGGGAAAAGAGAAAAGGGTATTGGATCATTACTTCGACGTGGACTGTACTTCGTCGTTATGTTTGTGTTTATATATGCCCGTTCCATATGCCCATATATGCCCGTGTTACGTGATGCCCTGAGGTGACTTTCGCCTACGTATGGCTGCCAATATGTTTGCAGTGTAAGCAGGCAATAGGCGCAGGCAGCGACAGATCATACGGAGAGCGGCGATGTGCACAGCGTTGGTTGAGTGATCGGAGAGGACAAAATCCATCTGCTCTCACCTCATCCGTTATCTGTCCCCCGAACGTCACCCATGTTCCTGTTCAGACGACGACGAGGGAGGTGTAAACGATGCAGACAGCGACAACACACACACACACACACACACACACACACACACACACACACACACGCAACAATTAAAGAGCTGATTTAGAATGTGCCTTAAGGGATGCCGATCTCTGACTTTCATTTACATAACATCTACAAATTATTTTTGGCCCCATCATTAACACCACCATTTCTGTTTCTTATTCACTCTCGCTGATTTGTTGTATAAGAACATGAAACAATGTGAGATTACGGGGTGTAAACTATGGAAAATACTCAGGTTAAATAAATTGTCTTACCTAGGCCCAGACAGGATACCCTCAGTCCAGATTTGCCAAGGTTTCTGTCAAAACAGGAAGGGACACATTAGTATGAACGCTAAAACGAAAACAAAAGGTAATAGAGGAAAGACCTATACCACAGATCTTCAAATCCTCAAATAGAACAAATGGGGGAAGAAGAGGAGAAAACGTACTGACAGGGCCCTTATCACACCTCACTAATAGCTTCAATCATTTCACCAATGCTGCAGGAGGCCATTTTGAATCTTGGGATTTGAGCGCAAGCTTAGAGTCGCTGAGAAGAAGACAGCAGGCTCAATGTGGATTTGGGCGCAGCCTTGCGACTACGGCAGCCTCCTATCTGCACTGACACATGTTGGATGGGTGCTTAGGAGTGTGGATAGATGTATAGGCTTATTTGCCGCCAAGGAAATGTGTGTGTGTGTGTGTGTGTGTGTTTGTGTGTGTGTGTGTATATGTGTTCATGTGTTGGCATTGGCAACACACAATGAATATGAATGCCACCACAACGACATGCCCACCAGGATACCCTGAGTGTGACTCAAATCCCTGACAGCAATTCATATGAATGATGCCTCATCCTCATCCTACTTCCATGCCATGTTTGACTCCTCCACCGTGGATTGATGCAGCCTGCCAGACAAGAAGATTCGTCCTGTGAGCCATGGCTTGCTATTGGCTTGAGCGTGATTATGATGGCTTGCTAATGGCTTCTTTAAACTTGTTTTAGATGGCTGGCTTTTTGGATTGTTATTGGCATAAGCAGTTTGCATATTGTGTAGATAATATCGTCAACGTTTGCTTTGATTTAGGGTCTTTTTTTATTAAAGGTTTAACTAGGTCCGGTGAGAGAGCTCTGGTGAGATCCAGTGCTAGCTATATGCAAGCTAGAAGCTGCTGATGTAACAGATGTGTAGGAGGAGAAGCTTGCATGTAAATGTGGGCGGATGTACGTTTTTTATTTCAGTCCGTTTGTGTAAGAACAAACTCCTCAGAGAAGAGCAGCACGACATCCACTCCTGATGGTGAGAGGAGCTATGCCTTCGCCCGGGAACAGTCCCAGTGTGGTCATATGATACACACTGGGACTGTTCGCCTCGTCAAAGTCCCAGCGTGTATCGTATGACCACACGTGCGTACAGTGAGAAAGGATTAGGTCTGTGTGTGGGTCTTGCAAAGTGAAGAATATTAAAGAAATAAGGAACCGTGTCAAGTAGAGGGATTTTGTGTGTGTGTTCTGGAGATCATTGACCCGTGGAAGACCGGAGGAAGTATCTTATGTGAACTAATTTGATGGGGTAAATGCTTTTTTACTCTCTTTGTAACGCGCCATGTAGTGTTCACTTTCAAATAGTTTTATGCTTGCTAAACGAGTTACCTTCATGGTTGTAATCAACCACTGACATCCAACATTGCAATGTCCATCAACCCGTTCCATTCCATCTTTTTAGAGTATGAAATCTTAATAAAGCAAAATCATAAGTTTTTACTCAAATTTCTTATTTTCTTCGCATGGATACATTATGCTGTACTGAAGCAGATGAGTTAATTAGTAAGAACCCATGGCTTATTTGGACACACACACACACACACACACACACACACACACACACACACACACACACACACACACACACACACACAGTGGCTACAGAGGTGACAAGGTTAACGCAAAAGCCAACAGCAGAACATGGGCCCATCCCCCAATTGTGCAAATTAACCACGTCATAATTACCACTAGCTTGCTCCGTCGGGGCTGCTGGCTGTTCTGCCCTCTGGATCCAACTGATCTTGCCGAGACAAACATCGGCTCCACCATCCAAAATGTTGCAAGAGTGTAACGCTATTGTGTTCTAATCTCATCTATCCCCGGACGTTTCAAATGGAAAGGGATGGATGAGAAATGATGTCTGGTAGTGGTGGGAGTGAGAGATTACATTCAGATGGGCTTGCCTGGTAGAAATCGGCACTTGCTGAATAGGTTTGCCTTGCATAGGCTACATGCATATGCAGAATACTGTACCTCTCAAAACAATATTCACCAGAATGTTCAGTGTTATGAAATAACCCTATTCTCTGTGTGTGTGTGTGTGTGTGTGTGTGTGTGTGTGTGTGTGTGTGTGTGTGTGTGTGTGTGTGTGTGTGTGTGTGTGTGTGTGTGTGTGTGTGTGTGTGTGTGTGTGTGTGTGTGTGTGTGTGTGTGTGTAATCTGTAAACAGGGTGATATAAGCACATCAAAATATACAAAAACAACAAAAAGGATGGAAGGAAAACCCAGCCCCCGGTCTGAGTCACTCTTCCCATACACCATCGCTTTGTCTGCACCATGTAGTGTTCAATATTTGAGGAGGACGGCCCTGCATACTGTAGGCCACCCTACAGTACACCGTGACCCAGGGCAGACAGGGGTCAGGAGGCCCGGGACAGGAGTCATATTCCCGCCGAGCTTCACTGGACGCACACCTACACATGAAGGTCATCTCTCCCCTCCATCACGGAGGAGCGAGGGAACACCCAAGAAGCAGGGCTTGGCTGAAGGCGTTTTAATAGACGGGAGGCCCTCTCGCTAGGTGATTGTGACGATGCTGAAGGAAGCGATTCTCATTGAATTCAGGTGTCAATGTTATTGGGGGCACTCGAGATTGAACACGCACACACCTCCAATAGATGCACCGCGGGCTAATAATTGGCAATATGTAAATGTGACGCATATTCCAATCCTCACCGTGATAACATTTACATAACAAAGAATAAATATACTCAATGAGTAAGCAGCTGAATAACATCGAGGGGGCCTGCGTCTGAGACATGCATGGGCAGAGACTGAGGGAGTACTGGCATGCACCGTCCATGATCAAATCACATTTCTCCTGCCTTTTCTTTCGGGGCCAGCCTCCTGGTTGACTTGGTAACACGTCGTATTGTACACCGCACGATGAACGCTTCAAATTCCACTCTGTGCCCCTTTAAAATGAAGGACGCACATATAACTTGATTTATAATGACACGTTGTACTGCTCCAGGGTTTCAACCAATTACCCCCACCCCCCTAGAATGCTGTAAGGGCAGACTCCAGAATAAATCCAATTACTGATTTAGTCAATCTCAAGCCAATCAATTCCATTGCAGTTAAAGAGCAGCAGAGTCTTTCCATTGCAACTGAAGCATCAAAACACAACAGAGCCGACCAACGCTACAAATGCAATAATCCAATACCATGCAGGCCACGCATGCCTGGACCCATTGAGCTATGCACAGGGAGCCCGGGTCCTAGCAGGCAGTGAGAGAAGAGGGCATGGAAAGTATGAAAATATGGGCGGAAGCTTAAGTGAGAGTAGGATTGAGAGAGGTGGGGGGGGGGGGCTATGCCTAAAGACGATGAATGACAGACGAGGTCACAGATGTGAGGTGGAATCCGTTTGGAGGGACATGCTCACCGAGCATAACTATTAATACAACCTCAAAGACGGCTCAGACTACAACAACACAACATAACTCTGAGGCTGCTGGTGCAGGCCGCTGCTTTCCAATTACCATTTTGGTTTGATATGACACGATCAAATGTACTATAGGAAGGACGGGAAGAGAGTGATACAATGATATTGACTTATAATTAGTCTGTGCCTAAACAGAGCATAGAGGATGAACAGAGGAAGAGATTCTCTGAACCCACTGAAAATGTATCGTTTATACCATAGTATAAACTATGGTAAAAGTCATGCCTGGACCCAACGTGAATATATATATATATATATCCACAATTATAGATATCAGGGTTCCGTTTGGCTAGTGTGAGCACGCCAACCGTACTCGAGTACAGTTCAATTCCGTGGCCTGAGCACACCGATTGGTGTGCTCAGGCCACGGTACAGATGCTAATGAGCCGACACGCGCACACGCGCGGCTACGCAACCTGAGCTGGATGAAGTATAGTCCCCATGCGACCCTTCTACCCCATTAAACAATAAACATGGTGGCAAGCGGTCCACGAGTAGGTTCACGTTGGTGCGATAGTGAAGTTGAGTTTTTGATCAAAAATCCCAGATTCGCCACGGCTTTCTTGGTTCACTGGAGAAGGCGGGGCTGCGCACGGAGTCTAGACCTCTTTAGAATAATTTGCAAACTCCCGAATGTTTACATTTTTTATGAATGAAGACACCCGCATGCAAGAATAAGTGTGTAGGCTACAAACGCGATTAACTATTTACAAGTGCAAAAACACCAACATATTCTTTATTTTGCTGACCACTTGTTTTTTTATCCCGACAAAAGCCTTGTAAGGACAGTTCCTCTGCATCTCTCCCGTAGATCGCACCATTTTTCAACGTCTTTGTTTAATACGACTGCATCACCTTCTCTCACATGATCAGCAGCTCGTGGATTTCACTTTATCTTCAGAACTGCTCATGATCATATCGCTGCGTTGTCGCTGTGGAGACAGCGCAGCAACACCTCTACCCAAGCTTGTTGTTTATCTTTCCCATGCCGATATATTTACCCGATAACAAAAAGTATTATTTCATCACATGCCAGATATTTGATTAAAAAACGAGTATCTCCTAAAGGTGCGTTCACACCAAAACCGAGCGAATATTATACTTGGGTTCCTCGGGCGAGGTAGCTTGCGCGAAGAATGCACGGTAAAGATGCATTGCAAACGGGCTCATTACCTTTGACAGATGACTATGCAACTTTAACTTAATGACATTTAGCCCACAAAAACATAAACTAGGTTTTGCAGCATAACGGCAACATTTTCAATGATGTTCTAGCCATTTGCAGGACATTTGATCAATGCGGGGATTTCCGATACATTTTCCGTGACTGATTGCTGTGTTGCTCTAGCTTTTCATAAGCAAGTTTTCTCATAGTGCCTACCTTGGGCAGGGTAGGAAAATATACTCATAATCTACCCATCATATAATCTGTGCGTTTGGGGTTCTTATATAATCTTTTGTTGAGCAAAGTCTGTATAACACCAAATTATGATAACATGCTGGATGCTGCACACTGAGAGTAGTTCAGTTTTAGCACACGATCGCTGGTGTAAATTTACATAAAAAGCCTCCAGCTTTCACTCACTATGGAAACAAGATGCATCAATTGATACGGGACACAGTGACAAGCAGTGGACAGAAATCAGAAATCAGAGCAATTGTAACTCTTAAGATGAGAGGGCATGCACAAATGGGTCGAAGGTGGTGGCATTCAATCCACAAGCAATCACAAGGAAGATCAGCCTTGATGAAGGATATCAAACGCGCGGCTCCAATCAAGATGGCTGGTTGGGAGATGACAATGTTGCCTCTATGTAAAACCCCCGTCCTACTCCTATCAACCTGCCACGAGTACTAGACACACAGACTAGAGCTGTGAGAGTGAGTGGGGTGCATTGTCTTGTGTAGTGAGCTGTGGCTTATGTTTCTCATTACATCCAAGACGATGCAGGGAAGCTGGGGTCAGCTTTACATCGGATTGTGATTGGGGACATTGTGATAGAAAAAGCAAAAGCATCAGTAACTGTATCAGTAATAAGTATGCTTGTATCTATTCAGACCTGACAAGAGCAACAGCAACACCACCCTAGAGTGATATAGCATTTGTTATGCAATGTTTGGTCCAGAAGATGTCGACTCAATATCATAACTCAGGTTCAATGGTAAGATTGTTACTTTGTATAATGTGATCAGAAAATATTAAATGAAAATTCATGTAGGGGCTTAAATCACGTGTACAATTCAAACACATTCTGACGTTCTTTGGCAAATACGTCAATGGATTAAGAAATGTGTTTTAAAACAATGGACTGGGAATGCTCCTTCCTAAGCATCCTTTGACAGATCAATTTACCCAATACAAAGCATTTAAATAACACATTTCTGTATAATGGGATTAATCACTGCAAACCCTGAAAACAGCACACACTGTGCGGCAATAATAATGGACCACAGAGAGATAGGGCAAAATGCCTATTCCTGGCAGTACATTGCAATTAAAACATCTAGGCCATTTCTACTGTGTTTTAAATAAGAACGATGCTGAGCGGAATCAGAGTAGTGCAGCAAACAAAACCAACCGCTTCTAATTAAACTCTTCAGTCAGGCAAGGGAAAGACAGCTGCCTCACTTTCCCTCATCTCAACACAGCCGTCTCTCACTTGTACACAAACGCCCGTATGGAGTACCACACAGGGCCATGAGGTTTAATGAACACACCGACACACGCATACACCAATACATTTTTTCTCAGTAAGACAATTCCTTCCTACATGCCCGGAGCAAACATCTGGTGAATATGAATTGTTCAATGCATCTCTATCTGGCCACCGTGGACACTTTAGGGCTATTGTTTGGTGGTGCTGCAGTAAGTTCCTTCAGCGTTGGTATTTCAGAGGCTTACTACACTGCTTCATCTATTCTGCTCATCCTCCGGTGCTGATCCAATGTACGATTCATGCATGTAGGAGGGGGCCAGGCCCAGGCGTTGACGAGATGCTTCACTAAACACCCAAACGTTGCAAGTCTCCAAGCACACGCCCACACTAACGACGCCCTAAATCTCACACTGGAGCCCACTCGCTACCACCCATTGCACGGCCACCATATTTTATGTGGTAAGGTGGTATTTTTAGCTTCTGAAGTTACATTAACTACATGGCCAAAAGAAGAAAATAAATCGCATTAAAACATGCAAAGTAATTCCCAGCAAAGTGCTATCAATCCTCGAGTACACGTTGGATATATGCATAACCCGCTCAAAGACTCCTGTGTGTGCGGCCCGTGTAAATATGGACAGGATGGCAGGCTGCCAGGTGAAGCAATTACGGCACAAAAAAACCTCCTAATTATCATAATTGGTGTTGCCTGATCTACCCGTTTTGGTGATATAACATCGCGTGGCTTTACATCCAGCGATGGGATGAGGAAGCCATCTGCTCTCCCAGGCCTGCCAGTGGCCACTCGCCGTGGCTGTGATTAAGGAGCGGCATCACGACTAACAGTTGTCCCATGCAGTCCTCCCAGCCATCAACAATCATCCTGACAGTCAGAGCCAAGGCCGGTTAACGGAGAGCTCTGCCAGGGAGGCCAGTCAGCTCCTCGTATTCACACGGCCGCTGCAGTAAAAAGATACAGAGAGCAGCAGAGCCCAAGGACAAGGACAAGCCAACGCATGCCACTGGAAACTCACGGCTTAAACTCTTCCGTGTCGTGTATTGCCCTGAGCATAGGGCCCTCACACCCTCAACTGTTGTTAACTTTTGTTTTAAATACACCCAACGAATACAGCATGGGACATCGCAGCCTCCTTTATCTACATTTGCATTAAATTAGACTAAGTAAATAAGCTGGCCACCTGAGAGACCTTGCCATGGGGTAGGTGAGGTCAGCACAGGCATAGTTGACCCAGGACTTTTAAACACCATGGGTCTTTCAGGATCAAGTCCCCCTGTACCCTTGTTCACCTTTTGTTTCAGATAGTCTGCCTTCAGCAACAGCGAGCGAGACTGCTTTACATAAGTGTTTTGTTTTTTTTGCAAGCAACATTAATTCAGCTCTGACTGAAGTCTCTTGATCAGTCCTTGGAGGTGCAGGCTTTACTACAGAGCTCCCCGATTCTAACCAATCATGTTGCGCAAGCCCACCGTCGCTCAAAAGATAAGGACTGGAGGTAACGCAAGTTGCAGCACTCCCTCCATACCTTGAAAACAAGGTCAGTTCGCTGTGGCCTTAAATTTGAAGGGAAGGTTGGCGATAAAAAAGCGGCACCTTTGTCCGTAGGCTTACTCTGTCAGCCTTGACAGAAGCTCAGGGCCGCCATGCAGGGAATTGAAAAATTCTCCATATAAATGAGGCTGAAATAAATAAGCAGCGATTAACCTCCCCCTCTGCGAATCAAAAGTGTGAATATGTCAAGGTTTTTCCAGGTAGAATAGAGAAACAGCTTTTGGTCCAAACAAGTCACGTGTGGGTTATTTCACTGTGCATGGACCCCAGGTGTTTCTGCCTGCTTTATTCTGCATCACTACCTAAAATAAAACCCACTCATTTTCCATCAACTCATGACCAGTGAACAAAAGCTTGTTCCCTAAAAATGTGGGCAAATTCTGAAATTAGAAATGCAATAGTCCGCCATGGCCCTGGCAGGCTTTCACTTCGAGAGGCATGGTGTGTAGATACACAGTGACAAGAGCACAGATTACCACAGCCTACTCCTTCGTGAGCAGTGCCCACATTAGCGCTGAGCTTAGCCCCCTCTCTCTCTCTCACACTCCGTCTCCGACACACCAGGACCCATACGTTGCATGTTTTATCCTTCAATGTTTGCATTCTCATTAAATATGCCAGCAAATGCATGTCTATATTCGATTTTCTATTTATTTGACATAGCCTACAAGGCTTGCCCATACTCATGATGACTCAACTATATTATAATGAACTGTTTGACTTATTGCATAATGTAAGTATTCTATTCCTGTTATGTTGAACAGATAAAACAAATCATTTAATATCGAAGATAGTTTCTGGACTGTAAACAAAATAAACAATTGAGTTTAGTTTCAGTGAACGCAGCACTAAACCACTCAATCCATAGTTTTTCCAACTACGACTTGCGTAAAAATAGGCATATAAAAATGCTCTTCATGATAAAAGGGTGTTTAAACACATAATTGTAACGGCGGTATTCAATGTTATCTGTGCAATGTTGGATAGAATATTAGGGTTGCTATTCTTAAGATCAATAGCTTCCTGAAGATATTTAATATGTAAAGATTTGCATTGGTTATTTTGGAAGGCAATTCAACATAAGCAATACTAATCAATATTACCGACATAACAAACGTCAGCTCTGCATTCTCCTTCTGCCCTTTTATAATCATCCTACTGTCTCACTGCCAGACTTGCTCATCGAATTAGGAGTAGATCCGAGCGTCGATCTTTCCATGTTAAGGTGCAGCAGACGCGGCGCAGAGCCCCTACCTATACTTCATGCCAGTGCGGATGCTCTGCTCGCTGGAGGAGGGCACACTCTGGACCGAGAGCTGGCCCAGGCTGCGAGCCACCATGGCGACCGCTCGGAACTTGCTCCGGGTGCCCGTGTTGGGACTGTTGGCATTCTGTCGGTTCAGACGTTCCTCCGTGGTGCGGCTCACCCCACCGCGGTGTTCCGTGCACACCAGCGACACCTGCATCCCTGCTGCTGGCCAAAACGGCCGCCCCGATTCAGTTAGTCCAGCTCAAGACTCCCCACAACGCTGCGGCGGGGCGATGCCACGGACTACCAGAAGTTTTGAAGGGCTGAAGGAGGTGCAATCCTCTAGGAGATACAGAGAGGGAGGAGCGTCTGTGAGCACAAGATGCAGCTACCGCCAGCCTCTCCTGTGCAGACTATGGGCGGAATCACTGCACAGCCGACGTATTGAATGTCACAACATCCCCGGGAGAGAGAGGCAAGGTAGGAAAGGGGCGGGGGGGGAGGAGGAGGAGCGCGCAATCTTCCAAGCGTGCGCGCCAGCGAGAGAGGAGAGAAAGACAGAGAGGCAGAGCGAGAGAGAGAGCAAGAGAGAGAGATATCGGGCAGGGAAAGACCGCTGATCAGGTGAATGACAATCTGCTTCCAAGCACAACGCTACAGCAGCCTTGCTTTGGTGTCGCACAGCTCAGCGAATGCCATGAATAAGCACCGCAGCCCTCAGTCACAGTCAAATAAAAAACTGTTTCAGCACAGCATAAAAGAAGAGGACATCTCCCCAACACAAAGTAAGAGGAAGGGAGACGGGTGGGATATCCCCCGCTTGCTGGCAGTTTTCTTTATCCGTGTGTCCAAGCCACGCTATCTCATCTCAATCAGAGGCTTGTCACGAAGGACCCGCAATTTCCTCTTAAGCTGAGCTCAGTGCTAAGTTAACACCTCTCAGTGCCAAGATCTAGGTGTGGCCGCGCAAGAAATCCATACAAAAAGACACAGAGGTGAATCGAAAGTGGTGTAGCCGCACAGTTCAGCGACATTTTCATCCCGTTCGGCCGGTCTGCTTCGCCAGCTGCTGAATGCTCAAGTTTTTCAGTAGAGAGAGAGAGAGAGAGAGAGAGTGGAAAAGAGGGATGGAGAGTAAGAGGGAGAGGAAAAGAGGGAGCGATAGGGAGAGAGAGAGAGAGAGAGAGAGGGAGAGAGGGAGAGAGGGGGAGAGAGGGAGCGGAAAAGAGGGATGGAGAGTAAGAGGAAGAGGAAGAGAGGGAGAGATAGGGAGAGAGAGAGAGAGCTAGAGAGAACGCGAGAGAGCAAGAAAGCGAGAGAGCGTGAGAGAGCGAGTGAGTGAGAGAGAGCGTGTGAGCGAGAGAGCGAGCGAGAACGAGTGAGAGAGAGAGTGAGAGAGAGAGTGGGAGAGATAGGGAGGTCTCGGCATCGTAGAGACCTCCCAGTTCGGTGGTTGTGCCTGGATTAAACTTACATGACCATGGCTCACACTAAGCACAAAAGAGCCACGCTGCGCCCATGCAGAGAGTGAAGAGTGTGTGGGGGGGGGGGGGGAATGTGGTGGGAGGGATATGTGGAGATGCTAGAAAGAGCGACCCCGCCCACCGATCCACCCCCAACACACACACACACACACACAAACACAGAGCAATAGATCAGTTGTGTTTAGCACGGCTCTAATCTCGCTCTAATGGACCATCAGAATTGGTTTTGTCCATTCAATTCCCTGCAGGTTTCCTTGTGGTTTGAAGGCTCGCATTGTCTGAGTCTGTCTGGGAAAACAGCTTAATAATTATCAGAGTCTCAAACAAAAGCCTGAAAGACCGTGACTGCATACTCTTTTCTGGCCACAGAATATGGGGGCTTCGCATGGGACAGTTCAGCTGACGATTAAAAATTCATTGTGTAACTGTACCTGTAGCAAGGTGTGCCAAAGCGAGGGGAACCATCTCCCCCTTACAGAAAAGACATTGGGGCCACATTATTATCTGCCTGTTGGGTTAAGTGCATGCATTTTATTATTATTATATATGCCTCATCATGAATAACCTTAAAACGGTTTGGATGAAGCCTCGGGCATCTACTGATAATAATTTGCCAATACAGTGATTAGCAACTAATCAGGTGAACGACGGCTGTACATCCAGGTAAATAAATAGTCAAAAGGTATGCTAAATATGTAAAAGACCTGAGCTGAACCTCCGATGAAAACCCTGCCAATTCATCTTAATTGGACGCAATGCAACGCTGGCGCTGAAGACTGCAGGGAGAAGCGGAGCAGACGCTCCCAGTAATACAATACACGGGCTTATCGGTGTGGCCCAGCTAGGGTTGCGGGGAGATAATTAAACGAGATGCCGCTCAGCAGAGACGTGGAGTAGGGCGGTTGAAAAAAGCAGACTCTATCAAAGGAGTCCTACAGCCGCGGCTAACGGACAGCACTATTCTTAGATGGATGACCCTTTGCCTTTCATAGACTTAAATAGAAACAAGAATTAGAGTAGGGCGGGGCAGGTACGATGATCGTACGCAGAACAGCAATATTACTTCAGAGGATTTCTTTTTTTTTTTATGAGGTTTTATATTGTCATGTTTTGTGTATGGGGATGAATGTGTATTACATCCAAAAGAAAATATCAAAATGTTACCAGTCAAACGGTCTAACCTTTCCGTCATTGGCTGGTGGCAGGTGTTACCCCAGATGCTATTGTGCATACCAAAGGTCAACTGGAATACATAGAGAAGGGTGAGGAGAGTGGATGGCCATAGGTAGCGATCGCACAGCAACTCAGCACTAAGAGTTCGCTACCACTACCCTTTAGCCTGGCAGCTAAAAAACCCCGGTACCCATCCATCAACATTATATTACGCAAGCCATGGGGTTCCCTGTCACCCCCGCTCAGCCTCGGCTTGACAGGCGTGCGGCGAGTGGGCCTTGGATCCCATCCTGTGGTTCACGTCGGGGCTGATGGGGTGGGAGCTGACAGGGGGGCCGGGTGCCGGTCCATCCGCCTAGTGTATCGCTTTATTCCATCCTCAGAACGACAAGGCAGCCAAGTGGAACGCCCCCCTCCCCACCAGGACACACGAGCACACGCGTAAACACACAGCCACGCTCCTTTCTGCCTTCGCAGCAATCGCTGTAGGGAACACGACCCCCTCCTCAGCCTGTGTGCCCCGGTCCTGGGCACACTGGCATGGTGACGTGGGGGGGCAGGTACTTGATAAGCAGGCGGGGCAGCTGGTGACAGGGGGTCTGGGATGGAGCATCAGGCCTGTAATACACACCGGCCCACTTACCTGACCCCCCCCCCCCCACAGACGAGGGGGCTTGGAGTTTGCTGTCCACCCTCCTCCATCCTCCTCAGAAACACCGCTTTTACGTAGAGAATTAATAAGATGTATGGTCGTTACCTACGTTCATGGACACATTCCTGGCGTTTCAGTCCATCTTTGAGTTTACAGCGGCATGAGTTATCAGATCTATAACACCCGGGCGATGACCGATCTCCTGCCAGTGTTTGACATCTAAGCCGTCTGTGGCTGACTTCCATCTGAGCGGGAATATCTACGTATCTGTATTAACAGCTGTGAAACTGCTGGAGATCAATACCAACATGCATCATCCTGCGAACTAGTGATCCATCACAGAAACAAATCAATAGGTCTGTTTATAAAACATATTGCCGTTTGTGCCATTTTGTCATAACAACTTACCCCTTAAACTACACACAATGACCTCATTACCTGAAGAAATGGAAAAAGTAAAGATTACATTTTTTCCCCTGACCAAAAGCCAAACTCTAAGATAAGTCCAATGCATGCAGACTTTTAAACGGGGAATGGGGAAAATTATAGCCATAAGTGCGTTTGATAAAGTGTGATGTGGATGGTTGTAATGCAACTCAGTATGGAGCTTATGTGGCACCCTGATCTGATAACTTTGATTTGACCGACAGTTTTTTATCAGTATTTGTGTGAGATAAAACTCAACTAATATACTGTATCTATTTCAATTGACAAGTTGACAAAGTGCATGCAACACACAATGACATTTTGGAACAATGTCGATATTTATGGGAGTCACACTTTTCTTGAAGTGCATTTTTCAGGATTTTTAGTGGACTAACACACTTTCACTCTGGCCTTAATTTGCAAAAACACAAGCTCCTGCATCAAAGCTTGTACTCATCACACCCACATATACTGATCTAAAAGAGGATGCCATACAAATCCAGCCAAAGATACATCAAATTTGTCATCATTTCACAATCCTATGAACCATATCCGACATTGTAATCATGGTTTAATAGCCCACATCAGTCAAGTCTAAGGGCCAATTGACTAAAGGCAAATTGTTGAGCATGTTATGCGGTTTTTTTTTTGGGTGACAAATCTAGCCCATTCATCATGTTGGTAAATATTACACCCACTGACAGGGTGCTATCCTGCCAAACCTGGCTCGTGCTCTAAGGTGAACAATGTAGCGTTTGTTCAGCTCTCAGAAGCAAAAATGAAACTCTACCAAAGTAAGAGGGCTTATGTGATGCTGAGCTAAAATAAGCAGTGTGTGGAAGGTAGTGACACAGTATCCTGCAGTGTACAGTCAAGCTAAATACTTTGATGTTCCACATCATTTCCCAGAGTGTCACTGTTTAAATACTAACTGATGGCAAGGCATGCAGTGGCTCTAACAGGAATACACCAAAGCCTGATTGGGATAAAACAGGTTGAGAGATAGAAAGAGAAGCTTTTATCCCCCCCAAACAATTGTATTTTCAGGCCATCTCTGTTAAGAGGGTAGAGTGGGCTCCATCCATGACCGGTGTGGATAAGATTTGCAAATTAATCAAAACATACAGCCATCGATGCCTCTGATGCAGCCTTTGCCTCTGCAGCAATCGCCACCTCCTTTTTGTGATTGAGTGCCTGATTTGCACTTATCCCAAATATACTGAACTGCTCAGCTCTAATCCTCCTTCACTTGGACACTCAAGCCGCGTGGTGAGCGAGGAGCAGGGCTCTGATTGGATGCTGCACTTCACTCAGTGTGTGCGGGGGAGGAAGAGGAGTACCGAGGAACAGAGATGCACAATGGCACGCATATTTCACTGATCACGACCACGGCACGATTCAATGGCCAGCACAAGAGCACATGTACACAGGCTGGGCTCTTTGCATTATTTTAAGAATATGTGGTGGACACCATACTAGAGACACAAGGTTGAGAATACTGGCTGTGCAAATCCAATGCGAAAAACACTAGCCACATCTTCAGACTTTAAATGTTTCCATTTAAAAACATCTCTGTCCAATCGACTAGAGTTGAGATGCAGCTGTAACCGATAATACAGCTGGACTAGAGTCGCAAAAACACACACGATTAGACTAACTATCGACCTTGCTTGGTTATTGTCCAGGGCTTCGAGGGAGCTTGGCCGATCGATAACGCCTCGCTGTAATGAAGCCCCATGGGGTACCTCTGCTTGAGTTTGAGCAAAGACAACCGACCTTGCCCAAAACCTTCAGGAAACCTCTGTTGGCCTGCCTGTAGTCCCAGACTCACCGGAGCACCGCAAGCGGAGGCAATGGCAAAGAACAGAAAGAATGAGAAACAACTCATGCCTTCATGAGCGATGTTCCTTCACCCCAACACAATCTCAACCTTCTGCACTCTAAAAATAGACCTTGGAGTTCTGCATCAATGGCGCACAGCAAGGCTGTATTAGAATGGCCGTCCCTCTAGCCTTAAGAATTGTTAAAAAAATAATAAATATACTCTCACAATTGAGATTTACTGCCATAAGAATCACAGTGGCTCCTTTGGGGATGGGAAAATGTGCTTGAGGCCAGATCTTTCTATTGTGCCCTTCTCACCAGATATAATGGTAAGAAGATGGCACATAAGCTGCAGTTCAGTGTTGTTACACAGCAATAAACCAGGTATGTCCAAGCTAGATCAGCAAGCAGATCTAGATCTGCTGTGCCGGAACTAAATTGGAGGAAAGATGGACATCTTTGTAGCCTGGGCATAAAATATGTTGAATAAGCTTTAAAAAATAGTGCTCAAAGCTGGATTGAAAAGACCCCACTTCTGGATATGAATTTAAAGATGAGGCTTCAGTTCTCTCCCTCTCTCCGACTCCCCTTCTCGGCGCTGAAGTGGGCGTGCAGTCAGAGGACTCCATCCCAGGCCATGTGACGTTCTGGGGGCCAATGTTTGTTATGGCAGTAAGGACTGGAACGAAAAGAGACGCAGCCACAGCCCTGACTCTTGATTCCCTTGGCCAGCTGTCCGGGCGAGGACTTATGTTTCACACTGATGGAGGGTCTAATTGAACAGCATTAGAGGGGATTTGAGCATCAGAGAAAGACGGATGCCAGCCCTGAGCAGCTGCTGTAGATACAGGGCGAAGCGGTATGACAACAGAGAGGGGTCAGACGGGTGTTGGAACACGCAGGGTGGGGTTGACATGTGAAAACATGTCAACTGATGAGGGTTACAGAACACCAACTGTTGGGTGGGGCAATGTCTGTCAATAACATCTGTCAGAAACATAAGTTATGCCTTTTAGTTCAAATGTAATGTAATTCGTGAGAACAGAGTTAAAGCGCCACCAATGAACCTTTTTTTTACGAGTCAACATCTGAGACAGTGGACGAAGTGTAGCCCGATATGACGATCAAATGCGGTGATGCCACTTTGCTGTCCAACACCACCATGTGAAGGAGTAAATTTCACATGGTTTCAACTCCATGTGCATTACAGCATTCAAACACCTGACTAATCACTGAACTGAGTATGTGACTCACTATGAAAGCAGGATAGTGTGAAATAGATGCTCCGCTTAACTTTTACGGGTTAGTGAACCCCAAAAATATCTTTCTGATGAAAATGATGTTTTGCTGTATCAAAACGTTGGTTGAACAAGTCTGAGTTCTTTTTGACCAAAATGTAGAAAGTTGTGAAACGAGGTATTTCTCTGTAAAAAAATCAAATGTGCTTGTTCCTGCCTAAAACGCTTTCCAGCTCGAGCGGTCGTAACCTCGGTTTGACAATGTTTGACTACGACCCACACACTTTGTCAACAACCCGGAGGTTCAATGCTAAATAATGGCAGATTTTGACAGAATTCTTTAGAGAAAACAGGAGATGGAGAGACTGAGTGGCCCATGAAAGGAATCCCATCTGTGATAAGTAGCTTTTAAATTCTCCAGTGACCATTATTACAGAGATGTCCTGCAGTCATTAGTGCTGCCCCGAGCCCCCCCCCCCCCCCCCCAGACAGGAAACTCTGGGTTCTTATGCAACCACTGGCACAGCCCTTTGATGTGGATCTGGGCATGAACAAAAGGGGACCCATTATAAAGCAGAAACCCAATGGAAGGAAGAGTACACGCTTCGACATTGCAGAGCGGTACAGGAACACACATGGGGGAGGAAGATTGTATTTGCGTGTGCAAGCGATTGAATGCACTGTTAGATGCTGACCACTGCAAAACAGCAGATGTTGGGCACCGATTTTTCTGCCTCAGCCTTTGTGTACCACGGCGAGATGAAGTGGAATAGGCCGAACTAGCTGAAATCCTATTCCTGTGTGTATGCATTAAATACTAGGTAATGTGAAGCAAGTGAGGGCTGAGGTGGGGGAGATGATGTGATGATGCTGCAGTCTCTTCCTGCACAGCTGACATTGTTGGTCTAAATTAACTCCACCGCCGCCAGTGTAAGGAGGAGGATTAAGATGGAGTCCAACAATTCATACCTAAGGTTTATGTAAACACTAAATCAAACGCTAAGCAGCAGGCTTAGGCCCCCGACAAGAAATCCTTTGAGTCAAACTAGCCATCATGCTGTGGACAGTGGAATGGGTGGCCCTTCAAAAATACTCACAACGTGTTGACACACAGATTAAAGTACACAGGGTCAGATCTTGGCCACCAAACAGCTGGCTGTTTGGTGGCGATGAGTGACCTTTCATCGCCTGTGTGTGTGTGTGTGTGTGTGTGTGTGTGTGTGTGTGTGTGTGTGTGTGTGTGTGTGTGTGTGTGTGTGTGTGTGTGTGTGTGTGTGTGTGTGTGTGTGTGATGTCAGATATACCTCTGGAATGTATAAAAAATAACTGGGGCAGTCTCTCACATGCCCAGCTAGGTGCTGGTTAAGTGCCCTACGGTGGCTATTCGGTTACTGGCAGCGCCTGCTAAATCACTGACCTCAACATTTACGGCGGTCTCAGCGGGGGGGC
Organism: Gadus morhua; assembly: GCF_902167405.1. Lineage (NCBI taxonomy): Eukaryota > Metazoa > Chordata > Actinopteri > Gadiformes > Gadidae > Gadus > Gadus morhua. The sequence goes on along the minus strand of NC_044060.1, from coordinate 16,635,513 downwards.
CACTTTCTCTCCCAACCAGGTGGTCCCGCCCCGAGGCACAAACATCCCCGCCTACATTCGATTACTTGGGAAGGGGAAGTATGGCAGTCAGGTTGATCGTACCAGTTTGAATGGAAACCTTGGAAAGGAGTAGACTAAAGTAGAGCAGATAATTATGAAGCCTAGTCTTCACGACTATTAGATCCAGGACATGCAAAACGTCAGACAAAAGTGCGGCTAAAACTCCATTCAGTAGAAGTTAAAGTAATCTTTTAAGTATTGTTTTGTATTGTTTATCATGCTGGCTCCCCTCTTTTGATTGAATAGGTTATTTACATGATTAACTTCCTCCTGCATTACGTTTTTATGACTCTCAAAGTCTGAGGTAGGACCAACAGGGAATGTAATTAAAGCTTTGGATCACAAGTCGCCACACTGACATTTAACCAGAGAGCCTAAGGGTTGCCACCCACACCGGCTTAAAACGTACAAATGCAGATGCAGCATCTCCTAGGTTTCTCTGGGAACTTAGATAATTGTTATTCGGTGGGTTTTAAAAAAAATCTATACCCCTAAGTGTGCATCCGTTCACTGCTGACACTATCAGGTCACTACTGGGGTGCATACAAGACGAAAGCAACGAAAAAAATGTATTCCTAAACAGTGGGTTGCATCAAATGTGCGTATTAAACGTATATTTGGGTAATCTTGGCAGAGGGCTGGAAATCATGACTTCACAGCGATCCAAAGTGACAACAGCACTAACCTTAAACTAAAATGCTGGCCAGAGCACTCACTACCTCCTGTCACTGCTCGGCTGCTCGCTATTCATACAATACAAAGGACTAGCCCTGAAGACACACACACACACACACACACACACACACACACACACACACACACACACACACACACACACACACACACACACACACACACACACACACACACACACACACACACACACACAGGCTTATAATACCATACCAACTGAACTAGATTAACAAAAAATAAAAAAAAACTTCATACATTTCGCCCTTGGCTAGCATTATGCAAGGCACTTCGGTCCAAAGAGCAAATCTTAACAATGCTCTGAAGCTATGAGACCATACAAAACTGATATTCAGAAACTCTGCTGCTCTGTAACCTTTCAGTGAAAGTACTTCCTTACAATTTCTATCTTGCATTTCAGAGAATGCAATAAGTTCCCCTCCTAGTTGCAAACAAATTGCCCTCTTCAATTTGAAACACATTTAAAATATGAGTGAACAACTAATCAAAAGGAAGAACCTCCCCTCCCATTAATGCATTTAAAATAATTATGAAATCAAATTGATATCACAGTATTGTGCAAAATAATGGCAATCACGATTTCATGGAAAAAAAATTCTCACTGTAGCCCCAACTTAAAAACCAAATGATAAACATGTGTGTTGTATTGAATGACTGCTGGATGATTTACCGGCTTGTCCTTGACCCCTCAGTGACATTACTCACTTATCCCCCATACACCTTTATGTGCTGTTTCAGGACACAGGAGGGATTTAGAGATCCATCTCAGTGACTTGCCTAAGTGTATCTGTGCTGACAGGGTCTTCCGCCCACTAAGGTTAGCGATAGGGAGGGACACTTGACATGAGATGAGCAGTGTTCAAATAAAGGAAGATGAATGGTTCTCTGTATCTGCGAGCATCCACCAGAAGCATATATAAAGCCTTTGTGAAGTATAGGCACTGCATTTGGGAATACATAACCTCTGAATAGTATGATTTCATTGAAATGCAATTGAGTTTCTGAATTGAATGGTCTACATGCGTTGCAATTGGACCGGATTGCAGTCCTATTTTTTTTATGAATTTGTGCCTCAACATCAACACTCTCTGAACCCTGAGAAAAAGATAAGTCTTAGATAAGTGTATAATGAAATCATCCAAATCCTGAAATGCAGCTGGGAATAATCACGTAATTTTTACAGGGAAAACCTTGAGTAACAAACAATCCAAGTAGAATTTGACTGTGTTCTTGAAAAAGAGCCATCCCACAATGATAGAGAGGGAATTGAACTGCGAGTCCCATGGCAATTCTCACCCTGTTGTGCCCACGCTGTGTTTCTGACTAGTGTGTTCTGACAGCCTGTCAAGCCTGGCCATGCAGACACGGTTGAAACAAGGAAAGAAAGAGGTCATCGCTGGGGAAGAAAAGCCCAGGCCTTCATTGTCCCTCTACTGTAAGGGGGAACATGAAAAACCCTTGCCTAGCAAAGGCTGCAAGCTCTCATTCATTCATCACGACTGCCACTTAGTGGCCGAAGTGAAGAAGTGAAACGGAGTCAGGAGACTGGAACGTGAGAAGCTGAGCGAGGGCCAAAACAATCAATGAATAGACAGAAAATGCATTGATGACAATTATTATTATTTTTTACTAATTTCTATCATGGTGTCAAGTAGGATTACCAAAAATGTGCTGCTTACTGCTTTCTGAATTAGGTAGTCGCTTGTATTTCTGTTAGATCGTTATAAAATTATTCAATTTTTAATTATATGCATGGATAGTAATTATGACTATAAACAACTTTTTCAGAATGTACAAGTGGGATCAGGTCTGGTGCCGGTATTGTTAGTTATTTGTAAGTTATGCTATGATGTTCCTTAGGAATTACTTTCCATCAACTGAGCGAAGGAAGACAAACTGACTCAAATACAAAGGCCATAGCGCAATGTTTACAAAGACAAACCGTTGCCACCATCTAGTGGTAAAAAGTTGAAATTGACAGATTTCTTTACAACTGTCGATGAACTTTCAATGATGATGAAAGTTGATTTTAACATCCAATGTTGAAATAAGCCCATTTTTATTTTTATTTTACAAATGAATGAGTCATTATAGTTTGATAAAAAATATAAAATTATATTCACATTATGTAAAAAAGGATGTCATTCAAAAGGACTACCGGTACTTCTATTTATTTCAGAGGACTTTCATTTCCTAAATTACATTTACTTCCAAGCTCTTTATGTTTCCATATTTTATATGCACATGAATGGGTGTGGGTGTAGTAGGCGGGGGTAATGCTCCTTGCCCTCCCCAGAAGGCCTGCCTACTCAGTCGGGGAGAGGGGGGTAGATCATAGCTGAAGTCGGCTCGGACTATTTCCCCTAAAATCCCCTGATATTTATATTGTCAAACTTGATATGTGTAATTCATGGCACAATTCAAACCGGATCAAAAGTTATTTTGTGCCTCACCGTTGAATACCAAACCTATTTCTTCAGAAGCAAGGTTCCATTGGGGTTGCTGAAAGGGGTAACTTTGTATTAAAGAGCTGGGAAATATATGTGGTACTAGGAAATAAAAGTCCCCTGAAATAAACAAATGTGGAATAATAGGGTTTATCATCAATTTAAGTCAATTTAAAAGCATCCTTGTAAAAAATAAAAACCTATTCATTTATTTAACTATATCAACTCATTTATATTTACATGGATTAATATATTGTTTTCCTTATTTATTTACTGCAGGATTTATTTCATTGCCATATTTATTTCTGACATAGCTCCTTTAAGCATGCTTTAAATAGGCTTATTATTATCAATTACAATATTTTGGAAGTTTAACAATGCATCAAAATTGTATGACCCAAAGCAATAGGAATCAAAATAACAAAATAAAGTTGCATTGTGTAAGATTGAGCCCTCCAAGTGAGTAGGATCATAACAGCGTTATGTTCACCCTACCTGGCTGTTTGCTAACGCAAACTAGTGAATGGCTTGACTTCAGATGTGTCCAGGCTATTTAAAGGTACAGGCTAGATGAAAGCTAGGTTAAGGTTATGAATTTCCTTCAATAGATAGGCTGCATCCAAACGCACAGCTGCAAGGTTTAACGATGGCTTCCTTTAAAAATATCATTTTCTTAACTTTCCCTGTAATAACTGCAACAAAATAAAAGAATGGTGAATTAAAGATAGTGGAGATTAAGTAGTATTGGGATACTCTCATTGGCTATCAGTGTTTCTTAACAATTGTTTCGTGACATTTCATCACTATTTTGCAGCCACTGATACAAGCCCAGATCAGGTTATCCTTAAGTACATAAGGTTAGGTTAACTAGGAGTCAACAGATCCCCTGCTAGGCCAGGTGTAAACCAATATCTTCTTTAATCCCATTGAGTACTTTTCTCCAAGGTGCGAGTCTGTGTGTGTGTGTCTATGTGAGTGTGTGTGTGCGTGTGTGTGTGTGTGTGTGTGTGTGTGTGTGTGTGTGTGTGTGTGTGTGTGTGTGTGTGTGTGTGTGTGTGTGTGCGTGTGTCTCTGTGTGTGTGTGCGTGCGTGCGTGTCTGTGTCTGTGTGTACGGAAAAAGTGTGTCTTATTCAGTGTGTTTGAAGCTGTGTGTAGGCAGCTCTGTGAGGAAGCCATGGTGAATGATTGTTGGGTTGAGGAGTCCGACCAAACAGTCACCAGCACACACAAAGACAACATAGAAACATAAGGCCGAATTAATCTACAGACAAGGCATAGTTACACCATCATTTCTTATCTGGATCCAGGCGTCCATGAACAAGTGGCGAGTAATCATGTTGTAATCATGGCTTAACGCGACTCTGTATTAATGCTCCATTCTCCTAATGACCACGAGCCTAAAATAATGATGAGATACGGGTCAGAGGTGTGTGTACTTCCTGCCCCAGTTGCAGCCCCCATCACTGCCCCAGGGCTGATCATGGTACAGAGAGGAGGCACATTTCAGCAGATAAGCGTATACTTTTGAAAACGTGTGTGCTTGTGAAATCAAATGAGGAAAAATGGAAAGGCTAAGCGTAAGTGGGATTTTCAAACAAGGAATAAAGCTAGCATAAGGTACTTGAGCAAGAGGCACACTTGAAGGTGAAACCTGAAACTGTTGTTGTAGATCATAAAACCATCATATAGTCATGGGCCACTGACTGTAAAGAACGCGGGGGGGAGCAAAAGAGACGCTATGTAACAATATCTGCAGACAACCACCAGTAACCCTTGGAACATACCTAGGCCTGGTAACATCAGCCAAGCTGTGTGCTGCTCACTGCCCCCAGTCTGACCAAAACAACAGCAGCCAGGCAGAGCTCTGGGCTGATTACTCTCCATTTCTGGGACAGCCACCACAGCAGCAGCCCCATATGGGCTCTGCTAGTCACTTGGCTGAAAGACTGGCCAGCATATAACAGCATATTACCAGTACTGAGGCGGCCTGGAACGCATTCATAGATAAACAGTGTGCTGTATTTCCCGTTCAATCAAATAAAATAAGAGCACTGTGTAATACATTGTCTATTAAGCTCATCTATAAGCAAATCACGACCAGGGACCCGATACAGACAATACCTGAGCGATGCATGAAGGGGGAAATGAGGAAAGTTTGAGAGAGTTTTTAAGGGGCCAAGTAAATCCTTATGGAACAGTCCGTCCTTCCCACCTCAACAGAGGCTGACCTACTTGATGAAAATAAAACTAGAGCCAGCACCTTGATGTGGGAGCATTTGGCCTCAGGACATGGCGGGTGTCCACTGACATAGGATCTCTTTTAAATTGGTGCTAAACACAAAAGTCAACCACCAGTTTCCTAATAAGTAATCCACTCATCGAGTATAGACAACCATAAATAAAGATTACACACAAAAAAGAACCACAACCAACAACTATAAGAGAGTTGTCAGCCAGCCATCCCCACCAGACATCCCCCCCACTGACACCGGCACTGTGCCCCAGAGGTAACTTGCCCCCTATAGCGCTACATCTCCATGCTACAGCCTGGCCGACGTCTCCCCGTCCCTCGCCCCAGCCCCCCCCGAGAGGTCGAGCCCCCTTGCCCTTCCTCTTACCTGTACTTCATGCCTGTCTGGTAGGACACACACTCCTCCAGGGCCAGGCCGTTCATCTTCAGGAAGTCTTCCATGTTCTTGATCTGAGCGGCCACCCGCTGCTCCCGGAGCCGCTGCAGCGCCGCCTGGTCGGCGGGCCGCGGCAGGTTGAGCCCCTGGTCCGAGTGGTAGCGGTTGATCCCGCTACGGATGCTCTCGCTGTACGACATAGACAGCATCTTGCCGCTGCTGCCGCTGCTGACGCTCCTTGGTAAACCGCCGCCCGGACCGGCCGGTTTGGGGATCTGCAGGTTTTCGGGCACACAGTGACTGGACTTGCGCCGGCCGGGGGGCCCCCGGGGACCCCCGGCGTACCCGCCCGCAAACATCTCCCCCCCGCCCCGCTCCCTGCTCCTGAGCACAACGCCCGCTTGCCGCCGCCGCGGATGTGAGGAGCGGAGCCAAAGAAAAGTGGGGCCGCGGACGGAGCGAGATGCCGGCTGGCTACGGACACCTCCTTAAATAGCACCTGCCCCCATAATGAGGGAAAAAAAGGAGAGCTCTCCTGCTCAGTGCAGCACGCACAGCCATGCATCCTGTAATCAGAGGAGCCCAGCACAGGCCGGCACCACCCACCCCTGACAGACACACAATGGCAGCAGGTATACGCTGATGGGCGGCATTCAGGTCACTGGCTGGTGATTAAGGAGCAAGACCAAAGTGGAGGCACATGCGGACTACATCTGCAGGGGGACAGTGAGAGTGGAGAGGAGGGGGCATTCAAGTGCAAGCATGCACCCAACATAAGGGGAGGCCCGCCGTATATTGGCGACTTAATTCATTGTGGGTTCCGGCAAAGTCTCAACAGATCAGTTTATGTGAATAAATGGAATGGCAACTAACAAATAGCCATCCTGAAGATGTGCTAAAGTTATGAAGATAATAGTTAAAAAAACTGTCTGCATCTTACCAAGCCAAGCTATTGGCTCAAAATGGGTTATTCCTTATATTACAGGTTTCTGCCATCTGATCCGACATAGTGATGTAGAGAACTTCCACCGTGGATTTATTTTTCTTATAGTACCAATAGGTGGCGCCACTGCACTAGTGCTACTAGATACCCAAAAGGATTTTGTTTCCGATTTAAATCTTTTCTGAAAAGGCACTCCCTGCAGAAATAAATAAAAACCAAACCAAAACTCTGTCCATTTTCAAAAGATTTTAGCCACAGAAAATGAAAATGCTATATAGCAAATAGCTGATGAATGATTATGGGGGAAGGTGTGGCCACTCACCGTGAAATCAATCTATTTCTTTGTGCCGCTTATCTCGCATTAAAAGTAATAAATCCAGCTTTAGCTTTTTTAATCCAGCACCTATTGTCACCCATCTGGTTGATCATCAATGTTTTCATGGTGTTTCCAACATCCCATTAGAAAAAAATATTTGGTTAAAACAAGATGTAAAGATGGCAAGAAGATGTCCCCAATGGATGAATAAGCGGCACAAATTTCAGACCAAGTACCGCTTTGACCGGTGTTGAGGTGACATAACCCACCGGCCTGGTTCTTTAAAAGACCAAATGGAATCTCTTGACCAACATCTGATGGCCAAAAAAGTAAATCCCACCCTAACTTATACACGCAATACGTTTCAACAAGATCGTGAAGCTGTTCTCTTTACAATAAAAAAGGCAAAAAGTGAAATTTGCCCACGAAAAAGATCAGAACCAAAGATTCACGTGATTATTCGGTATCCCAACGTCAAGAGCCAATAATGAGCGAAGAATCATGTTTCTCCAACGAAGTCTCTGTTCCTTTGCAATCCTATGCAGCAAAAAAACTCCCCCCCCGCCCACAGAGCAAGAACGCAAAGAGAAAAATAGAGTCCAGGCAAGGTAGCATGCATGAGCTGCAGACCACAAACACATACATTCACCAACACATACTCCTTGGTTGGTCAAATGCCTCACGGGCTTGTCCGCAGACAACAAATACGAGCAAACACACACACAGACACACACGCACACAGACACTCCCGATGCAGTGACAGGCGTCAATCTTTCCTCCAACTCACCCGTTTTCTGGGGGGTCGGCTCATGAGAGATTGCGGGGGGTTGCCCGTCTGCTCTTATAGACACACGGTGTAGCAAGCACACGGGTCCACCCAAACTGGGAGTGTCTTACTAGAAAGCGCCTAAACTAATTACTGAGTAAGAAGTGCATCTCTTCCTCCACATCCCCCCGCCCCAACTCCATCCTCTCACTGCCTGGGCCTCGTGCTCCACCAGTAACATCATCATCCTCACCATCATCCTCACCATCATCATCAGCATCATCATCATCATCATCATCATCATCCTCAGCATCATCCACCCATCATCCTGTTAGATCACATGGAAGGAATCCATTTATGTTCACTGGACAGGCTTTGTTTCTGCAAACCGCAGCAAATATTATCAGGCCTGAATTATTCACTGAGCCTCTGCACTAAAAGCCCTTGATTGTTGTTCCACAGGAAAGAACACTAAGAGGCCAGAGGGAGTAGCGAGGGACACACACACACACACACACACACACACACACACACACACACACACACACACACACACACACACACACACACACACACACACACACACACACACACACACACACACACACACACACACAACTTTCCTCCTTGGCCTCATCACATTTTGGTAGGACTTGTTAAGGTCTACTTCAACAGAAGTGACATTGAGAACAGATAGCCGGTACTTTTTGAATGATTTCCAAATTTCTAAATCTCATTTGGAAATAAGTGCTCCTCTCCAAAAAAAAGTTCAAATACTGGACTATCTTTGGATACAGACTAATTTAATAGCTTTGCAGGTTCTATAACCCTTTATCCAAATCTATCCAACCAAATTCATTGTAAAACTATTTTCCATCTATACAAAATATGACAAATGATATATAGCGTACCAGAATACAGTATATGTTGCAAAGTAGAATAACTAAATACAACCGATAGGATTGAATTGTCTGCTTAAAATGTTGTTTCCCAAGCGTGTCTGACCTCAGTGATCGACGAAAGGAGTGCACACTACGAGACAGAGGGGTCAGGTGTTTAGGAGGTGGAAGTGAATTCCAGAGAATCTCTAAAAGGATTTCACGATGGTCAAAGCCGGAAACGCCGCACTAAAAGCCTTTTATTGCCTTATGTTAAGTGGTCTTGAGCTAATGCAGTCCACATTCCAGAAAACAAAAGATCACCCAATCTCAGTTAGTCAATGTAAAACACAGTAATCTTCACACACGGATTCCATCATACTAATCCACAAACTTTGCCTTATTTGGACCATTGCGTTTCCTGGCTCCAGTCCAGTTGTTGTGCGTAGGGAATTATTGAAAAGGAGTGAACAGCACTTCCCGGCATCGGCCTGTTTGGCTGTGATCGACATAGACAGAGAGCTGCTCACTAGGAAGGTTTGCACTTTAAAAATGGACAAGAGCTGCACACGGCACCCAGATCAGAATCCGATAGAGGGTACATTTAGAAAAGCACATCGTCACTGTCAGGGCTTTTTATATCAGATCAGCAGAACGGGTCTAATCAGTTCTCATAAAACATGATCCTGGTGCAAAAGCAGACAGGAGAGAGTAAGATAAAGCACCTCTATGGTATGGCCTGGTAACGGCAGTATGCAGACCTACCAATCACCTTTCCAATGAGGTGTTAAGGGTAGAAGTGCAAAAAGAGCAACTGTTTTAGCCACCGTCGTTTGAAACTGATCAGACAAACGAACATCAAATACAGACAGACCGTATATAGCAGTTGATATTTCCAGCAAGGCTCAATGGAGAGGTGCACACAAAAGTTTTGCACACGACGAAATCCATTAAGTCTTTTCTCAGGTTTACTTGAGATAATGCACTTGCAGCAAAACAGCAGATATTGAGTGTTATCTGTTCAGCTGAGGTTTTAGTAATGGGTGTGCGGTCCTTGTCATCCGCAGAGGGCTAAGTTGTGGGAGTGCGGTATATTGTACGTGGCTTTTTACCAAGCACATACAAGAACAAGCATGCACAGCTACATAGTTAGAATAAAATGGTGTGATAATAATGGGTTAACTACTAATATGGAAGTATTTTAAAAGCCTTTAGATTAAGTATATGGTGTCAAAAACATTGACTTTAGGACATTGAAATATTATACTTTGAAAACAAGGTCACCTGACTTCATTCGTTTTGAATTCACCTCTTTGAAATTAAAATATGGCAGTTCAAGTTGTCACACATTGAAAAATTGAAAAAAATATGGTTGAAATTGTGTTCTTTGAAATGGTACAACTTGAAATGCCCAGAAGGGGCCACAAACAAACACGTAACGTCCAATGGAACAGAGAAGAGAAACACTTCAAACACACCACATTTTGGAAGTGGAGGCGGGCCTTAGCTAAACCGCTTGACAGACGGTGAAGGTGGAAAAGTACCTGTAGAATTGCAGTTGTCTTTTGGGGCTCCCATAGCGAGCACTGCAGCAAAGCAAAGAGGAAAGAGAGAGACGGGTTAAGAGAAGAGCTTGGGTTAAGATAGGATAAGCAGGAAAATGAATCGGTTAGTACAGGATCACGGACGCCAAGAAAGGTAGACATTTTCAATAGAAGAACGATGAGGTGTGCTTTTCAGATATATCTCAAGAAAGACATATTCCAAAAAAAAATAGAATGAAGAATGAAATGTATTATACAGAAGTTCCCTGAAAAACAATTTGTATAATCTCTCAGTATTTTGGCAAACGCAATGTGCCCAGACAGCGCCCGGTGGCCACTTTAAAAACCATATTGGACACTACAAAAGCGAACTTTAGGGCAGCCTGGATGATGCACAGTGTTGTAAACACATGGATACATGACGCCGCCTAATGGAGGATTGGATTAACTGCGTTGGGCTCCTAAGAAAGGAGTGAAATGAATGACAGACTTTGATCATGTTAATCCCAAGGTTCAGTCTTGTTTATATTAAACTATTCAAATATTAGAATCAAGTTGTTAGAACCAAGACATTGGCCTCATAATAACACCCTGCTCAGTTCAACCCAAAGGTTTGGCCCACCTCTAAAGATGCCCTTTCTGTGTCCATTGGTGAGATTTAGACCCAATAATAACCCGAGAATAGCTTGGATCGATCAGTGTGTAAACTGATTTATTTAGTGTCAATTGCCCTCCGCTCAAGGAGAAACAAAGTCAGACCTCCATCTGAACGAGTGGCCGTTGGACTGTCCAACGTGTCAATCTAAAACGAATGGCTCCTGCCGGCATATTTGGCGCCTCTTCCGTTTCAACATTTATAGCATTCTTCTGGGAGAGAATTGTATATGTTTATACATGCTGTTAACTCACTATATAAACACCACAAGACACTGACAATTATACTAAAGTCTACTAATAGAGGAAGCCAGGACCACGCGCACTTTGACCCTTTGAACCAACCAAATACCTAGTGAAAGTTCCCTATGATCATCAAGGATAATAATAAGCATTTAGCTGTGTGTGTGGGTGTGTGTCTGTCTCTCTGTCTTTCTTTCTGTCTGTCTGTCAGATTTTTTTGTCTGTCTGTCTGTTTTTTTCTGTCTGTGTGTGTGTGTGCGTGTGTGCGTGCGTGCGTGCGTGCGTGTGTGTCTGTCTGTCTGTGTGTGTGTGTTGAACATACCTGTATATCATGCCTGGCGAGCCAGTCTGTCGGAGGGAGAGGCGGGCAGGGGAGTCTGTGGTAGATTCAGGATACATGGAGGCAGGAGGGTGGGGGTGTGGCCAGCCTGCCGGGGGGCACTTCTGATTCGCTGGGACCACAGGTTACAGTCTGTCACAAGCCACGGCCTCTGGGTTACAAAGGAAGAGAATGCACAACATTTGATTACATGTCACAAAAAATATAAGTTATGCCCTTAGCATATTTTCATCAGCAATTTAGACCCAGGAATCGCATTAGGAAACAAAGTGATAAAAATGCATTTATTTAATGCATGTCATAATGAATTGACTCACCAGGGAGACAATTAAATAAGGCGTGCCGCTAAACCTGGGTTGTTTAAACAAACCAATATGCAACCGAACAGCTACACCACTAGATGGCGTTAGTTGCTCATTTTGCAGACTTGAGGTGACAGCATCAAATCCTTAAACTAGGGCGTCTCTAGTCTCCTGGCAGACTTTAGACAGTACCGCACAGCAAAAGGTCACGGATACCAAACCAGAACATGAGCAGCTTGCCATTAACGCAGAGTGAGACACACATACTCAAAAGGTGAATAGAGGAAAATGATAAAGAAACCACTCCATAAACAAATTGGAAGGAAATGGTTTCCTTTGCAGTGCGGGTGCATGAGTAACTAGTTGTGTGTGTCGGTGTGCATTTAATGTGTGTGTTCGCATTGGGCATAAGAGCACAGCATAGCCAATCTGCGGCTTGGCTAGTTGTAGCCATGAATTATTGATGAGCTTTTGTGCAGGAAAACGCACACAGTTGGAAAGAAACAAAATCAAACATAAACATAAAGGGCTGGCAGAAGAGGAGCGCTGCACTGGTGAGTCAAGGCTGGCCAGAGTAGGCAAGAGGAAAACAAAAAGCTTTACACAAACAAAAATGACATAATCTGATGACTTAGATAGCTGTCAAGAGATTTTCAAAACACGGTTTTATTGTGTTGCTCACTGTGTTATTCGCGTGGACCTTGGATGGCTATCTGGAACGGGGAAACAGCTTTTGAAAAACACTGACCAAATGACCCAAAATTGTGCATGACCAGTTATGTTTTACATGTCTTGAGCATGCACTAGGAAACCACAGAACCAGTTAGACACTCAAAAAGACATTCCATAGACAAATCACAAGCGCTTCATGCTTCATAATGCGCTTACTTGTCGCCACCTACTGGCCTGGCTTGCTTTTGTGTGTGTTTCCATTAGTTTTAGCACTCCCATATGGTCTGAAACATATTTGACCCATATTTTCGACAACCCTGGTCGTGTAAACAGGGATATTTTTAAAGAAGAAGGGGGAACAGGGACTATTTTAAAAACACCTCTTTATGTGACATACGCTATAAGTCACGACACAGTCCTCATTCAGTGTGAGATTCAGTGTGCTGCAGCCGGAAAAACACAGGTGTGTGGTTCCCACGCCAAAACGACCATGTCCGCGGACTTATTGAACGAGTGCAGCCTCACGGCCTCCATCTCAGGCAGACCAAGTGTCTCGAATGAACGAGCCGCTGGCGCCCATGAAGCCTATTTCAACGACGGCTGCCCTCGCGTGAGTACTCGCCTACAGCGTACGGCTCGCTGGTGGGGACACAGGGCAAAAAACGCCAAGGTGACTTTCTCTTTTGTCATCAATCTCAGAAGTGCTCACAAAATAAGGTCCACGTCCGGTCTCCCAAGGACTCGTTTAGGACAGGAGCAAGCGGCCAGTGACCTAAGTGATAAGGATGGTGATGGAGGTGAAGGAGGTGATGATGGTGGTGGTGGTGGTGGTGTTGGTAATGTGACCCTGATGGTTAAGGAGCCAGAGAGTGGGGAGGGGGTTCTACATTGAATGGAGGAGCTAATGTTTCGCAGAGGGCGCAGGGGGATCAAGGTAATCTTCTCTTCGGAATCAAATGGCCCGTGGCGTACAAATCAAATTTCCCCTCCAAGTGCAAACGGTCACAACAGAGTTTTTTTGACCTGTTTGTCCCATGGTTGCTATAAAAATTCCATGCATTATTTCAAAAGTACATCACCTCATGTGGTGGCTCCAAGTTGAATCAATCACATGTGTCCTTAAAGGAGAAATCCGGTGTAAAATGGATCTGGGATGTGTTTAGCATGATAACGAGTTGGAATGTTTGTTTGGGAGCAAAAAAGCGCGCATAGACGCATTATTAAGTTGGCTGTTTTTAGCCGATTCTACAAAAACGCTAACTTGGAAGGATCGGGGCAGGTGTTATGGTAAAAACAAAATCATAATTTTAAACCACTTAAAAGGTTAGAAGTAGCCCGACACTTCTTTGGTAGCATAAAAAAGGTCTTAACATTTAAAGGATGCATTGCTAACTTTTTAAGTGTACAGAAGTGTTTATTAAAAAGGACATTTTATATACACAATACCATCAGTAACACCCGTCGACGCCATCTTGTTTTTAAGACTCGATAAGTAGGTAGATTGACGAACACAGAGCTTACGTGTTGTTGACGGATGTAAGAATCTCTGTGTTCGTCAATCTACTTATCGAGTCATAAAAACAAGATGTCCTTTTTAATAAACAATCTGTAAACTTACAAAGTTATCAATGCCTCGTTTTTATCAAAGAAGTGTTGGGCTACTTCTAGCCTTTTAAGTGGTTTCAAATAGCGATTTCGTTTTTATATGATATGATAAAATCGTTTAAAAATCCATGCGCTTTTTTGCTCCAAAACGAACATTCCAACTGGTTATCATACCAAACATCTCCCATATCCATTTTACACCGGATTTCTCCTTTAAGTGACCGTTCACACATGGTTTGATGAGCCTCGTTTAAAAAGGTGCTTTGGATAATGGTGTTTGCCAAAATAATTAGTCAATGGAAAAAGGCTGATAGATATGGACCTCAAAGAATTTTACATCAACATTGGGCATTGTGTTGTAGGTTATAACTCTTGTTAAGTTACCACTGTGATATGTATAAGGGTTCGTAGGCCATGTTGTCTTTAAGGATGCATTTCAGCAAATACCTTCGATACAATTCCTGACCTCGGTAATACAGTTGGAGCCAAGTGAAATGAACAACCCACTTCCACATTACATCCTATAAGATCTTTTCTCAAATTTCACCCATGAAGGCCAGAGAACAGACCTGACTTCTACTACAGTTAATGCTAATGACACAAAACATTTCACATGATCGATATTGAGTTATAGGTTCAAGACACGCAATCATGGCATTACAAGCCTGCACCAGCTGTATTCTAGCACACGAGAACCATCTTTTGTTCCCACTTCCCACAGAAGCTGGGTGTGATCTACAGGCCTCCCTGTATTGTTTACAAGTTGTTGCCGACGCATCGTTGCAGGCATGACTAGTATGATATAGAGGGGCCCCATAGGAAGCATGCGTGCCTGTGGTGTGATGAATGTAGAGCAGATAATGCAGTGGACTGCAGCAATGCGGTACGCTGCGTGGACACGTCTCGGCCTCGCATTGGCCTAAAGAGAGCTCAGATTTACAGCTCAAAACAGAGCCAGGGTGCACTTTGCTGATTAAATCTGCAGTGAGATTGAGAGGCAGCGTGGGACAGAGAGACTGAGAGAAAGACTGAGTTAAGAAAACTATTGTATTTTTTACCTCGAGGATTGGGGTAATCTGTTGAACGACACCAGACTAATATGAGTACATCTTAAATCTCACTAATTAAAGCAGAACAAAAGATGTTAGAATGACCAAATTGAGTCAACTCTCCATTAGAATAAGTGAAGAGAAACCCTCCAATTTAGCACATCTTGCTGATAACTAATAATTAAAGACAAATGGTGTTGAGGTTCAGAGATAGAATGGGAGGGTATCCCACGTCTCAAGGTTGAGGGAAACAGTCTTGCTGTTTACATAAGTCCATCCATACAAAGTAGTACTGAAAGTGATTGATAGCTTCCTGACAAAATACAAAAGCGGAGTCATCGCAGAGTAGACAGCTCTTGGTACTTGCCGTCCATACATCCAGTGCATCTCCTCTTGAGACAGGACTGACGTGAGCTAGTCAGGAAGTCTCATATTGTGTAGCTACAAGAAAACATGCATATTATGCACACACGTGCATGCAGGCATAAACACACAAACACACACACACCCACAAGCAGATGGCATGGAAGATGGAAAAAGGAATAAGAGGCAAGCGCTGCCAGGGATACCCTGCTGCACGGTGGTTCAGTGAGGCAGAGAGAGAGATGAATGTTAGCCCGACCTTGCTCTGAGTCGAGCTACCGACCACGGCACCTGGGAGTGTCCCGAGTGATTTCAGACTGACATTTACCGACTGGAGCGAGTCCAAGTACTGATCTTTACCTTCACACCGCAGATATTAAACGTGCCTGTTTTTGTTAGTTTTTTACATGGATGGCCCTTCAATGTATAAACTGTTTAACTCAGCTGGCTCAAACAGAGAAATGACCCTTTCACTCATTGACATGAATTCATGTTTTTAATTGCTGTTATCCCCTCCCCTTATCCCAAGTAGTTAGAATCACAACAAGGACACCTATGGAGGTTTTTCTTTTAGAATTAGTGCGAGGGGTTGGACCTCATGAAACTGCAGATTTGGGGAACGTATGGGTTACATAAATATAACATGTTCTATTTTGCTTCTGTCACTATGCACTTTCCAAAGAGGCTGTAGCCCCTTAATGTACTGCACCAAAGGATGATGTACATGGTGTACAGTGCAATGCTGACACCATCTTACATAAATAAACCATGACGTGGATCCCCAAGTCTTCATTTACGAGTCTAAACATAAGTTATTGCACCGGAGTCTGGAAAATTCTATCTTTGAGACGACTTGAGTTACTGTACTACTGGAAGAAGAGGTCGCCGGCTGGGTGTTTGCGTCACCCCTACAGAGGGTTAGAAGGTGGACACCTGTTTTGGATTACATCAGCATTTTCTTACGCACCTGCAGTGACTGATTGGTTATGGTCACATCAACACTGTACATGCACTAGCTTTGACTAGGACACACACACACACACACACACACACACACACACACACACACACACACACACACACACACACACACACACACACACACACACACACACACACACACACACACACACACACACACACGGGGTGTAACTGAAGTCACGGTTCGGATAATACCTTGGTTCAGACATCACGGTTCGGTACGAGTTCGGTACAATGGAGGGAAAAGGAAAAACAAAAATGCAGAAGGCAATTCTTTTTTATTGTGCATGTCTCAGGTTGTACCACCTAGTATCATAGTCTCTCCCCTGAACTAGCTGCAACAGCCTGAACTGTGTAATCTAAGATCTAAACAGTAAACAATAAGTACCCCACATCACCTCCAGACTACATCCGTAACTTGTTAACAAAATAAGACAATCAGTTATAATACTGAAAATGCAGCATGCCTTATTTATGAAAGTGCAAAGTACACAGAATTACAGCCACTACGAGCCAGTCCCACAATGAGCTTTCCACAAACGTGCCTTTTTTTAAAGGCGGGTCAAGGTGGAGGGTGGGGGTGAGGCCCTGAGCAGCTAGCGGCCATTGTACCATGCACTCGTGTTTACAGTGGATGTATCACAATGGCGAGGGTACCTAGGCACCAATCAGGGCTGCAGTTTAGTTGTCCCTGAAGAACTTGTGCATCTAACTTTAGTCCCGCATTGCTTTGATTAATTTGCATGCCAGTTTTATTTAATTGTATTCAGTGAATTCTCTGTGTAATCCATGCACCGAACCGTGATGTCCGTACCAATTCGGTTGAATACGAATACATGTATCGTTACACCCCTAACACACACACACTAGGGGTGGGAAAAATAATGTGTATTGGCCAATCTGATTTGTCTTGAATTCAAGCCTATGCATAGCATGCACGCAAACTCACAGTGAGACACAAGAACTCCTTCTAATTCAAGAGCAGCTTTTTCTATAATGACATAGAAAGGAAAGATTAGAATGAAAATAAAACTGAAACCTATTTTTTTACATACTTCCATTTTGTGTTGTAATGCAAGCTGCATTGATTATTGCATTGTTCATAGAAAGTCATATTTGTGACGAAAGCTTTCTCTCTAATAAAATATTAGATAAGTTAATTAATCTGTTGATGTCTTTAATGATCATCACAAAAGTAGGAAGTGATTAGCAAACTCTGAGTAGCAAACTCAGATTTTGAAAATCACGCATGGAAATGTACATAAAAAAAATTGTTGCATCAAGATGCATCGATAATCGCTTTAGAATCGAATAGTTGACCTCATAATCGGAATCGAATCGTGAGGTGCCAAGAGATTCCCACCTCTAACACACACACACACACACACACACACACACACACACACACACACACACACACACACACACACACACACACACACACACACACACACACACACACACACACACACACACACACACACACACTTACATAATATGGACAAGAAGTATATTAAAGGTGCAGTTTGTAGAATTTAGTGCCATCTAGTGGACAGACTGGCAGAAATGGAATATAATATGATCAATTATCAATATCTTTGAATTTCAGAATATCCCTTGAAAAGAACAATCATGTTGTCATTACCTAATTATGAGCCCTTATTATCTATATAGGGAGTAGGTCCTCTCCCGAGGAGATAATAACCAAACACAATGCATCACTTGACACTTGGCAACTCACCGCTGTGGAGGAGGATGACATAATTTTGTAAGTACCTACTGACCAGTCCTAACCTTCCAGGCCAGTATCGGCCACTTCTACTTTGTTGTCGGAAAGGGAAGGGTGATGGGGGGGTTATTCAGTTGCTTGCAATCTGCACCTCACTAGATAGATGCCATTCAATCCTACAGTGCACCGCTAATATAGGTCGGATGCCCACCCCGCCTCGCTTTTTGTACTTCCTCTACGGCTAAAACACCATAGTTTAATTCAGCTGTACTGCTGCCATAATGTGAGCGTACGGTAATTAGTCCCCCGCTTGTTTACCTAGCCAGAAGGAAAATAAATCCTGACCATTGAATTGGCTTGAGGAATAGAAGGAAATCGACAAACTAGAGTTACACAAGATAGAAATGGATGTGATGGAAAATGCTGTACAACATTTCTGATGCTTAATGCACACTTTGATAACCTTTAATAACAAAATTTCAATTGTCTGTTGTCCATCACTTTAACAATGGTCAAACATAATACTGATAACCCAACATGCAGTTCTAGTTTCATGATATTTTGTTTAAAGTAAGTCTTTTAATCGTCTCAGGTGGACAATCTTCCGTACATCAGGCACTGGAACAGGCAGAGAAACAAAGGAGGAGGTAAACTGCTAGACTATAACCAAACCCTAAGAGACAGTGTATAACTAGTCCATAAGGCCTGTGCGTGCTCGCCTGTTGGAGTGGAGGCTCCACTTCACCACTGCAGAGGTAAGAAGCCCACTGCAGCAAAAAACACAGCACGAAGCGGCGTACTGCAGTAGAAAGGAGAAACCTCAGTCTGCCTGGCTGTTTGGGGTCCTTCTCTGCTGTCCAAACCAAAGGCACAAGGACAGATGGAAGACAATATCGGGGTGGTCATGAAACAATAGGGACAACGAGAGAAAAGAGAGAAAATGAGAACATGGTGTTTGATATGATATACAGTCGGTATGTAGTGGCTGCATTCAGTCATTCATTCAGTCCTTTAAAGGGTGACCCCCGATGCTGCTAATTGGGCTTTTTGCTTGTTGTTTCGTTGGCTCCTTTTTATTTTCGTCAATCAGATGTTGACCTTTGAATTGTATACCCTTTTAAACTTTGACAAGTGAATAACATCAACATTCATCTCAATTACTACAAAGGACTAAAAACCCGATTGTGCATTACCCCAATGTATAACTTTGAGAGTATCGAAAAAACAAAAAGCATTAGTAGTTTTGAAACCAAATGCTCATAGACCTTTTCCTCACGGCTGTATGACAGTATGACTGCGATGTGAACTGCCCTAACTGAATCATGCAGCCAGCACCAGCAATATGTCCGGAACGGTCTCATGTTCAAAGGACTGGACATTCACGTAACAGGAATTAAGTACAGTGGGTTATTGTATTTCCACCACAAGCCTTACCCTGACATTGCATACCCCCCTGTTAGTGGAAACCCCCCCACTGAGAGCAGAGGAGGTACAGCAGGCTAGAGGACCACAACAGTCAGCCAGTCTGCCTGCAGTCCTCGGACCTCCTCAGACTCTGCTGCACTGATGCACCAACAGCCACAAACGCAGACATCACAGGCGGCCTTTTGAGGCCGTTCCAAGTCAGCCGCCGAACTGAGTATTTCTGTGGAGTCAGCGCGGGATTCCTCTGAGTCTGGACGGATGGCAGGCAGCCACTGCGGCAGACCACAGCCGTTCGATACGCGCCCCTCTCCTGCTGCAGATATCTATTTATAAAATTGCACTGCCGTCTTTTAAGCAAATTATTCAATAATGCACAGTGTCTCTTGCACCGCGTCCCGATGTCATAAGGTACAGCCCGTGGTCGCCACGGCTGCAGTCTGCAGCAATGCAGTGAATCCCCCCCCCCCCCCCCCCCCCCCCCCTCTTCGAAACCACCGACAGGTTGCTACCACGCCGTTCTGACTGATGCCGTCACGGAGGAGAAAAACAAGGAGCAAGGAGGATGTGGTCCAGAATGCCTAATGACAGCCGGAGCGGCGAGGCAACGAGTGGCTGTGGGCTGTTTGAACAGACTCATGGAGACGGACGCGGAGGAAACAGCAGGTTCAGAGCGCACAGCACACACACTCACACGCACGCGCGTGCACGTGCGTGAGTAACGGAGCAAACTGGAGTTGAGAATGTGGAGAAATGTTAAGTCTGTGCAGAAAGGCTTTTTATGCAGCTGCGTATAGAGGAGATGCTTGCGTTCTTATTACATGTTATATCTAAATAATCATATATCGAGAGAGAGTGAGCAAGACACAGAAACAGAAAGAGAAAGACAGAAAGAGAGGGAGAGTCTTCTTTGTTTAAACGCTTGTACTAGGAGCGGGGCTGTAAGGCGTTATATATTTGTCAAAGAGAAATAAACTATAAATCCATCTAAACTTGTCGTTCCCTCCTCAGCACCATTTTACAATGTATTGCATTATCACATTATGCATTTGATGGAAGTGTTGCTCGCCTCTATAGGCACAGTGCCAAGCAGACGTGTTTGCACTGAGGTAACACAGATTCCCCTGGTTTAACTGACAACTAACCACGGTTAACTAAAAATATTATAATAAATACATGAGTGCAAAACATTAGGAGTAAAATAGCTGAGATAAAGCCGAGGGGAGGGCTTCAGTCTATCTGGCTCCCTCCTTCAGTGGTGCTCATATGGTAGACAAGACATCCCCAAAAGACTAACCACCAGCCAATCTGTCCAACTGACCAACTGCATTTACCCAGTCAGACGATCCCTCACTTGTACCAACATCCTCCATAACATACTACTATTGGATGCTATAATAAGAAGAAATAAAGACTGCGATTGGAAAAAGTTAGCAAAAAAAAGGCTTCCATCAATCCGATTAGACTTCCCACCATAACACAATAGAGGACTTAACTTTTTACTGCTAATGAACCGAGTTAGCTCGCTGAGTTGAAGAGTTCAGTTGAATACAATTACATTGGGATCAAACTGGCAATTATACAGCGGCTGAGATTAAAATCCAAACTTAAACCTTCCTCTTTACTCTCTCATTTGGCTCCTATGATGTCCCTCAGCTCTCTTTACAGTACAATCGACTTAACCAGCACTAGCCTAAATTCCTGCTGCCAATAGTCACTAGATTAGAGGTTTCCTATGCGTTGCTTGTCCATGTCCACCCTGTCCAACCATAATGCCTTCTATGTTTTAGTGGGTTGCTGTAATCGTGCCTGGACACCAGTGTCCACCCCACTAATTATTACTAACCCCCATCGCTATGAACCAATCGGCCAATACAAGTCTGATTTGTTTTTGTTTTTTTTACTCCAAACCAACCCTGGAAGGAGGGATTACTCAATCAGTGTTGATTCTAAAGGTTTCTTTCTTGCACTTTGGGGGTTAGGGTTAGGGGGTGTCATACATATTTGGCCTACAAAGCCCCTTGAGAAGGACTGTGAAAAAGGCTATGCAAATAACATTGACTTGGCATAACATGACACAGGACAGTAAATGAGCCAGACTTCCGGATCTGACCACACCTAAAACGAGTGAATTTGAGGAGGTATCTTGGGAGTTATAATGTAAACAGCAATGTGCCCCATGTAATTGGGGCATTAATGTACGAGCACAACCAGAACCATCTCAGACTGCTTGTATCTCAGGGCACATTGAAGTGTTAGATATTGGTGAAACATTTAACAGAATGTGAGTGACACCGCTCCGGGCCGAGCATGCCCAAAGCATGCTTCCACGGCGCTGGCTTGCATGCATTGTGTCCAAAACAATCATGGCTGCACACATCTCTTAGTGTGTGCACAGAGCGAGACTCTGCCACAGGGGGACCTAAGGCATGAGGGGTGAGCATGCTGTTTATCCATGTCCACGTGCATGCCATGGAAGTGAATGGATGGCGCGTGCCTCTGTTGATCACACTTTGCAGTGTGGAAGGGTGGTGAGGAAGCCACCCTATAACCCTTTTGAACTATGCCATCTCACTCATCTTGCTCAATGATTCACATATTTGACCAACTTTCTCCTGAGCTCATCTCTGCCGCAAAACACATAAATATAAACACATATCAACAATGTTAATACCGACCTTGATGCATTGTATCTTCAATACACATCATCAATTGTTTTTGCTTGCATTACATACCATTTGCTACATTTAAATATTAATACACACTCTCCCATACACAAACACACGCAACTCTGCTACGTCTTTTGCGTGCGGGAAAACTTCAAAAATATGCTTCAAACCACCCTGCATGCTTTTCAGCAATAATGTGTCTTGTATGCTACAATTAACTAGTCACACAGAATGTGTTGGTGATTGCATTTGTTAAAATGGCCACCTAAAATAAACAGGGAAAAAACAGCAGTAATGTAACAAGGTGTGTTTTAACCCTTATGTCTACCCATAGGTAGATGTAATGGACAATCATTGTTGTAGTGTGAGATTGTTTTGGACAGCTTATTTTTGTTCTGGTGCAAGCATACTAAAATGATTGCAGGGTGTCCCTATGCCTTGCGGTCAGAACGACAACATGCCATCTATACAGTAACGCCAACCTGGGAACATGGCAAAGGTGATAGCAATGCGGTAAAAGGTAAGAGGGAAAGAGGGAAGATTGGCTGTCATCTGCCTTCTGTACGGGCCCTCCATTATCACGCCTCTGTGTGATTGGCCACCGTTTACATGGAAGAACACGGAGTGCTGTGTCAAATAAGCACAGCATTTGTGTTCAACATTGGTTCCATTTTAGCCACACTAAAAAGAGTCCTGGACGATGATCTATGATTGGCATCTTACTTCCATTGTAAACATGGATAAGTAGCCCATGTCAGCGCTGGTGTATTCAAAGGTCACTGGCCAATGTAATTAACAGAGGAGAGTGTTTATCGGATCTTTTGGAAAGCGGAGCAAAGCTTTCAAACATGATGAGGACAACAGGACTAGCAGTTCTCTGTGGCTGTCACTGCATCACATGAAAGCTGGTTTGTATTCTGCACAGCTTTGGAAATCAGTGAAAAGTGGGACTTTAATTGAGGGGATTTTCATGAAGCTGCAGTGCGGCCAATATTCATACATTCTATTTCATAACTGCTGATTTTCTTAGTGCAAATATTTACCCAGAGAAAGATTGGTGATCACGGACCCTATGTTTAATGTTTTGTGGTACTCATTCTCAATTGTACAAAGTCATATTTTTTCTACTTTTTTCTGATATACAAATTCCAGGATTAGCTATTTCTACATATATGTCCAATTTTGAGATGTTAAGGCAATGACAGGAATAACAGGTTACGGCCTTCTTAATAAAGGTGTATTCTGTTTCTCTTTCAAGACTTTTTTTGTTTTCGTGTTTTCGTCAGGAGGTCTGTTTCCCTGTGTCATTAATCCCAAACTGCCCTTCAACCATAAATATCCATTCCTGTGTCGAAAACTCCATCTTCACCATCAAACATTTTCCTCATAAATATATTGTCATACATGTCATCTGCTACATCCCCAATTAAAGTTTTTAATTGGGGACAGTAGTTCTAAAATATAGTTCTGATCTGTTGTGACTGAAGCATATTGTCACATTTTGGAACCAAAGCCCATGTCTTGAAACGGCTATTAAAAGTCAAAATACATTATCGGTTGAAACGATCTGCCTACAAGTAGAAATTATGTGAAGGTTTAGTGCAACTTCTATTTTCCCTCGATTCAGATAGAGAGCGAGAGAGCGAAAGAGCGAGAGAGAGAGGGATCTCCAGACAATGTTAAAGCTGAGCTGTGCAACCATGTAACATTTGAATATAGCGTTGCACGGTCATTGAGATGACGTCCATTTTTCCTGATTTCATTTCTGAAACGGTACGATTGGTTAAAAGACACTCTACCACAATATGACATAAGTGCTGTGTGGAGGAAGTCAGTGGCTTTTGGATCTACTCTTGGTCGAATGTCTCCCATATCAGCAAAAGCGGTATTCAAGAGCATGCAAGGAATGATCTACAAAATAAATCGTCAAATGAATTAGCTTATTAGCAGTCTGTTATTATTAGGTATAACTTAGGAGGAGTAGGGGTGCAAAGAGTTGGCTTGTGAGGTAAACAAATAAAGACCACCAATGCAAATAAAAAATTATAATGAATGAAGGAATCACATGGCTGTAATTGAATGATTAAATAGGTATATTTAAAAAGGTGAGGATGTCCTAGAATAAAGTTATTCTAGCATAAGAATATTTATCTCACAGTCAAGCTATACTTTCACAAGAAAGTAAGCAATGTTTCCCAAATGTTTTTTCATCATACTTGGGAAAATATAAAGGAAAGTCTAACTAGCCAAATATAAGTTTTCTTATGTCTTCATAAAGATTATAGACAACAATATAGTGGTTGTACCGTAAACTATAAACTGAGAGCAAAGAAATTGTCATGTTTTTTTCCCTCTGAGATTGTGTTGTCCCGTCTTGTCACATGTCGATTGTGTCTGTGTACATGTCTGTAATCCTCAGGGACTACACACATGACCTTGATGAAGCCATCCCCTAATTAGAGCTTTAGCTATAAAAAATCTCTCCAAAGATAACATGCAAGTATGCACTGCAGCACTCTCTTTAGCCCGCTACATGTCTCAGTTATCCTCACCCATCTTTCTTTGGTTCCAATAAGAGCCGGTCTCTGCCCCCCCTTGCTCGGCAGCTCATCGGCCTCGCATCTCTTAACGTTCTGCATTTCCTTTTCCTGTGTCACCTTCCCCTGCAGGCAGACCACGTGATCAGTCTGCCTGCCCTATCGTCTTAGGTTACCGCAGCAAAAACTTTTTCTACCATAAAAACACCCAAGCAGATATATAAAAGGCTAGCATAACTGTTAACAACTGAAGTCTTCCTAAATATGTACGGCTTACTTGGGTCTACCGTAACCCAAAGTTCACAACCTTTAAAAGGCTAAATCATGTCAAACGCTTTTGCTAGTATGAAAAGGTTAGTTTGCATATTTGTTTTTTTTGCAATCTGTGATCCTTTACAGGGAGTCAAAAACGTGGTTTCATTGCTGTTACCCCATGAAGGTTCATAAAGGTGAAAACTGAATAAAGTATAATTGGTCTATGAAGGATTCCCGACTTACTTCTTCTCCAAACAGTTGGGAGAGATGGGACAGATGGGAGATGAGACAATATACAACTGACAGCCTCTGCGTAAGACTTTGAAACCACTTGGCTGGGTCTATTTGAGGCTAACCTATAGAGGCAGGCAGTAGCCTAGTTTGAGCAGTAGTCTGGTGAAGCCCACATGTGCCATGTCCAACTGGATGCCCTGGAGCAGAGCAGACATGGCTCCGATCAGGCCATGAGATGAGTGTGGGTAAATGAGTAGGCAGTGACACCGTCACAGGCATCTGACCTTTTTACACTCGGATGAACGACTAGAACGGCATGCAAACCCCATTTATTCAACTGCTTTCTCGCTAAGCACAAACCGAAAGTGAACCAACGCTGTATTGCAATATTTGTGAATTGTTCCTGGATAGCTAGGTGCACGTGAACATAGCACTAGGTTGGGTAATCGTTCCCTTTGTATACAGTCAGCAGGAAAAGGGGTAACTATCATTAATATCACAGGTCACTGGTGTGAATGAAGAAACAAACACCTGTAATTCTTATTCATCCTAGATAAATAGTCAATTATATTAAAATGAGTGCGTACACACAATGCTGTTTCGGGCACGTATTTCAGTATCGTGATTCGTGATACAGGAATACGTAGCTTGAAGTCAGTATGACATTTTTTCTCTCTAGCTACGTCGAGAGGAAGGAAAAAGCTAATTAACAATAACAAGGCCCACAGTGATTCAGTAATGCCCAATGAAACCCCAAAGGCTGCTGGCTTTGGGAAAAAGATGGAGGCACATTCACAATGCTGGCGTGTTGTTAATTAATGGACCTACACCTGGTAAACATACAACATAAAGTGAGCCTAGTTGGATGGAATAATGAGGAGGCCAGAAATCTGCTAAAGCCCACATCTGATCATGGGATGGACCATAACAGGCCTGTGGAAACCTTCAATTGACATGACAGGGACTTCATTAACACACACTTATCACGTTAACATTTCAACCACACCCTCATCACGTTAAAATTACAACCACACCAGCTGTACAGCAAAGTCTATGAGAGCACCGGACAACAAGGAAAACCAGCAAACATATCTTAGGAATAGGTACAGTAAACCATACCAATCGTAACCAAAATATATTCAACCACAAGGTTGTAAATTGATGATGATATTTTCTCATGATGCCTTTGCAGGGTTTGTATGTTGTCAACATACAAACTGATACGAGTTTAACATTACAAAACCAACATCAAACAACACTTGATGGAGCTGTTGTAAGTGCTGTTTATTTGTTATGCAATTCCCTCATAAATAAAGTCATTAATAGGCAGCCCCATGTCAGGCATGATGCACCCTTGCTTCATCCCACCAATAGCAGCGACCAGGTACTGTAGTGCCTGTTCACAAATGGCTCGGTCCCAAAAAGCCATCTGTTTGTCTCTAAAAGCTGTTAGTGGTGTGGGCCTCCGCCAATATGTCCTTTGAATATTAATTTCATGATTACTCCGTGTGGGCTATGTCATTTGTATAGCATTAGCAGTACAGACAAGCTAGGGTAGTATGCAAAATAGGATTATGCATTTATCTTATATTTGTGGCTATATTATATTCCTGTCTGCTTGCTGATTGTTACCATTTGTTCGATTTTTAATTATTTATCCTGATCGCACATAAGAATAGCAGGAATCATCCATTGTTTAACTGCATGATTTAAAAAATAGTAAATTATAGATTACCTAAATCTATCATTTACTTCAGATATAGTATTGAATTCGTAAAAAGCACTAATGGCCCTTTGTCTTTGAACTCCTATGTCTCAATTCCACCTGTTGGCCTCCTTAACAATGGATTCCTGCTCAATATTGACTTTTAATATAAATAAATATATAATACTGACTAAATCAGTCAAGATATTTTGGATGATCACTCAGTTATAGCACAGTTATGTCAAATAACTGCAATTCGTCCCAGCCTTACACAATGTGTGGAAATTGTCCTGCAATGCAGACATTCTGAGAATGGATAAACATATTCATCAGAGGGATGTTTACCCCTTAAAGCGAGAGATGAATGTCATGGTAGTGTGGCTGATATGCGATGGTGGTTCTAAAGCCCAAAAGTTTAAAAAGAAAGGGTTATGCTTGCTTGCTACCTGGTGTGACATTAGCAGAATAGTTGGTGTATTGGCTCAACAGAACATAGTGCATTTTTATTCAGCATCAGTAAATCAAGATTATATTTTAGTGATGGGGAAGATTTCCCAATACCACATACAGTATACATGATATGGTCCACATTAATGGTGCTCATTTCAGTTGCCAAAGTTTATGAATATGAATACCAGATGTATGCGGTGCTTGAATTCCCTTATGAAAGGATGAACATATAGCAAATTAATGTGTTTTTTTTTGTCCACACAACACACGCAGGGGAGTGGCCTGCCATATGCTTCATATGCGGAGGATTGCGAGATGACATAATATGTGCATTATAGGCCAAGTTTATCGAAAGAAAGGAACTTCCTTTAAAAAGTGCATACAATAATCTTAAGGGAGGGCGAAGTATGTTTGCAGAACCACCCTAATGAAGACTTACTGGCACTGAAATCCCCAATTCTCCTTGCTTCTGCTGCTGGTGCTAGAAAAATCAACAGCTTACAATACTGCACCAAATCAAACCCCTGCAGCCGGGCTCTCCTGTTCCCCCGTCTCAGTGTTGGACCAGAGCCACTGGGCAGGCAGGCAAAACAAGACCTGCACTCACACCTTTTTAACATATTGTCGCCCAGGCACAGCTACCTGCCACGAGCTTTCAGCTACATGCATCACAACACTGCGGCTCCCTGCATCATCCCCTCTCTGCACCTCACCAGCCTGCCACTGCAACAGATGAGTACTGCTGCAACATTGGTAGGCCAGGTGAACTACTCAAAGCTCTGTGTGTGTGTGTGCGTGTGCGTGTGTGTGTGTGCACTTCCCAACAAAGCTATTTTAAGGTGCGTCTGTATAAACCCTGACGGCCTGGCTACTAGTCCCTGTGAGCAATTTAAGAGGACAGAGACCATGCATAAAACATGACATACATGCAGACACAGAGAGGGAAAGATCAGGACCAAGAGGGAAGACGGTCAATGACAGATCGGAAGAGAGCGATACAGGGACCGAGTGCATCACACATTCCAGTATAATAAGGTATGCAAAGATGGTTCTCAATGCAGCAGTAGAAGCATCCAGCATATTGACAGTGTGAGAGAGCAAAGGGGGAGAGATAGAACGAGAGATCAAGAAAGGAGATAAAGCCGTGTACATCCTCTAGCCCGCTGTTTACAGTGCTAAACACTCATACGGCGATAGCATGACATCTGCTCGCCTACGACGCAAACATATGCCCACATAACATTTCTACCTTCATCAGCAGAGTCGGTTAGGAGAGCGAGAGAAACAGAGGCAGATGCTAAAAGACAGGAAGCCGCTGTGCCATTGAGATCTTTCAAACACCCACCTCAGTCTACCGTCTATCCTGACGCAGGGACCCCGCTGAAGGGCTCGAGCGGAGGGTGGCTGTGGCAGAAGAGGAGCAGGAATTCCAAAAGGAGAAGAGAACGGGGGAGCAGGGAGAGAGAGCAGGAGAGAGAAGAGGAGAGAGCGAGAGAATGAAACCGGACTAGTGAATGACTTCTCCGTTCTCTGAAATGGGGTGTCTCTACAACGGTGTGCCCGTGTGAGATGAGCATGTGTGTCTGATGTGAGGCATGTGAGAACGATAAGGGCGGACAGAAGGACAGATGGATAGAGAGAGATATAGACAAATAAGAAACAAGAAAGACAAGAGAGAGTGAGAGTGAGAGTGAGAGAGAGAGAGAGAAGAGGGGGGGGGATAGGGAGCAGGGAGGACGGAAGAAAGAATGAAAGAGGTACGGTGGGGGAGAGAGCGAATGAGCGTGTGAGCCCGATAGAGTCGCTATGGGGAGCAGATGCATTAAAGGAAGTGCCCCTCCCTCTGGTTGCCCTCACACACACACACACACACACACACACACACACACATACACACACACACACACACACACACACACACACACACACACACACACACACACACACACACACAAAAACACACACACACACACACACACACACACACACACACACACACACACACACACACACACACACACACACACACACACACACACACACACACACACACACACACACACACACACCATTTCTCTCTCTCCCCATCACACACACACACAAACCATCCCCTTTGCCCTGTCAGCACTCGAGTAAGCAAGCATTTGGAGGGAACAGAGGAGTAAGCTAAAAAAATAAGAGAATGATGTAAGGATGAAAGAAAAGCATGCTTTTATTAAGATAATCCACAATTAAACTATGACTCAAAACATGACTATACACTTTACATTGCGGTTTGCTGACAGTAGACTGGTTTCCATACAGTGAACCGCATCAACTTCTGGTAACACAAGATGAAGGGGAGGTGCAGCATGCTAAGCAATCACTTTAAAGACACACCAGAGCAGGATGGAGATATATGCTGTCCATGACACAAAAGGCCTTATCTCTATGCAAAGAAGTCAAATATGAAAGCTTTTTTGTGCATCAAAAAGGCTTACTACAGTGTAATGCAATGGCTTTAATGCAAATAGGCAATGTTATTTCACTATGGAGATAGAAGTTTGATGTAACATTTCACTCTTTTCAATTAAAAATAAACTGATTTGAGCAGAAGATATGAGGCTGACTGAGAACGATGGCTCAGAACCGAGGTTTCAATTTGCCAATGATTCAAATGTTAGCCAATTATACCAAACCTGCATGTTAGATAAGTCACAGTATTGTTTTGGTCCGGTTGTTTACCAACATATTAACTCAGGAAGGAAGGAAAAACATTTGTAAGCTTTTATCTTGAAATAATTTGTTTAATTTTATTAGGAACTAAGATGATTCAGCGCACTTTCCTCTTTAAATGTATTAATGAATTCCACCTATAGCAACCACATCTATAGATCGGATCCCCAATCCACATGGCAAAAGAACACCTGAACAACCTCTTCCAAACAACTTGGATGATACACGTGCTATTAATGCAGCTGTGCAAGAGTATCACAGCCTACAGCCGTCAGCCACATTGTTGCACATTGTTTAAATTAATTGGACTATGTTATCATGGCACCACAGGCAAATTATCAGCACGGTTTATAAAGATGGCCAACCCTCGCAAGGGAAGTCATCCGCAATGCAATTGTTGCCAAGTGCAATTGATTGCTAAGTGCACGCACAATGCAAAATGCCTCTATGTGCTATCATAGGTGTCTGCTGCATGCGTGCAACGTCATGCCTGAAGCATCCTAAGAATCACGATGATGTTGTTAACCGCTTACAGCCCCGACAGAGTGTTTGCCCTCCACTCGTACTGCTAGACAGGTTAAAAGGCATAACGCGGCATCCATTAGTGTCGGTGTCAGACTGTATTAATGGAACTGAGAGGCAATTCCATTATCTGTCTGCATGCAACCATAAATTATGTTCATAGAGTGAAACCCAGTATATGGAAATGTAACTGGTTAATACTGTCAGAAAATGCTTGATATACTCGTCATAAAGAACATTCAAACTGTGATTGTTTAGACTACCGCTCATGAAATTATACCACCACTGATATAGTGATCTGTATGGTCATATGCTGTCTAGATCTGGTCTTCGAGTGTCTATCTGTCTGGCCAAAGGTTGAAACCCTGCGTCTTTTGAATCCCTTGAGAAGGCCATTAGGCCTGCTATTGCTTCGACATCGCTGCGGAATCATCTGCTGGGATTATCACTCGCAAAGAGAAAGTGACAGGTATTAACCAAACAAATTAAAAGCTCTGAGGAATTTGTCTATAGCTTCATGTCCAACACAGAAAGCTGCAAAATCCTCGCTGGCCTGCTGACATGGCAGATTAGCCTTCAGAGGCTGCTGCAGAGGCTGATCAGTCACACCAATAGAAACACCAAAGATTGATGGTATACCCCTGCTACTGTATGCTTTCCAAAAGAAACCGGTCAAACCAAGATGTGGGTGAAATGAATGCAAGGCCTGTTGTCATGCTGAATTCTGATGGTCATAATTAGATTACCCTATCATAATAATAATTAATTATATAATATATTGTATAGAAATAACATTGAGTGCACAGGCAAAGAGATACAGATATTTAGAATTATATATTGTTGGTATTCAATTTTATTGATAGCTATAAGGGAAAATCCAACAAGTCACATTCTGGCAAGGTTTTTGATGCTGGTGATAAATCGTTTTCTTCCTCAGCAAACCTCCACAGACCAAAATTCTCCACAGTCATCAATTGTACAGAGAAATGGGTCAGCCTTTTGAAGCAAAGACATTTTAGATAATATATAAATAGCCTATACTGAACACCAAACTACAATAGTGGCCACAGGTGCTCTCCAGCCACTCTGCTGCATTGAGGATATAATTTAAGCCCATCAATTATCTCAGTGTGTTGATCAGTGTACCAGAAGAGATTGTTCATCATAGAAAGAACTGGAGCAGAAAACACCTTAATGAGAACAAAATGAAAAGGACTCCACACACAAACTTCTCAAAACATAATGCTGAAGTGAATAACTCACAGTGTCATTACAAGAGCAATACACCCATCTTAGGACTGACAAAGATGAGTGCAAAACTGGATGACAGGGATCCACATTTCTCATTACCCTGACAATTGGTAACGCTCCAGTTCTAAGACTAATGGATTTCTGCAATTACCGAGTACCACCCTCTGACGGGAACACCAGAAATGATTCTCCAGATGCACATGCCATTGCCTAAAGCAATCAAACCCACCACTTAATTATCCAGGTTATCTGGTCATTTCTCCAGAGATACTTTCACGTCAACACAGTGCTAATCCTGAGTATTGTCATGTTCATAGGGATGCAAGACTACCACTTTTCAACTACCAGTACTGATTGAAAGTGCTTAACTTAGACACGATCCAAAGGCTGATCCATTCCATAACTTTAACTAAAAGCATACTAAGCCCAGTTTATTGGGCTCGGTAGAATGAAGGTGCCTCCATGAATCTTAATGCCTCCATGTGGCAAGCAATCTGAAAATGAAAGTCGCTCTTCTTGTCTGACTGTATATTTTACTATAAAGAATATTTCCATTATGTTTTTTGATGCAATTAATGTTGAGTCTCTAAATAGTATCTAAATGTACGTTTTTATACATACATTTCACCAATAAGATTGTGTGTATTTGTAATTATTTAATCATCATTTTTTCCAATTAGTCATCATCCATGATTTTTCCACTGATTGCATCCATAGGCTACTCAGGCGAGCAAGGTTTTTTTTCCTGCAGCACTAATAGAAGAGATGCAACGTGCATCCATCTAATTGCATCATTAGCCAGTAACAGTGACTCAGTAGAGAAGACTTTACACTCACCCTACCCCGCCCACCACCAACCACCCATCCAGAAATAGTTAGGCAAGCCCAAAGCCCTGTAATGTACAGTCACTCAAGCAGAATCATTCTCACATATTATGTGTGAGAAGGCAAATTGTTAACATTCCAGGAATATCCCGGTGCATGGGGCACTCATTAGACACATGCAATGTGATGCAGATAAAATGCTGCTCAGACAGTAACTGGGAACGTGTACAAGTATTTATGTTTGAACGCATTATAGATTTGAGACATAAGGTAGCCTTGAATTATTTTAAAACCGGAATAGTTCAGTAAACACCACACAAGTTGTCAAATGCAACCACTAGCCCGATCATCAACGTGAGCAACATAACCATAAGCTCATAACGGGAAAGATCCCCTCTGACGCATCCTGTGTCTTTCAGCCTTGAGGGGTTAGCTTATTAAACCTGCGTTTGTGTCACGGTGAATAAAAAGCAAATAAATCACACCTAATTGTCTTTTTGTATTCATGGCACCTCTTCTGTGCTTCTTGCTGAGAGTGAGAGATATTCAGAAGATTTATGTGATCTTATTTGACGAATCCAAATTTGCATTTAATCGAAAATAACCTATTCAGCAACTACAACTAAAGCAATTGCAACCTTTTTAAGTTGGGTGATCTGTCAAATGAGCGTTCAGTAAACGCGTCTTTCTCTTGCTGCCTGTTGACAGCGTGTAGACTTGTAAAGGGGATCGTATTGGGAAGTGAACAGTCTGCACAGGCCTGTATCTATGGCGAAATTACTAGTCAGCTTCATCACTAAATCCTGCGATTAGTTACCCCCGTTTCAAATAAAAGGCATAACCTTGGTGGGTTCATTCAATAGTAGATCATATCTTGTGAAATGAAAAGAATTTATGTGCATATCAACCTCCAAATAGCGACATCCCGAGTTACCCAGACAGGTGGGCTAGAATACCATTACAACATCGTTTCCTATGGTGTTGTTGTATTGGTGCATGTTGTTAGTCTGAATCAAGAACACGGACAGCTGCTGAACGACATGTTCAGCTTCAGATTAATTGGTAGAGTAGGAGCTACACACAACCGGTGAGATGCATAACGCCATGTAATAACTGCTTTGCAGCTACATCACTCAGTAACATATCGATTTTCCCTTTTGCATCAATTCATTCATACATTGTGGATACCGAGCGTTGTTATTGTAGCTAGCTTTGGAGAGACGCAAATGAATACAATCAGAGCAATAAACTCACAACTCGCCGCTAGAAGAGCTAAGGGTATGCTATCATGCCTCCCTCCACTGTAGCAATGAGGGCATCATGTATTCATGTAAACGAGCCACTGCAGCGTGAAATAACTTGACTAAAACATGTCGTGACATACGAGTAATCATATTCATGTAGCAAGCTAGGATACGATCGACCAACGAAATGACTAAATAATCCCGCGTTAACTTGGTATATCGCTGCGTTTCTGCTGATAAACTACTGAGCCCAAACGATTTCTAGACGCTTACCTTTGACGAAATCTTACGGTCGGAACTGGACTCGGAGAAGTGTACTCAGTCTGCACATCAACCCTGAGGTGCTTGACAGATCCACCACGCGCTGAAACATAGCCCGGCCCTTTTTGCTGCAGACGCGCTGTTATTGGCCATTAATGTTTAATGGCACTCAAACTCAAACTCCGTTATTGGACAAATGAAGTGCCATTTAATTTGTATTGTATTTCCCGCTCTCTGCCAACAGAGAGCTGAGAGGAGTGTGGAGATTTCAGCAAGCAGTACATCGTTTATTTTTAGGTGCCAAACATTTTACATAGAAATTGTCTTACTATTGCATCCATGTGGAAAGTGCCATTTAATATTAATTTCATGCAAAGGAATACAACCAGGCTCAAAGCACATAAGTGTTTAATGTCATGTATATCTTAGAAATGAACAACTGTAGGAGCTAAAGTGCATTGTTTTAGGATTAACCTTTTTTTTTTATCCTTTATTTTACCAGGAAGGTCCCATTGAGATACGTTATCTCTTCTTCCAGGGAGTCCAGGTCAGTTGACTATCTATGAGGATAGTAAAAATCGAATCAATTATATCTCTCCTGTTGAATAATTTCCCATACGATGATATCACTTTAGTCAATCACATTAGTTGACACTGCTGCTTGAAGGTTACTGGCTACCAAGACAAGGGCTATAATCAGTCTTTCAACATAAGTGGTGCTTTGACTTGAGCTACAACCTCAGCCCCCATTAGCTCCTCCACAATGGCTAATGCAAACTCAAAACTGGTTCCTGGACCACGGCTGGTGATGAAATGGCCATCCTTCTGGACACGTGCTTCTGAATACTTGTAGTGGTCTATAGACAGGGAGGAGGAAACAAAAATGTGAGGAGTTTGACCCCTAAATGCAGTTTGAAAGCCTAGAATATAAAATAAATGGGTCAGAATTGGCTGACCCAATTCTGGTACATGCCATTAACATGTCAGCCTCACCTCACTATCAGTATTGGCTTCCTTAGAATCTATATGCAATTATTCATGTATAAATCAGTAACAATTATGTATTGGGATACTTCCTATTTATTATGTATGTGAACTCAACTCCCAGAGTTCCCATGTATCCTGCATATTTAGAAGTGAATGCATTTCATGACAACATATGCTCTGGACATCCCCTAAGTAAGTTATATTTCAGTCAACCCTATACATACCTGAAGCAATTACTTCTATAAATATTGGAAGATAGGAATATCCTACCGTCATAGAAATGAATACATTTTTGGAGGCATCTGGATGCAAACAAAATATAAAATGTCGCTTTTTGTACAACACCAGAAATGTATTCAAATAAAAAAGTTCTGTAATAATATTAATAGTCAAACACCTTCAAAAGTATTGCAAAGAGGCATGCAAATTTATGCCCCAATTCTCTCGATTTACTTTAATAATGTTGCCTATTGCATATTTATTGCATGTGTTTGTAGAACTTGCTAACCTTAACCACATTAACTATCTGTGGTCATTGTGCAACATGATATAGTTTCTGTATTAATCAGAAATAGGAAATAAGTGCATGGTCATCATGCATAGAGATATATGTTGTGCCACTCTTTGTCGCAATAATGGTCGCAATCTGTGGATCACATCTTCAGTGGGTGATTGATTGAGTTAAGAATTTTCCGAACCTTGTTTCTGGCACAGATTCCTGGCCTTCAAATAAAGCTTATGTGTTCTTTTTGTTGTTCCAATACTAGTTAATTCAGAGGAAGAACTGATTATAAATCAAGAACACAAGATCAGCAACAACACAAAAAGGGAAGCAACGACATCCTCTGCATTTGCTAATGGGACAAATGTCCTTTTAAATCGAACATCAGCTGGACACATTGGTGCATTACATATGCTACCTTCTGCAGTGTATAGATGTGCTTCAAAGCCATGAAACAGCTGTTACAGCACCATCTGCTGCAATACATAGAGAATTGCAACCCTAGCCATGTCTGCAGGATCCAGTAATAAACTATTAATAGATAGATTGATATGTTTAACATTATACCTCCAGCCATCATCTTGTCTTTCATGGCAGGGTGTGTGGTGACGGTTCTGCCAAAGCCAATTCCATGGGCCAAAAGAGCAGTGGGACCTTTAGAATGGAAAGAGTACAAATTAAAACATCTATGCAAAACTGTATTCATTCATTACAAATTTAGAAAAAAAAGAAAAAAAAACAATAGTCACAGCCATTTTTTAAAAGGTGGTGTTGCAACAAAGGTATATTCATATTGCTATCTCTTCCTGTGTTTGAAATACCACGTTCAAAAGTGCCAATAGAACATAATCGAGGCCAGTGACAATGCAAACCACTGTGTTAACTTAGGCAATGCCCTTGCAATGCACTGAGTTCATCAGAATACTGCAAATAGAAAGGTATTGATTACACTCCTTGGCTGCATATCCATGCAGTCTAAAGATTGCACTTTTCCACTGGCATAACAGCAGTCAAAGCCAAGCTAAAAGAGAGATAATGCAGATTGGAACAAAGAAAGTGAAACCTGGATACACCTTAAATCACAGAATAGAAACTAGATACACTAGATATTTGCGGGGCATGAGACAAATAAGCTATAGATATTATGCTAGTGTTAAACAATTTCTGTGTAAATTGTTTCTACCCTGCCTTAACATTGGAAATAAACTTGTGTCCACATCAAGGCAGAGTAATAAGTGTTGCCAGTTTTGCCCTTGTCAGCCAAGTTCATTATACTGTACATCCCTTTGAGGATTGGCATCATTTTCTAGGACACCCTCAACGTCACTCTGCCACATGGGCCCTCTGTCCCCATTGAAATGCCCTTCATGTGTCCTTTAAGTACAAGCTGTCAAATATATATTCCTTGTTTGATAATGGCAGTTATTAATGGTCTTTATCCAAAAAGTGGACACAGATTAAGCTGCATAGCATTATTCAAAAAAAGTTGAAACACAGTACAATGCATTGGTCCGAGAGAAAAATAAGATGAATTCATGGATGGTGTTTCATGATGAATATATTAGGTTGTGAACCTCTATACTGTCATATTGACCTATTCACTTAAAATCCATAATTGAATAGCCTCAGGACAGTTCTGGAAATGTCCAACTCTGGAAGGCCTCATGTATATGATCCCTATGAATGTGAAGTGACTGTTTCATGCAATAGGCAACGCTTTCCAATGTAAGCTTCCAATGTTACATATTATGCCATTCAACAGAGCAGGGATACCTGGGTGATGTAAGAAAAATGCAATGATTCATTGTTGATGGAACTACAAAGAATGTATAAATAACATGCATTTCTTGTGCCGCTTCATCAGTTCTGTCTATGCTTTTTTTATCAGCGCAGAACTCCATACACTCCCTTCACTACAACCATCAATAAAACCAACTAAGTGACCGATTGGATTCAAAAGTTTGAATTGCAGTATATCAACAAAGTATCAATAAATTTCATGAGGAGACATTCATTCATTAAAAGAGAACATGATTAACCAGAGATCTCAGCCTTGGATAAATAATGATATCTTGGACACCATTCACAAGTAAGTGAGTGAGTTTAAAAGAACCAACCTGCCTGTTATTTTTAAAGGGTATAAAACGTTTAGAAATAATGTACAGCGAATGGTGGATGAGACAAAAAAAATGTTGTTCTAAAATTGAGGAGCATAAAAAGGATCCCAAAAAATTGTGGCCTGACTCTTAGGCCTTTGGAGACGAAAGAGTAACCTAAGCAAAAAAAAAGTAAAATAGGCCTAGATATAAATGGCTCCATATCATATGATGAAAAAATGGTGGCAAATACCTTCAATAGTTCCTTCACAACAATTGAAAGCAACCATTGCAGAAGCTTGCCTCTACTTCTGGTGTTTTTAGTGATCCACAGAAGGTGCACTATGAAGAAAAGGGAGTCCAGCCAAACACTTTTTTTTCAAACAAGTAACCGAGGAGTTGGTACTGAAAAACTCAAAGGCCTGAATCCTTCCAAGGCTACCGGTTTTGACAACATTCCTACCAAATTTCTCAGGGATGCTGCTGAAAAAAATCATTCCTGTCATAACTCATCTTATAAATGTATCCATTGGAAATAACCATTTCCCCAATAAATTGAAGGTGGCAAGAGAGATATCCTTATATAAAAAGGGCTCAAATCTGATCCTGGAATTTTCCGCCCCATATCTATCCTGTGTTCAATTTCACAAATTGTTGAAAGGATCATTTATGAGCAAATAGACGGGTATTTAGCAGAGCAGAACCTCTTATTTGACTTCCGATCAGGCTTGAGAAAAGCCCATTCCACTGATACCTGTCTGCTCTATCTTACAGACTTCATCAGGAAAGAGGTGGATAAGGGGAATTTTGTTGTTAAAAGGTGTTTGACACAGTCCAGTATGATATCCTCTTGAACAAACTCAAAGCCCTGGGATTTTCTGATACAGAGAGAAGTTAGAGAAGTTAAAAAAATTACTTTGACATGTGTTCGTACATGGTTCATGCAAGGAGATCGGGGGACTGGACCCATAGAAACATTGCTTGCCATCAATCTCACAGTACCTGCACATATGGCTGCAATCAGGCCTTCCCTAGAATCCTGATCCTTCAGCACCTCTTTCACAGCAGCAGACTACAGGAGAGAACAACAGAAATACAACCCCATAACCTTGCAATCCTATAACATCAGATTGCTAACTATACAGTATCTCACAAAAGTGAGTACACCCCTCACATTTTTGTAAATATTTGATTACGTCTATTCATTGGACAACACTGAAGAAATTACACTTTGATACAATATAAAGTAGTCAGTGTTCAGCTTGTCTAACAGTGTAAATGTTATGTCCCCTCGAAATAACTCAACACACAGCCATGAATGTCTAAACCGCTGGCACCAAAAGTGAGTGCACCCCTAAGTGAAAATGTCCAAATTGGGCCCAAAGAGTTAATATTTTGTTTGGCCACCATTCTTTTCCAGCACTGCCTTAACCCTCTTGGGCATCAGTTCATCAGTTCACCAGAGCTTCACAGGTTGCCACTGGAATCCTCATCCACTCGTCCTTGAGGACATCACGGAGCTGATGGATGTCAGAGACCCTGCGCTCCTCCACCTTCCGGTTTAGGATGCTCAATAGGGTTTAGGTCTGGAGGCATGCTCAGCCAGTCTATCATGTTTACCCTCAGCTTCTTTAGCAAGGAAGTGGTCGTCTTGGAGGTGAGTATGGGGTCGTTATCATGCTGGAATGCCTTCATGGTTCCCTCAATGAACTGTAGCTCCCCAGTGCCAGTAGCAGTCATGCAGCCCAAGACCATGACACTCCCACCACCATGCATGACTGTAAGCAAAACACACTTGTCTTCGTACTCCTCACCTGGTTGCCGCCACACATGCTTGACACCATCTGAACCAAATAAGTTGACCTTGGTCTCATCAGACCACCGGACATGGTTCAAATAAGACATGTCCTTAGTCTGCTTGTCTTTAGCAAACTGTTTGCGGGCTTTCTTGTGCATCATTTGTAGAAGAAGCTTCTTTCTGGGACGACAGCCATGCAGACCAATTTGATGCAGTGTGCGGTGTATGGTCTGCGCAGTGCGCACTGATAGGCTGACCCCCCCCTAACCCTTTAACCTCTGCAGCAATGCTGGCAGCACTCCTACGTCTATTTTCAAAAGACAACCTCTGGATATGACGCTCAGCATGATCAGAGGCAGAGCATGATCCCCTCTCTTCGGAAACTCTCTTCCAGCATAACGACCCCAAACAGACCTCCAAGACGACCACTTCCTTGCTAAAGAAGCTGAGGGTAAACATGATAGACTGGCTGAGCATGCCTCCAGACCTAAACCCTATTGAGCATCCTAAAACGGAAGGTGGAGGAGTGCAGGGTCTCTGACATCCATCAGCTCCGTGATGTCCTCAAGGACGAGTGGATGAGGATTCCAGTGGCAACCTGTGACACTCTGGTGAACTGATGAACTGATGCCCCAGAGGGTTAAGGCAGTGCTGGAAAACAATGGTGGCCACACAAAATATTAACACTTTGGGCCCAATTTGGACATTTTCACTCACTTTTGGTGCCAGCGATTTAGACATTAACGGCTGTGTGTTGAGTGATTTTGAGGGGACAGTACATTTACACTGTTATACAAGCTGTGCACTGACTACTTTACATTGTATCAAAGTGTCAATTCTTCAGGGTTGTGCCATGAATAGATTTAATAAAATATTTCCAAAAATGTGAGGGGTGTACTCACTTTTGTGAGATATTGCATATTCCAAAACAAAGATAAAAATGAAAGAAAACAAACACGATAATACATGTATTATTAAAATCTTGTGGAAATTGTTTAGAATATAAAATCCAAGAATGAGAAAATGAAATTATATACCTCTGCCAAATTCTGGGCCCCTGGCATCCCTCCTGGAAGAAGCACGACGTCATAAGGACCCTGAAAGACCATCAATAGCATATGGAGGAAACATACTTGCATGTTCAGCACTCAATTTGATGTTCATTAACAATCATGTAATATGATACAATAATATCAAGAATTTCTAAACAATGCTTTCGGCTACTGTTGAGACATTAAATCACTGTGATCGTGTTCAGGGGTTTAACCTGTTTGCTGGCATCTTCCAAGCTTGTATCCGGACAGATGACAACATTTCTACTGCACTGGACTGGCTCTTTCCCCGTTAATCCTGCTAGTGTGACAGAAATCTATAGTAAAAGTAAAAAATCATCACAAAATCATGGTTATGATTATGAGATTCTCCTCTGGAACATTTAGTATATGTATATAGTGTGCACTGGGTTAAGAGGAGTAACTTTTACTTTGAAAAGACGGCACTGTGTTTTTAAGTGACGCGACATGCAGCTAGATATTGAACTTTAGCATTTACACCCTATGCAGACATTTGTAGTCGGATGTCATTTGTATTAATGTCCCAGACTCTGATCGTGTTATTATCAATTATATTCATTCATATAAGAGTTATGTTGCGTTACAAATTTTGAAAACATACGTGTTATTACTCGTCTACAAAGGCATTTTGGCTTTGCTAACAGTTGCAAGACTAAGTGCGAAGGCAGACAATTTTGGATTTGAAAATGACTCCTGTCATATTGGTATGGCGGACTGTAACAAAAAGCAATTGCGATCCGAGTTTAAAACCAGTTGGACATGTACGTTTGACTGTAACTTAAATGAAACGAGTTAGTTAGCGATTTCTGCAGCAGTAACGTTACAAACCCCAGCTCTACGCAGGACGTCCACGGGAATGACTGCTTCCATCTCTTCTGCACCTTTAGAAAGTATTACTAATGCCTTCTTGCATGCCATTGTATATAAAATAGATGTGTAGCTGTTTTTGATAAAAGGTCGTAATCTTGGTTCGCAACTTCAAGCAACCAATGCAGCCAGTCGCAGTATCCTCGATAACATGGCACTTGCCGTAGGGTTGCCAGACAGGGTTGCTATCCCCCTATTTAGGTTCATAATTAATGGTTGCGTATCCATCCTGCATGTTAAGTAATACTAAATTAAGAAACATTAATTAATTAATTGCCTAATTCATAAAAAAGCCAAGAGGATATGTGCGAGTAAATCTTAAGGTTACATGTAATTCGAAGTTCAAAGGAAACATACACAAAATGCCCAATTTCA
This sequence comes from Gadus morhua, assembly GCF_902167405.1. Taxonomy (NCBI): domain Eukaryota; kingdom Metazoa; phylum Chordata; class Actinopteri; order Gadiformes; family Gadidae; genus Gadus; species Gadus morhua. Next base: position 16,593,494 of record NC_044060.1, on the reverse strand, counting down.
TTTATTGTGCATAAGGATGGTTTTATGTAATTTAATCTTATTATATCATGAACTGGTATGTTGCTACAAGGGCAGGAATAATATACGGTAGGTTCATATCTATCTCAGTACTCTGTTGTATATAGAATAATGGGATACATGATACCTTCATTGTTTTCTTTTTCTCCTTGTTTTAGTTTTTACCCATTTATTATACATCAAATAAAAGTTTCTAAGCTCGTTAAAGGTATGTCGTTCTTGTTTTTATCTACACATTATAAACAGCTTAACCAAAGGCAGGCCAGACAATATAAATCAAGTGTGGTGATTCTTCCACTAGAGGGGGTTATCAACCCACACATGATGAGTGTCAAAGAAAGAGAGGAGAATATATGCTCACCTATAAAGCTACACGCTAGAATGAATGCCTTCTATGTTTAATGGTTGATAAATGCTCCTGATTAAATAAAGAAGTATTGAAGAATGTAACACAGACTGCCTGATGGACAGACATTTTTTAAACAGAAAGTTAATAAATGAAGCAATAACTAAAAGTGAATCAAAGAGACATGCAACAAACAAACAAGAAAAGGGCCACCAAATTCACAAAGTAGGCTATTCTAAGCTCCTTCTGGAAACTTCTAAGTCCAACTTCTAAGTCTAACTCTTAAGGCACTTTGGGGAATCATATTCCGTTATGATTCCCAACCAACGGTCTGGGCTTTAGTGCTAAGGCAGCCGTCCCAGTTAATGTGCATCTGTGAATTCTGGTGCTGAGATTTGCTTTCATATTTGTGCGACAAATGAGAGCCCAGTAAAGTGGCAGATTAGACAAAAAGCGTAGGGGGTGCTGGCAGCAGGTTGTTTATTGCGTGCCTGCGAGTGAATCCAAGAGGCAGCAGTGATTACCAACATATACAGCTGAGGATCAGCACAACCAGACCCACGGTGGCAGGCAAGCTCATTTCCATACATTAATTCACTTATGGAGGTTTTTCCCCCCTGGTTCTTTTTCCGTTTT
>NC_044060.1:16577494-16587494 GCF_902167405.1 Gadus morhua | reverse complement strand
TTGTTACGTTTCCAGACAGAATTATAATACACCTAGCACAATAAAATGAGCAGAGTGCATTTTTTCCTGCAGTAGTTGGATTTTTTGCTATTTTTCTATGTCCAAATAATATGCTACTCACATCAGTTGCTAGGGCCAGTTACGTTTTTATGATACCAACATAATAATTTATATCCAGACTTAAAACATCTTATCTTCAGATGCACTTTTTATATCTCCTGAATCAGTCATAACAAAATGACCCTGGTTAGGTTGCATAATAGTTTCTTTGTATTATAAAACACAAGCCAGCCACATGAGTTTATTCAATTTAAATAGACACTTATGAGGACACTGTGAAAGATTCAGCCCTAGTGAAGTGTAGTGCTGTAGTAATGACCGAAGAAGAATTGCATCTCCAGTACATTCTCCCTATTAAAGTCAAAGCACATCGGCCCTCCGCTGTGTTTGAGTTGTTTCTTTTATTTTAAGAGTTCTCCACCAACATGTGTGCTGTGCAGAATGCAATGATGATGAAACCATCAGCCTCATATCAGATCATAATTAGGTTTTACATAATGAGCATATGGGATGTGATTAAATCACTGCTGAATGATTTGGAGGGATTTTTTTTCCGGGGTCGGGGATTGTCAAGCCGAACACAAGAGAAGTCTGACGCCCGATCTCATTTCAATGCAGCATCCTGCTCCTCCTGAACCCAGAAGCCTTCTTCAGCTCTTGACAAAACAGCGGCATTTCCCCCCACACTCCTTCATTTCCATGTGTATGTTATCACTTGGCTGTCAGCGTCTGGATTGGCCTGTAGTTCTCAGGATGAAAGGGAGAGATAGATCCTGTTGAGTGAATAATCTTTCCAGTTTACAGAAGAAGAGTGGATGTCAACTTGACAGAGTGCGAGCAGCACGAGGCTTTCGGGATTGGCGGGGCAATCCCATCGTCTCTTTAGGTGGAGACGTGTGAATGTGAAATCAATGGTACATCCATAGAGCGGTTTGTTTGCTGGACCCAGGGCTCGCTTTGTGATGAGAATAAGAGTCATGAATCTTCACCTCGGGGATTGAGGACAAAAAGGGAACTATTGACATGGGATTAAACTATGACAACCGCGATTTATAAATACTGTATTGAAAGGAACATTTTGTACAAACTAAATCTATTGATCGAAACAAGCCAATAGAGGGACATTTGGAGTATATACATGCCTAAACTCCAATAAAACAACAAACTCTATTCTGCTCTTAGTTAAGTATTAACAGGGCAATGATTCCTCTAATAAATTTGTTCTCCCTTGTTATTGGCTTCAAACCACTCCAAAACCTTCAGGTGGGCTTATGTGCGTCGGAGAATGGATGGTTCCTACTTCTCCACCCTTAGAGCCAGTGATCTACTCATATATCTTACACACACTTATCGTCTATGTGCAATGGCACTCTGATAACAGCAGTGTGTGTGTGTGTGTGTGTGTATGTGTACACAAGAGCGCATGGGGCTTGGGTGTATGTACACAAGGGGCGCACAGGGCTTGTGTGCCCCGCTCTGTAGATATGCAAAGACGTGGTGTGTTATGGCTCTACGCTCCCTGCTAAAGTATTTTATCGCTCACATAACCTATAGTGGCAGCAGCAACAGCCGCATAAGGACAGGCTCCAAGAGAGAGGTGTCTCTCTCTCTCTCGCGCGCTCTCGCTCTCTCTCGCTCTCTCTCGCTCTCTCTCTCAGTAATGTATAATGCACTTAACTCCTCTAGCCTGTTGATTGTCTACATTACCCTGAATCAAACAAGAGGCAAAAGGAAATATAAATGTGCCAGTTTTTTATCGTGTCTAAACACCGTCTATACAGAGGTCTTTCATTGCATTCCTCGCTCATTCCCATCACTGTCTGCCGCACACGGCAATGAAAGGAGAGCGGCTTCAGACAGCCTCAATAAACATGCTGGGAGAATAGCGGAGGAGAGAAAGGGAGGGGGCGTAATTATGTATGAGGAAGTGCACGTATCCGAATGATGGCTGGCGAAACGCCAAGAACCAGAAACGGTACCAAGGCGTCTTTCGACGTGACGAGACAGGCGCTGGGCTCCGGACCATGCCTTGTCATACCTCCGAAGGTTTGATGGCCGCCCTGCGGCCTCCCTATGTTTCCCTGCGGCCCCACGAAACATGCTGCTGTCTGTACAGCCCACTGCTCTGGGCCGGGGGCTGGTTCTTAATATGCTCCGTGGAAGGCCTCCAGGTAGCAGGACCAGAGACTGGGAGACTGGAATACTGGGAGAGTGAGGGTGTGCTGGGTGGGGTTCTGGTTGGGTGGGGATGTGTTGTGTTTGAGTTAAATCTTTTTTACTAGGGTAGATGAGGCCCTAAGCTCCTTAACTGAGATTGGGCCTTCTCTCCCAGACGGGGGCCCCCTGGTTCCCTCCCACACCACACAGCCTACGGGGGCCCTACAGGTAAATCAAAACATAGGCCCCTCACAGAAATGCATACACAAAATGGCATATTCTCCTTCTTTAGTGGGCTCAGCTTTCTTCCTGTCCAAAAGAACCCTGTATGATGGAATTCTGCAATTTCCTTCATCATTTCCATCAAGCCCGTTTCTCGATTGTTAAACCCCTAATTATTTTCTCTGAAAACAAACTGCAACGTAAAGGGCATGATTGGCAGGGAGAATGTGTATGTGTTTCTTTGTCTGTGTGTAAGTCCATATAGTTCAGGAGGGCTTTAGGGTCTTTGATTGGGCTGGACCTTTACACACATACACAAACTGCCGAGGGGGAAGCCTGGTATGGTACAATACCCGCAGAAAGAAATGTATAACGTTATGTGATACATTGCATGCATGTGAATGGTGTCTTAGAGACATTAAATAATGTCCACATATGGAAAACTTGAACAGGCAAACTTGCGCAGACAACGACACGACCCACTGCACACCACCCACTCGTCACTTCCCTCTTATTATCTCCAGAAGAAGCGAGGTTCATGGAGATTTATGAAACACAAAAAAAATGTTTATGCTTCCATCTGTCGTACCATCACTCTGAACCGTGCCTTGATCACGGAGGAAGACGAGGACGCTTTGGCACCGGGCACAGAGCATAACGCAAATAAAGAATAGAACTCGAGATGGATGAGAATAAAACGGAGAGGAGGAGGAACGGGGGCGGGGGGCTGGGGTTGAAAGCTTCAGCTGTCGGGCCATCAAACCTTGGGAAAGTCGTTTGCTGTTTTCAATGAAGAATGGTTCACCTCCCATGTATGTTGGCCCGACATATAAGCCTGCTTTAAACCTCTGGGAACAGGTGGCGGGGATAGTTTGCCAAGAAGGTGAGGCTCGCCCATTTCCTTGCTCATTGGCAAGGATGAAGGATGTCCTAAGTGATATAATGAATGAGCTTTTGATTTTTGGGTGCGATGCATTGTCACCCAGAGTTCTACCCCATATGTCTTTGTTCAGGCTTTCTGCTTTAAAAAATATGGCTGGTATCAGTAAACATTTTGAGTACCGTATATCAAACATAAGAGTAAATATAACCATCCACAACATTTAAATTCCAACAGCATACAAACTGTGCTGCAGTGCTGGCTGCATAGTATACGCTGCCTGTGTTCACAATGACTTCTCTGTTTGTGTTATGCTTTATTGAAGAACACAATCACCCTAGCCCCTCCGTCTTTCTCCATCCATAACCTCTGAAAATGAGACTTTATGTTTCATACCAACGCCATCTTGGTCACACCAATAATCCCGCAAATGAAATCGATTTCCCCTCCTGCTCTTCCAATTCTGATCACAGCTGGGTTCCACATATGGAGCATTAATGGGGTGGGGCACCCTCAGCCTGATCTAAAGCTGGAGAATTCTGGGCACACCGCAACATCAAATCCCACTGTAATTACCTTCATGCAAACACGGGGGCCTCCTCCAACACAATATGGGTTTGGATAAATGGGATTTGTGTGCATTGTTCTTGATACTTGAATTGATCTTGAAAATTTGTTTGGTGCCATCTCCCCCAACGTGCTGAAACGGAAACCTTAGCACGTTGTGTATGCATCATACAAATGTCTTGTTTCCTTGGTGTGGGGTATTATTTGGCAAGGGGGCAAGTGTAGTCTAGGCTCTATCTTTTTCTGCTATCAATTATACATTTTGGGGGCATCTTAATTATCTAACTTAATTAAGCAATTTATTTAAGTATCATAATTATCATCATCATCATCATCATCATTATCTTGACATAAAATATTAATTGATGAAACCAATCTATATACATTAGAGATGGGCTGATTCTTTTAAAATGTCCCCCCTCAATTAGCTTTCACATGTATATTGCAGCTCAAGTGAAGCACAGTAAATAAAATGCTATTTTGTCACTTGATTGTGCCAAGTGTCATACAGCTACTAAGTGAAATGCCTCAGGCTGCCATCGCTTTGTAATTTTATTTGTGTAGAAGGCCTGATATCGAAGAGCGATCCTGCGGTAGTATTTCAAACGAGACCGAAATCACTTCACGCACAGCGCACACCAACCTCCCCTCACCAGCAGGTGGGGGTGGTTATGCATCACGCAACACAGGTTAGAGCATCTTATATCCAACTATAGGCCTATCTTGCAATGCTCACAAAATGTTTTCATTTGTGGGTCCCATAAAGACGCTTTAAGACACATTTTTTAACTATGATTCGAAAGTATGAATTATAACCCATATCGGAGTAAAATAGATGCCCACAAAGTCATAGATCAACAATTATGAATGATTCAACACATGTCTATTATAGCCTACAAAACACACTTATTTTCTGTTTGTGTGATGCGTGTGCGTATTTGTGTGTGGCTTGTGTGTGTCCCGTGCGCGTCTTTGAACATCTAGGCTCAATTTACACACATAGATGTGTGTAAGTAAGTTGCTTCCGTGCCCTCTCGTGACTGAGGGGCTGTCCATCTGCTCTGGGGTCTCAGGTGTGCATGTCATCTCCCCACGTGCCCCTGGGAACTTTCCGCAGATATGCCAGTCAGACTGGACTGAACTGCTCTTGTAAATTACTCACTAAACAGCCCTGCCCTGGATTCTGCATTCGGGGGAAAATCAATTATTTGACCCCCCCTTTACATTTCACAGTCTATTTTCAGCATGCTGGGGCCAATTACACCCCAGCAAAAAGGACCACTCTTTATGTCATTCCCACGATGACCTCGATCTTGCCGCTCCACACGGAGCACTGTTAAAGCGCATCGGCTACAAGCACTTGTGCCACGAAGGAGCGTACTAATGCAACGGTTACTCACACTTTAGCCACACCGAGCACACCGATACAACAGCCCGACAGGCATCGCCGCGGCCACCCGCAGCCGCCTGCTGCACCCGTCCGTGCGGCTCCACTGGAAGTCGAGGGCGCACGGGCGATCATCCCGTCGTGCCCAGCAACGCTCTGAGCGCCGAGCTCTCTGACGGGTTGACAGCCCTAATGAAAGCTGATTACCAGGAGGCATCTATTAATTTGTCCTTAATCACGACAAAGAGAGTCTGTTGCTAACAGCTGTGAAATGGCAGCCGCCGCGCGGAAATGAGGCTCAGGCAAAAGGCCGGGGACGAGGGGTTAGCGCCCGTGCTGTCATTAGCCGCCCGCCATTGTGCTTCCCCGCCCAGAGCTTAGCTACAGGTAACTCAATAAGCTAACACAGATAGCACTCTAACCTGCTCTTTGTCAAGCCATGTTGCTCTGGATCCCGGGGTGGCCGGTCGAAGAATAGGAGGATATTGGTTTGCATGCCTTGAGCAGCAGTTGTTGTTATGTAGGTGAGAAGCGGACTGTTACAGGTTTAAGCCCTCTTCCTTTATCTGGTGAGAGGGGGGGATTGGTCATGGGATCTCTCTCAAATGGCTGCCAAGAGCAAGGCAATCACAGCACAGGTTATTAAATAAGAAGTCTTTAGGGACGGAAAGCCGAGTGCGACAGTGACAAATGCCAAATTCAATGACAAAACAATGTAACAATTAAAATGGAAATGGCTTGTGGCCATGGAAATGAACTACAAAGATGTTCTTAATCAAAACACAATATGAAGTTCCCTATATTTTCATTATATAAATGTAATTCAAGATATAGCCTACTGTAGGCCCTCAACCATGCTATACGATTACAATATAGCCATCATATTTTTTTAGGCCATCAAAGTATTTGCATCTGAATTGAATCCAAGCCGTCATGTGTCCAAAGCAGAAATGCACACAGACATACGTGTATCAATCACACAGTTGGCCTTCATAACGTAGCTGGTGGATCGACAGTAGACCTTTCAGGGTGAGGGGGCCTCATATAAGTCTAAATTAACTGCCTGGCTAAAGAGACTAATGTGGCTTTATAGGACTCTGGGGAAACCGTGCAGTGGAGGAAGGTAGTGTTGTGGTAGCTCTGTCATCTAACAACATCACAATGTGACTAACCCTGGCAAAGAATTTAGGAATGCACTAAATTCCCCCCAGAAATTCTGCCTTGTAAATAAGTAGGCCTACTTTAGTATGCTCATCTCATCACTACACACACACACACACACACACACACACACACACACACACACACACACACACACACACACACACACACACACACACACACACACACAAACACACACACACCCAGGTAAACATCCGTGATTGTCTGCCTGCCTCCCCTCCAAAATACATGGATCTAAAAAAAGTAAGTTCTTATTTTTCGAAATAAGTTTTAAAAATAGAAAGTAATAACCACTTATTTGTTTCCCTATTGTCCAAAAAGAAAACAAGAAGAGTGCTCATGTGTTTTAAATAGCACTCAAAGTAACACACGGCTATTGAATTTGAAAATGCAATGCCCTTTAAAGTGAACCTTAAAACCGCTTTAACTCCACAGGCTCCTGACGTGGACCTAAAAACAGAACATGTCATTTAGCGGCGGGTTCAAGGAGCGAGCACGGAGCCAAGGATGTTGTATGACAAACCAGGCAGAACATTTCGCTTTGCTTCATACCAATTAATCGCTCGAAATGGACAGACATGCTAAGCAAACCGTCACTGCAGTGTTGGTGCAGGGGCCCTGTTGGGGCCCGTCATTTAATTATACTGAGCCCTTAAAGACGCAACAAGTCATTTTCTTTCTATTGTCAGGAACCTCCCTCTGCTGGGTTCTTGAGCAAGGCTTACAATGCATTCGACCAGAGCCAGGAACAACAAACAAGGAAAGATGGTCCAATTTTGGTCATATTCCAAAATACTTTTGAAGAAATTACTGATGTATAGATACATTATATAAAGTATATAGGCCTGAAGACTAAATGACAATAATATGGTATTATAAAGGCGATTATTTTCAGATCAATTGTTCTAGCTAAACATTAAACCAAAATAATCATCCCATATGACTATGCCCTATTCTAAAATGATCAAGATAATGCAGCGATTCCAGACTTGTAATTCCCAATGAACGGTCAGATCTGAATCGTTAACAGACTCAGCGATGGAATGCTGCATCTCCAGCATCGCTCCGTTTCTTTTGATGGGTATGTGGTGCACCTTGTCGATGTTCCCTCGGAGGAGGGTGGGGTAGGGCGGGGGCAATGTGTGTGTTTGTGTGTGTGTGTGTGTGTGTGTGGGGGGGGGTCGACAGCCAGCCAGCTGCCCCCATGCTGCGACCGCATGCGACGACGCAGCCCCTGCTCATCACCAAGAAGAGCCCCCCGTTCTCCCCTGCTAAGTTCGCAAAGAGCAATTTTCAGCTAATATGGAGGGCTCAGAGGGCGTAGTAGGACATAATGGCTACGGGATTGTAAATATTGGTTTTGGATGGGAGACACAATTGGAGGGCAGGCGGGGAGAAATTTCCATAGAGTATGCGCCCGCGCCACTGGAGGCCCCGGGTTGCGGCGGAATAGATTTTCCATTCTAGTGTGTCACATTAGATTTTCGGAGGTGCTCGGTGGCAGGTACATGTCATTAGTAACACTTTAGCGCGGTAATGAAGCTTTTTATTTATCCACCGCGCCTCATGAATGAATAAGGAGCTGCTCTCCAGCTGTGCCTTACCGTGAGAGAGAGAGAGAGGGTCGGGGGGGGGGGGGGGGGGGGGGGGGGGGGAGTCAGAGTGGGGGAGAGAGAAAGGGGGAGAGTTGGAGAAAGAAAGGAGGGAAAAGGGGGAGAGTTAGAGGGAGAAAGAGAGTGAGAAGGGCAGAACGAGAGGGGAGCAAGTGAGCGAGAGAGCGAAAGGGAGAGAGAGGGAGAAAGGGAGGGAGGGAGAGAGAAACCTGGAGCTGGAGTATTATGGAGGGAAACAGGGACACAGTGCCCTGGGGAATGCTGAGGAGGGTTAAACAATCATTACTGTGCTACAGAGTACACACACACTCACGCACACCCAAGCACACCCACGCACTCACACATGCACACATACACACAATTGCATAGACAAACCTACATGCAAATGAGTTACAAGGTACACACAAGCTCACACACGTATACACACGCACATGCACACTCGAACACACGCACATTTTACAAACACACTGCGCCACCTCTGCTCCCTTGGGTCCTGATCTGACACTCTATTTACACACACATTTACACAGTTTACTCCCCCCCTTTATAAAGCTGACAGGTACTTAAGCGGCACTTTACTCCAAGGAACGAAAGCCTGCGGCAGTGTAGCCAGACTGTCCATTCATCGCCATCCTTGCCCCCATTTTCATTCAATAATGGCCCTGTCAAAACTGCAGTTAGAACATATGGTTGGAACCCGTGTAGCTGGTGTGTGTGAGGCCAAACAGCGAGGAACAATTTACAAGAGAGAGAGAGAGAAACCAAAAAAATACATTTTAAGGTATCCTTATAAAGGACAATTCCACAGCCCACTACAGAACACAATGAACACTTCAAGCTAAGACGATTGAGCTTTTATACATTTTTATGTCGTTTTCTGTTCCTTATTTTCTAATTCCTTTCCATCCCAGAAAGTCTCACCCTATTCCACCCAGGAAATGAATGAGTTAGTTTCATGTTCACTAGCAGCCTGCCACCGGTACCTAGTTGTCCGTATATTCGTCTGGGACCATTTTACAGGTGGCAAACCTCAATCACTGCAGCCTTGTGTGTGTGTGTGTGTGTGTGTATGTGGGTGTGTTTTTTCAAAGTCCAACTCAACTGGGTGCAGTCAAGCGACCAGAGGGGCTATTGGCTGACGTGGTCAGAGTCCCGTGTCACCTCCAGCGTCCTCCTCCTCGCTATTCATTTCCCTTTCATCTTGAGTGTGAAATCGGTGCCGGTGAAGCGCTGACCCCAGCATTAAGAGGTCAACTATTGAAATCTGATGTGCCCTTCTCTGGCTGAGGGACTTGGACAGATGGAGAGAGAGAGGGAGAGACAACGAGAGAGAGAGAGAGAGCGAGAGAGAGAGAGAGAGAGAGAGAGAGAGAGAGAGAGAGAGAGAGAGAGAGAGAGAGAGAGAGAGAGAGAGAGAGCGAGAGAGAGAGAGAGAGAGAGAGAGAGAGAGAGAGAGAGAGAGAGAGAGAGAGAGAGAGAGAGAGAGAGAGAGAGAGAGAGAGAGAGAGAAGGCGGGGCGGAGGGAGAAAGAGCAGTTTATGGGTTTAAAGAAAACTATTATTTTGGTCTGGTATTATTTTAAATATGCATATGAAAATTGAATTAAACAAGAATACTTCTGGTTAGTATGTTTTCATTTGTTTAAGTTCTCCTAATAGTAGATCAACAAGCTTACCTTTTTCTTGTTTCTTAAATGAGTATATACATCTCCCAAATTTCATGTCTACAATTAGGACTAAATTATTTAATTTACTTAGTTTGCTTTGATACTTGGTTTGCGATCAATTTAGGTATTGCTATTTGATCCTTTAAAATTAGTTAAGTAAATTAGGCTAATATTATTATTATTATGTTGAATGTAAACATTTTATTGTTAATAACTCACTTTTAGGTTTTGCATTTGGTCATACTTTGACATATCTTGCAAATTTC
>NC_044060.1:16569994-16572494 GCF_902167405.1 Gadus morhua | reverse complement strand
TGATAAAGAGGGACCCAAACCATGGTGGTCCACCACACACACACACATATGCACCACACTCCTCCTATATGAAGGATAACGTACACATGGTGTCTATGTGTGGAGTAGGAATACACGTACGATAAACCAAAAGCTGACTAGACTCTGTCATGAATGTCAATTATGAAATGTCAATGTTGCCTGAGTGTCTTATTTCCCAGCGTGCTCCTGCTTTGAAACCCATATGTATGGGTATATTATATCTTCCTAAACACAACATACAACACATGTTACATTGATAATCAGACACGTGGTGTGGTAGGATTTGGTTTTAGATCTTTAATTGATAACAGTTACGCCAGTGTTACAGTAAACACACCAACAGGCTGAAGGTAGTAAATACCAATACAAGTTTCCCACTACTCTAATACTTCATACAGCAGAATAAATTATACCATGATAATATACACACATGCGAAAAAACAGAAGAGAAGGGGGAGAAAAGCAATACACAGGTGTGAGAAAACAAGGTTATGGGTCAAAGGGGGGAGGGGGGGGGGGGGGAGGGAAATGGAGTCATGTTTTAAATATCCAAATGTTTATTGACGCAAAGTGTTAGAAATGGATTTGATACACGATTCTAAAATTCTTCCTTTTTCAAATATACACGAGAGCAGAAAAGCTTTGAGGCAGCATCTCTGGGGCTGCTTCTCATTTAGTGCAGTCAGCACTGCTTAGATAGAGAGAGAGAGAGAGAGAGAGAGAGAGAGAGAGAGAGAGAGAGAGGGAGAGGGAGAGGGAGAGGGAGAGAGAGAGAGAGAGAGAGAGAGAGAGAGAGAGAGAGAGAGAGAGAGAGAGAGAGGGAGAGGGAGAGAGAGGGAGAGGGAGAGAGAGAGAGAGAGAGAGAGAGAGAGAGAGAGAGAGAGAGAGAGAGAGAGAGAGAGAGAGAGGGAGAGGGAGAGAGAGGGAGAGGGAGAGAGAGAGAGAGAGAGAGAGAGAGAGAGAGAGAGAGAGAGAGAGAGAGAGAGAGAGAGAGAGAGAGAGAGGGAGACTGCCTGTCCTGAGGACCACAGATGTCTGAATGGTCTACAAAACATATGTGAGCATGATGTATTTCCAAGAGACACAAAAGGGGGTGTTTGCTGGCTTGCTGGACATGTGGAGGCATTAGCAGCGTCCTGTGGGTTAGGAGGGTCAGCAGGCAGCTCTGCTCTGCCTTTAAGATAAGACACATGCTAAAGGCTCTGGCACTTGGTCTCCCCAGTCACCTTGTAAATGTACATTGGTCCAAAAGTATTGTTGTCCGAGACTTAAGAAAACAGATATATGCCATTCAGCCATTGAACGTCATTTTAAATTGGTCAAATTGACTGGATTTTTCAATTTGTTTCCCATTAAGTGTAAAACATTTCCATATCTAAGAGCAATTAAAACAGTTCTGGCGAAGAAAAAAACAACAACAATAAAATATAATACAAAAAAAAAGAGAAAGTAATCAGTTAAAGAAACTCAACATTTACTTCTGCAGATCCTTCGATGAACATCGTTTTGTTTTAGTATAAAACATACTCTTTTTATCAACAAACATTAACACAATCTGCTGCATCTACTGTACACTTTCTGCAAGACTGCGGAGAATCAAATACTTGTTTTTCTTGTATGCGTTCTGAACAACTCTGGTCACATGATACACTGGGTGTCAGTGGGGGACGCCGATAGTAGAAATCACACACACACACACACATCTCAAGGGGACAGTTCAGGCCAAGGCTGTGTCAAAAGTCAACTATGAGTGCTACACAAATGTCTCATAAAGCCTAATCTTTAAAGAAAGAAAAGAAAAAAAAAAGGCTTTTTTTATTTGTACATTGGTTGGAGTATGTCAAAGAAGGGGATTATTCAATCAGTGCAGCTACCTGTGCCCTTTCACCACCCACTGGATTATAATATTTTCCAAAGTGCATGTGAATGGCACAGCGTGTGTACTTGAATCTGGTACGAGCGCCAGAGGGAATGCCTACCGTTGCCGGTGGAATGTTTCAAAGGAATGCAATACCGGGTCCGGAACGCGGGAGGAAAGCACTCGAACATGCCTTTGGAAAATGTGTTAATTACTCAGGATGAAAATAGAAATCCCGGCTGGTTTAGAGGGAAGGCCCATTGTGAGTGAGAGCCGACATTACTATGTTATGTGCGATTTAATCTGCTTTACGCTATTTAAGTCACCCAGGATTCCCAGAAAGAGGGGATTTGTGGAGGGGTAAAGGGTGAGAGAAAGAGAGAGAAATAGTGGGAGAGAGAGATTCTCACCCTCCTTGGCAAGGTCCGTATTACCAAGGAAAACACATTCATTCCCCCGATCCTGTTTTCGCAAACAATGACCCCCCCCCCCCCCCCCCCCCCCACCCCCCCCTTTCCTTCCCTCCCAATAGGCCGAAGAATGTGATGGAGGTTAGAGAGGGGAGAGCTATTGGCCGCCGAACCCGCCTGTTTAAATCCCTGCAGAGTCCGCCCAGCCAGA
>NC_044060.1:16559994-16567494 GCF_902167405.1 Gadus morhua | reverse complement strand
CACACCACACACACACACACACACACACACACACACACACACAAACACACACACACTTACTGCACTTGTGCAGATTCTTAAGCAACAAGTGAGGAACGTCACCAAATAAACAAACAACACACATACACACACGTTTAGGATAGCACACTCCTAAAACAGCAACCCTTGTGTAATGACGCTACAGGAAGAAACAATAGCTCTTCTCTACATGCTCACACACACAAACACACACAGTCAAAGTGCTTGAACTGGTGGTGGCCGACCAAGGAAGTGTGCTCTGTTTTACCTCTCATGAAGGACGTGAAAGCATCAGTCAATTATGCTAATCTAATAAAGCAAACTCTTTCCTGCCTTAAGGGTCTCTGTTGTCTGTTTGGTGAGTGAAGAGAGAGGGGAGAGAGAGAGAGAGAGAGAGAGAGAGAGAGAGAGAGAGAGGGAGAAGGAGAGAGGAGAGAGAGAGAGAGAGAGAGAGAGAGAGAGAGAGAGAGAGAGAGAGAGAGAGAGAGAGAGAGAGGGGGGAGAGGTAGACAAGAGGACACATTGGCCCCTCAGGGCCAGTCTTCGCCTTTGAAGTGGCCCTCTCCTCGTTCCCATCCAAGTGGAATAGGGTGTGACTAAGCTAGGTCCCTAGAAGGATATGTTTTTATGTGTGTGTGTGTGTGTATGTGTTTGTAGGTTGGTGTGTGTGTGTGTGTGTGTGTGTGTGTGTGTGTCTGTGTGCGAGTGTGTTTGTGTGTGAGGGGGGGGTGGGGTCTTTATGAGGAGCACGTGTCTGCTTCCACCAATAAAATGTGGTCAAAGGTCAAAGGAACTCTGTGGCCTGGAAGCTGGGCATCATTTCCTTTTTAGGCACAAAAACCCCAACACATCAACTTCAACACACACACACACACACACACACACACACACACACACACACACACACACACACACACACACACACACACACACACACACACACACACACACACACACACACACACACACACACACACAAACACAAACACACACACACAGGCACACACAGGCACATTCAAAGTGTAAGTATGTTTTGGGGTCGACCTACTGAAGTACTCACTCTGCCCATACTGGCTGTACTGGTAGCCGGCGGCGACGGGGTCCACGCTGTAGCTGCTGGCGCTGTAGGTTGGTGGGCAGTAGGACTGGGAGGAGGCCAGGCTGTCCACCCCCTTGATGGAGTCGGAGCGCTGGCTGCAGCTGGCCGAGATGGGGTTGGAGCTGTCCAGGCCGCCGTGCAGCGGGGAGATGGAGAAGTCGTGCTGGGACTGGGAGGCCACGCCCCCGGGGTTACTCAGGATGCTCATCACCTGGGGGGGGGGGGGGGGGGGGGGAGACGGGACGTTTAGATCGACAACATACGGCTACAGCTTTATCTGCAACCTTGTCTATACCTACTTTTATATATGTACATCCATTAGATAATATATAAACATACATATGACGGATGAAAGCAGTGTTTAAAGACAGCTTGTAACTGCTGAAAAACCAGCAGCATCGTACTAGCATAGTGTTTCGTCAATTGTTGGTACTTGGGATCAGCCTGAAAGATGCAAAACAGTGTCCAAAATAACGCGCAAGAAACGCTGAGAAATTGAGAAGGTACGTACAGTATTTCACATAGATACCAAAGAAACGGTAGCGCGCAAAGCAACACTCCTTGTGTCATTTAATACCGAATTCCGATTCGCACCAAAGTTTGTGCACGCGCGTGTGAACGTGTGCGCAGAGTGGATGGCTCTCCCCAGTGTTCAGCCCAGAGAGGCCTCGCTGAAGGACACGAGGACGGGGCGGAGCGCGCCCAAGGAAACAGAAAGGTCGCCGGCGCTCAGAGACTAGGGGAGAGAGTTCTTCCCATTACAGCTTGGCCCCGGCGCCGCTGCCAGCGAGGCGCTCTGCTGTGGGACGGAAGGGGTCCCAGGGTGATAAGAGAGAGCCCTGCCGACGGTGCCAGACGGGACCCCCGGTCCGGGAAAACGGCAGGCCCGAGCCTCAGCCTACAGCACAACAAGCACCGAGGGAGTGCCTAATCCCTCGCCCCCAGCCCCTCTGTCTCATGAATAGTAATGGGCTTGGAAGTGCTGAATGATCCCCTCTTTAGATCCACACACAAAGTGAGCTCCATGCACTCCCCCCCTGCCCCCCCCCCCCCCCCCCCCCCCAAGCCCCCCTTGCCCCGCTTCGCCTCCTCCTCTGCCAGCGGAGGACCAGGCCCGGCGCAGAATGCTACAGCATCCGCCTCGGTCCTCATGCAGACACAAACGCGCCCGGTTCAGGGCTGTGGATGTGATGGAGAGAGACGCTCATCACACGTGAAAGGCACGCTCAAGAGCTACTCCACCCCAAGAGAGAGCCGGAGACAGGACGACCCGACACACAACAACACACACAACCCCTCTCCTAGCGGGGGCCCCCACTGGAAACAGAGGCCCCCCGGAACAGAAGAGAAACGAACGGCGTCCAATTCAGCTTTCTAATAAAACGAGGGTGATACTCAAAGGGGAAGTTGAGTCTACAGGGGTGGGAAAAAGGGCAATTGTCCCACACATGCTTAGCCCCTATAGCGAGGGAGCCGTCCTCCTCAACATCAGGTTCACGTTGGGATTCGCTATGCTGAGCTGGCCTTTGGCCTGCTGGCTGCTAAACCAATTAGCCCATCGTGGAGGTAGTTACACAGGGGTGATACCAGCTCCCCCCTGCCTGCCCTCGTGCACGCTACACGATGCTGCACACACACACACACACACACACACACACACACACACACACACACACACACACACACACACACACACACACACACACACACACACACAAGCGCACACGCGCACATCCGTGAACACATGAACACATAAAGCGGAAGTGCTAGCAAGAGTAAATAGTGGTGGAGACAACGCTGAGGACGCTAAGGAGATATAACGGCGGCGGCAGTGACACCCTGGACACATCGGGCTCACGGTACACAGCTGAACCAACACAGGGGAAGACCAACCATACTGCTGCAAATTAATCATATCTCTGAGAGCAGGGTCTCCCAGGAAATATGAAGCTCTTCAGAAACATAAAGGTCCGGTTAGTCATTTCCACATGTTAATTCTATCAGGACGTAAAAGAAAAAACCATTGGCCCCCACCCCTCCTCCATCTCCACACATGCAGACGCTGAGCATGTGACATGCATCCATAAGAGAGGGGAGATTCATGACCTCCTTTATGCATGACACATGTGATGCAGCCCCCCGCCCCCCCAAATTGAACAGAGGAGGAAAGGAAGGGAAGGAGGAGACAGCCAGGAGAGGAGGAGATCAGAGCTGAGGAGGAGGGGAAGGAGGGGGGAGGGGGGAGAGGAGTGAAGGAGAGGGGGGAGTTGAGGAAAGTAGAGTTGAGGAGATGGGGGGTGGGGAGGGGAGATCAGAGCTGAGGAGAGAAAGGGAAAGGATAGGAGGGGTGAGGAGGAGAGCAGAGGGGAAGGGGAGAGGGCGTCCTGATGATGGCTGTGGTGTAGGCCTCTCTGTGGGGAGTGGGGATACGGCTGGTCTTGTTGAGGGTCCAGGGAGAAATATAGCTCAGAGGCATGACTTCAATTAAGTTATTGGCTAATTGAAAGTGGATTATATCTCTTGTCTTTCTATGAAAGAGAAAAGCACTCAGCATCGGCACTGATGACTATATTTAGGTTTTATAAAAACCTTTCCCGATATACCACTCATTTATACTGCTTGATATGCTGAATATAATCAAAATGACTTCATGTCATGTTTCAGTATGATGATTTTTCTTCTGAGGCTGAAGCCATTTTTAAAAAGCAGTGCTGTGTACTTGGCTTGTCCTTCTGAAGAGCAGATTCTGTATAAATTATAGTTTTGCCGGAGGGGTTAAGGTAAGCCACTCCCGTTTTGGAGTGGCTCGTGTTTGCTAGCAAACGCTAATCCAAGATAAAAATCAATGCTAATTCACTTCTTTCTAATCTGATTAGACTGCACATAGACATTTTCCTGTGCATTTTTAAGTACAAAATGACATCCATTATGTGAATTTGTACTTTGGATAGTTTTATCATCTTCCCGGATACTTCTGCTTATAATTGTATGCATCATGCCGAGACCTATAGCAACTCTTCTCCTAGAAATGATAGATGGTACAGTTATTGCTATTTAGCAGATACTGTATATCTTTTTTGTGTAATGGCCACAATGTGACAAACATTAAGGGATAAGGACTGAGGATTGACAAGGTATTGTCAGTATTGTTAGTATTGACTGGATCTACGATGAGAGGATTTGTTTATTGTACTTTAAATCCCACAAAATTATTAAATAATTTCTCCTCTGAATTACTATTTTATACTCATAGCATACACATCCTTAATCTAAATCCTCCCTGTTCCTCAACTTCTGTCTCCCTCTCCCCAGCTATCTTCTCCGTCCTCCCCCTCTCTCTCCCTCTCCCTCCATCCCTCCCTCCCTTCCTCCCCCCTCCCTCTCTTCTCTCTCCTTGCACGCAGCCTTCTCCTTTGCTCAGAGAGTTTGTTTGTTGTGTGACTTTGTGCGAATGCTGCTCTGGGAGATAATGTGAGGCAGGACCTAGTTTAAAGGACAATGCTCCAGGGCCTCTTCTCTTCCCTCCCCTGCACCCCCCCCCCCCTCCCACACCCTGAGCACCCCCTCTTCCTCTCCTCCTCTACAGACAGATTACTTTACAAATAATAATAAAAAAAAAAAAGTAATTAATTCTCACAACTTCTGAGCCCCTCGCCAGCCTGCGGCAGACCGAACGGGAGAAGTGCAAATTGATACAATGTGCATCCTTTCAGATAAATAAATAGCACATTGGAGACACAGAAAAGGGGCTCTTTTGTGGCGAGATCATTTTGTTCACGTTACATTCTGTTTTGTTTTGTTTCTGTGAATGGTTGACGAGTCGTTCTTTGTTAGCGTCCCTTCCAGTGTAAAACCTCTAGTCTCCGACATAGCCGGAGCCCGGAGAAACGCCAAGCACCGGAACATGTGTGTTCCTGACAAGTGGGCCGAGGAAGTCAAACGGTACATGTAGGAAGATATGTTCTGACAGCTTCAACATTTTAACAGCAAACCCCAAACACAACGACTTGTTTTGCCTAGCTTCCATCTAACACCTGCCTTGTGGAAACAGTGGGCACACGAGATGGGGGCAAGGGAACGGGGGGGGGGGGGGGGGGGGGAGTTGGGGTACTTAACGCCACATTTAAACAATACGGCTAAAACAGAGAAAATATGATATGTCTCTAGGAACGTGAAGGAGGAACGGAGCGAGGTAGTTGACGGTGGTGTTGGTTGCGGTGGCAGCAGCAGGGGGCGTTGGGGGCGGATAGGGGCAGGCAGGAGGGGCGGGGGGGGGGGGGGGGGTGATACTGAGGAGAGAACAGTTAAAAGTGAGCGAGAGCAGCGAGCGAGGAGAGAGTGGCGGGTACAAAGCCTCCTGCAGCAGGACCGGGCTGGCCCGAGGGCAGCAGCCTGCCTGGAGAGCTGATAGCAGCGGCAGCAGCAGCAGCGGCGGCGGCGGCAGCAGCAGCAGCCCCCTTCTGTTCCCTACCACCGGCGCCAACACACCCCACTCCACAAACACCCTTAATCTGCGCAAGACTGGATTAGTTCCTCTGTCACCGATAGCTCCACTCCCACCCCCCACACCCACACACCCCGCCCGCCCTCCGTTCTGCCCAAATCAAATGCCCCCGAGATGTACCTTTAAGTTAGGCAGGGGTCACCGGGGCAGAGCCGGGCGTCAGGAATAAGCGCTGGCGATGTCTGGAAGTTATCTGCGCGGCGCAGAGCGCGCCCGGTGGACCTCGCCGTGCGATGGGCGCGCTTGATAACGGCCTCGGCCGGCGCTGATTAAAGATCCCCGGTGATGCCGCTGGATTTTTTTTTTCCGATCAATATTTGAAGGCCAGCCCTGCGGGCGTAATGACGGGGGACGGAGGCGCGGCGGGTAATTCTCTCAGAGCGAGGGCTGAACCTGATACGGGCTCGGGTAATTGTCTGACTCTCTGAGAAGGGAGGAAGTGTAGATTATTGAAAAGTATAATGTGGTAGAAAAGTTTTTTTTTTTTTTAGGAGACGACGTCCATCTCTGTTACTTGCAAGAAGGAACCCCCGGCTTGCCCCCCCCCCCCCCAAAAAAATGGAATATCTTAATTTCTTTTTGGAAATCGTTTGTAAAAGAATAAATAGGAAAAGAGGCAAGTTTGAAAAAAACATCAGGGTCGTTCAACGTCAAAAGACTTCTGCTCCCTGGAATGTCCCACCCCGCCCCGCCCCAACCCCACCCCTATCCTCCCCCCTCCATCCCCACCACACACTCCCCCCCTCCTTCAGATGAGGGGCCGGCCCAGCGGGCAGCGAGGGCCCCTCATCTGAACAGACAAAATGACTATTTAAAAATAACAGTGATTGCATAAATTGAATTAGAGCAGTTTGGACACGGTGGGGGTGGCGTCGGGGGGCTGTGGGGGATGAGGGAGGGGGGGCAGCAGATGACGGGCTCCGGCCCCTGCGTGTCAGCGCGTTAATTGGCCCCGGCGCGTTAATAAAAGCTGAAAAGTGTCTTCCGTCCGGCGCTGAGAGAGACGGCGGTGGAGGGCGAGGAGGAGGAGGGGAGAGAAAATAGGCTTTTGAAGAATGCAGCAGCAGGGAGGGGGGGGGGGGGGGGGGGGGGGGCTGCTAATTGTGTTCAATTAAGTGTCTGATTGGCAATGACAGAATCTGGGCGTTGACAAGGCGACCACAGATGAGGACGATTATGGGGCGCAGGAACAAGCTGTCACTCCTCAGTGCGACGGCCAGCACACACAACAACACGCGACAAACAAACACACACACACACACACACACACACGCAAACAAACACATGGAACACACACAAACAAACATACCGACCCAAACCGGCTCCGTTGAAGAAAACTGCGTTTCAAAGTAATGTTCAAAATGTTATGGCAGTCTACGTCCTTATGGCTGTTGTTGGAGTTAGTTAGAAACACAGTGATTCATGGAGAGAGAACTCCAGCCCGATGCTACTGGCCCTGTGCTCAGTGAGGCACAGCTGCTTATATTACCCTTCCTGCCGGGCTGCACTAAAGGCCTGCGCCCCTGCACTAACCAGAGGTTAATACGCCGTCTATTGGGCTGCAATTGGAGTACGTGTGGAGAGCACTCCTCTATTCTCTGCTAGTGATATGCTTGAGTAACTATGGGATGGATTCAGCCACTGGGAACAAGAGAGACCCCCATTAAACACACACACACACACACACACACACTCATTCACACTCACACGCACATGCATGCATACAAAAAACACACACACACACACACACACACACACACACACACACACACACACACACACACACACACACACACACACACACACACAGACTTCAACGTTCACCACTTTGCACCGACGCCTCTACTAAATTAAACTGCAAATTTTCTGATTCCAGGAG
>NC_044060.1:16547494-16554994 GCF_902167405.1 Gadus morhua | reverse complement strand
GGGAAAATGTGTGCCGTCGGGATAGGTTATGGGATTGGGACGGACGGGAGCACCTGTCGGGAACGCCGGACGCTGCAGGATTCCATTACAGGACTTGGCGCCGTGCCACCACAGCCTATTTACTGGGAATCACAGCACTTTTTTTGTCAATCTTTACCAGTTAGCACTAGGCCATCAATGCCAGACTAAACAGAAAATAGACCACAATAACACACAGACGCACGCACACACGCACATACACACGCACACATGCAAACACACACACACAAATACACACACACACACACACACACACACACACACACACACACACACACACACACACACACACACACACAACACACACACACACACACACACACACACACACACACACACACAGTATTGATGCACAAGCATATCTCCTCCAAACAGACGTGTACAATATGAAATTCTCATTTCCATCTCGATGAAGAGTGTCTTTCTATTGCTTTTTCCATTACACAGGAGTGTCAAAATATATTTTATTTATATAAATATATATATATATATATCTTTGCAAGGTAGCACATATCAACAACATATTTCCCACCCTGGGTAGGCATAATCCCTGAGATGACGGAAACATTTGTTTAACAGTGTGCAAAGCACCGGGCCAGAGAGGATGAAGGTATTTGTTATGGTGTACATTTATTATTTTTAAGTGCTTTGGTATTGGTATGAGGAAGGAGGAGAGGAAGAGGGAGAGAAAGAGAGAGGGAGAGAGAGAGAGAGAGAGAGAGAGAGAGAGAGAGAGAGGAAGAGGGAGGGAGGGAGGGAGGGAGAGCGAGTGTGTGAGTGGCTGCACAGCAGGGAACTAAGAAAAAGATTGAACTCTTGCTCCACTGTCAGAGAGGACATTTATCTCCATGAATTGGTTGGAATGCCACATGGCATAGCAATCTGAGCCAAGTAAACATATTTACATTCCTTAGCTGCATCCAAAGTACTGTCTGAAATTATATACATAGGCATAAAAAATTAACCAAAAATTGCACTTATAGTAATAATTATTATAAAGAATTGTATTATTTCTGTAAAATATATTTATC
This sequence comes from Gadus morhua, assembly GCF_902167405.1. NCBI lineage: Eukaryota > Metazoa > Chordata > Actinopteri > Gadiformes > Gadidae > Gadus > Gadus morhua. The sequence continues at coordinate 16,553,924 of NC_044060.1, read as the reverse complement.
AATATTAAACTCAACGTGTTAAAAAAATATATATTTTTAAAGGTGTAAGCGAGCAAAACAATAAAATGAACATAATAATTATTACATGCAAAAAAATCATAGGCCTATGCCTTGTGCACAAAAAGTAGTTATTTATCCTTTAGACACAAGCCTGATATCCTACCTTGTGGAGGCAGAGCAGGCAGTAAGGATAAATAGTATTAAGGACAGCCATTAATAATAATAATGATGATAATAATAATAGAGTGCATGTTCCCTGTGTGTGTTTCCTCGCAGGTTAGCAGTGAGAGCATTAGCGGCTAAAGCCCCTGCACCACCAATAACAATCAAACACACTGAGACTCCATGTTATCCTCCGCAGCTTCAGCGGGAGAGGAAATCTCTTTTATGTCACAAAATCCTTAATTCTTTCTTCTCTGAAGAAAGAGGGTAATACCAAGAATGTTTTCAATCTGCTTTGAGAAATATTTGAAGGAACGGGGGGGGGGGGGGGGGGGGGGGTGAGAAAACCCTCCCAATATAACACGTGTGAACGAGGGGGTAATTGTGGACAAATGCGGCATTGAAATTCATTTTCAACTCTTTACACACCATTTCAATCTTATTTTCTGCCTGTTAACCACATGATGTTGGTGAGGCTGGGCAAGACTGGCCAGTATTGATGGGTAATTGTGTATAATTCACACCGCACATACGATTTGCATCAACACAAATCATTTTGCTTTCTGTGCTACTTAAGACTCAACCCTTACCATGGAGTCGCATTTTAAACGCTCATTAATGGCGGTTCCCAAAGAGGATAACGCGGAACCCGCCAGATTCTTTCGCCAAAAGAGAGAGAGACCACGCGCGCAAACCTGAACAGGCAGCTAACGCCGCACTGAGAATGTTGAAGAAATTGCATTTTCTGTGACAGGAGGAGACACGGCAGGCGTTAAGGGGCGGCGCTATGTTCTAAACTGCAATTAGCAGAAAAACATGGAATCTAATTACAGGGAGGGCAATGCTGCTGCTGCCGCTGCTGATGTGCAATCCCTGTAGGTCACAGGAAGAGGAAGCGGAGCAGGTATCATACATGACCCCACAGGGGGAACCGAGGACAGAACAGATGTCTAGCATGGCTGTACATACACTAAACCCAAGTACCGGGCCTAGCTTCCTGCTTCTAGCAGGGTGCCAGCGCCATGGCCCTCAAAGAGGAGGGTGGGGGGGAGAGAGAGAGAGAGAGAGAGAGAGAGAGAGAGAGAGAGAGAGAGAGAGAGAGAGAGAGAGAGAGAGAGAGAGGGAGAGAGAGAGAGAGAGAGAGAGAGAGAGAGAGCGAGAGAGAGAGAGAGAGAGAGAGAACGAGGGACGAAGGAAAATCACACATAGTAATGAAATCTTCCAGCTGCAGACAATTACTTCAAGGAGATTAAGGGGCTACATCTATAAGCTTGAGCTAATTATTTCATGTGCATGTGTTGCTACTGTGATGTGCGAGGATTTCAATGTCCCAGGAAAGTCAAGTCAGCCCGGCTGTTTGGTGCGGCACGAGCAGTTGCCGTGGTATCAAGATGAATTTTAATTTGTTGATGTTAATCCAATTGTTTTATGAATGTATCAAATTAGAGTTGCCAGATTATATCCAGGGGTTTAAAGGCAACGACTGAAAGCCCACACCGGCAGTTTTTCCCCCCCGCCTTTTCCCCGCCGTACGTTTGGATGAATTTTAATTGCAGTTGAAGACTTACTCGGGGTGAGGAAGAGGAGCGGAGAAGACAAGACGAGAGGAGGAAGAGGAAACAGCAGAACGGACTCACGTGTTCAACGCACTCGCACAAACGCACACGGTGAACCCACTACCCAGGGACCGGGGGCTCACCTGCGGGGAGAGGCCGTTGCTGACGGCGTTCATGTGGTTCCCGGAGCCGGCGGGGCTCATGAAGGTGTCGGAGTAGCTGGAGAAGCCGTGGCGGTTGGACGAGAGGCCGTAGGCGGAGCCGCTGTCTGCGGACAGGCCGCCCTGGTGCATGGAGGAGGGCGGCAGGGGCTGGGGTCTGTGCAACGTACTGCTGCCGTCTGTCACGCACACACACACACACACACACACACACACACACACACACACACACACACACACACACACACACACACACACACACACACACACACACACACACACACACACACACACACACACACAAAACCAAGGAATGTTAGCAGGGGAATCACAGACTCACTATGTTTCTATATTAAGAATATTTCTTTATTTTTATTGGAAAAGTTTGCTTATTTATTATTTAATTCTGTGCAATTCTGAGGCACTCAATGAAATACTATCACACACACACACAGTCACAAACACACACACACACCATCTTTGGCAGGAAATACAAATGCCCCCTCTGTTGTTAAATAAATTAAATGAGAATGTATGTCTTGGCGCTTGGCAACAAAGAACCTGTTGTACAGATAATGACTAGCTGTATGCAACCTTTATCTGGCACATGGTTCGTATATGATGCTTCAATTGAATTAACATCCGCAACAAATATAGAAGACATACTGCCCATAGGAAATGAAAGATGTAAAGACTTCCCTCCCCCCACCCTTAACTTCTTCTCTATGCTACCCATTCGATATTCACCCTGGGCCAATGTGCTACCGGGATAGCTGGACTCCGGGAGCTGGTAGGTGGGTAGGGATGGCATTCCGGTGGGTGGGAAGCCTCCAGGGAGCAGGTGGTTGAATGCTGCAAGCTGATTGGCTCCCGCCTGCTTGCGCCACCTGGCTCGCCTGTTGCTGAACCACACCTAGGGAGGAAAGAGGAGTGTCAGTTCAGACTGAACACACGCACACATACACGCATCACACATCGCAGCACAATGGTACAGTCTGTGGTGATGAAACATCTCTCCTTTAACAGGACCTCGGAGATGACCCATAAATCCTCCTTCGCACGTTGCAGAGGAAATCCCCTCTCTGTCGGTCCGTTTTTATTCCTTTCCCCTTTCGTTTATCAGAGCGACTCCATCGCTGCCTCATTACACAATGCACCACCGCCGCACGCAGGACTCAGCCCCCCCTCACCCCGTCCTCTCTCCAAGGCAGCGGGGGTCTCGAGACCTCTCCCTGCCACCTGTGATTAATCTCAAGGTGGGTGAGGCGGGCCGCGGGGCGGCTGGAGAGGCCGGTCCCTCTGGGAGAGGCCCAGGAGGCGCGGCGGGGCGGCCCTGTTGTTCTTCTTAAGTGGCCGGGGCTGTGATCTGTGTAAACAGGCCGCCCAAAGCCCCCCTTCAGAGGGGGATAAGTCATTAAGGGGTCAAAGGTAGACCGCCAGCCTTTTGGCAACCAGACATCTCAAGTATGTTTGTGAAACCTGTGGGACGCTCCTGGGGACCGGGAGTGTAGCCTACTCCTCTTTCAGTGTACGTTTACACGCTGGGAAACTGGTTTTGTACCGGGTTTTGTAGCCACGGCCATCGGCTGTTTAAAAAAAATATTTTTACCGAGAATAAAGAGGAAGAGTTTTCCGAAAATACATTGGGATAAACATTCTGGTAGAGTGTTTTTATAAAATGCTCACGCAGAAACCCCCATAGATAGCTGCTCACTTGGAGCCACATGAAAAGTCTCACATATCTACATCAAACTGCAGACAGACGCACAATGTCAACCCCCTGAATGGAAGAGACAAAATGGGCACCCCATTTCAGCCCCACCGTGATTTACACATTTTAAAAAGGCTTCTGCCTCAACAAAACATGAATATAATCAGGCCTTTCTCAAAAGGCCGGCCATCCAGCCAGCAACCTGTTCCATTTAACCAAGACAAGGCCCGGGCCCACTGTGTGCTAAGGGGTTGAAGGACATTGATCTATGCCTCGCACAGGCAATTCATCAGAGTTTAATACACTGTCAGTGCAGTTCATCTACTGTTGTGTTTCAAACGGCCCCAGCCATTGTGTGGGCACATGAAAGCGGAGGGACAAAGACCCTTCCATACGCCACAGAGAACACTGGACACAAAGAGGGGGCGTCCCTTTTTAAACAGCTCTTAAAAAAGGGGGAGACTTTCAAGGGGACTTAGACTGAGACACGCTCGCTGCTATTGGAGCCGGCTTCTCTCTCTGCACACAAACATACACATAAACTCCTATGGGCCTACAAGGGGATCCAAACTAAACCGAGATCTCTATTTCAACCAGTTTTCTCTCTATGCGCACCTCTGTGCCACTAAGATACAGACTGAGTTTAGTCCATAGACAAAAACGGTGGTCCACCGTGAAGAAAGAGCTTTACAATAGTCTTTAACTGAGAAATGGTGCAAAAGTTTTGTTGTTCGCCTTGAAAACCAATGGGCGGGCGCGGGGGGGAGGAGTCATCATCTCCATAGCCCTCCAATCGATTCAAAACAATTCCCCGTTGGAATTGTTTCGGCTGAGTATTTCCGAGACAAAGTGGTTGCGGGTGTCTCCTGTTGAATCTGGTGCCATTGGGATGTAGTGAAGCGTGGTGCTGGGGTCTGATCTAAGCTCCAACCGGGCCAGACAAACAGCTGCCCAGACCCCGGGGGGGGAGTTGGGATGGTGGGCGGGGGTGGGCGTACACTCCTTCCCTTCCACACACTCTTCCCCATCCCCCCCCCCCCCCCCCCCCCCCCCCCCCCCCCCCCCCCGTACCTCCCCCCTCAGCGGTGCCACTTCACCTCCGACCTCTGAACCTCTTCCACTCGCTTCACCCCACTTTTATGTTCACTTCAACTTCCTTTCCCTCTTTTGTCGTCCGGGCTTAGCTAGGAGGTGTTCCATCAGCGGCCAACACAAAACCGTTAGACGCTGCTCTGACTTCTCCGTCTTTCCATTCCACCATTTTGCCCTTTTTGTGATTTCTTTCAATCGAGTCTCGTGAAAGTCTCGCTGGCGGTTTGCGTACATGGGAATTATCTGTGCCTGTCCCCCTCTCAGTTTGAACGGGCACACATAGCACATGCATTGGAACAGAACTCAACAATGTCTCCACCATTGCAAATCAAAAGGTGCCCTCAGTCTGAACATTTGTGTGATAATGTTGTCCATTAGGACAACATAAAGTTTAGTTAGTTCTTAATGGTTAGGAAGGACTGGTTGTTCCTGTGCCTCCTTTATAACCACTTCCATCTAAACAGCCGTGTAGTTGCCATCCATCCTCCTTAAATTGGGGAATCTGCAGAGACTGTCTGCTTACATGAATTTACTCTCAGACTATGTGTACACTGAACCAAAGATACTGAAGGCTTTTTCCCAATTGAACCCAACCAGCCGATGGGTCAATTCAGCAGCACTGGGTCAGAGGAGGTAATGTGTCACCGACTTCCAGGGAAGGACTCGCTTACTTCAAAAACATCACAGGCTTTCGCCACATACAGGGACGCACATGCACACACATACACACACACACGCACACACCCAGACACAGACACACACGCACACACACATACAGAACCCACACCCCCAACATTTTTTGTATCACACAAAGAGAGACAGCCTGAAGCTGGGGATTTGAAGCTGGGCTGGAACCTGATCACAAAGTCACCTTGGACCGCAGATTGTGCTCCTCTCTCTCTCTCTCTCTCTCTCTCTCTCTCTCTCTCTCTCTCTCTCTCTCTCTCTCTCTCTCCCCCTCTCCCTCTCTCTCCCTCTCCCTCTCCCTCTCCCTCTCTCTCTCTCTCTCTCTCTCTCTCTCTCTCTCTCTCTCTCTCTCTCTCTCTCTCTCTCTCTCTCTCTCTCTCTCTCTCTCTCTCTCTCTCTCTCTCTCCCTCCCTCCCTCCCTCCCCAATCGGCTTTAACTCTGAGCAGTACACGAGAGCCGCAGTGCTTCCCCATGTCTCCCTGTCGAGCTACAAGGGTTGCCATGAAGGGACCTCTGGTACTCACCAGGGTTTGGTTTTCTGTGGGCGAGTAGATTCTTATTTATTTTTAGGTTGAGTCTTATCCAGCTCCCTTGGTTGGTATCCTCCAAGTCTGAAACTTTTCGGGGGACAAGTCAGAAATTCTAGAGCTTTGCTTTGTTGTACGGCGTTGGCATCAAGAATAGCTCAGCCCGTCTGGCTGACCAAGAGTGAACCAGAAATACCAAAGTATTTCAGCAGTTGAGTCACTGTGGGCGAGAGGCAGACAGCAGTTTTGGAGGACATTTGTGGATTCGGTTGCCTCCAACCGGGATTCCAAGACGAAGAACGCATATCAGGTCCTCAAAAAGCGTGACATTCGAAGCCTTGACAGCATTTTCCTATTTCTGTTTAGCTGCGGCTGGAGGACAACTCGTACTCACAAAGAGCAACTCATCCCAAGCCATCCAGCAGTGCTCAACGTTATTCTTATGATCAATCAACGATAACGCAATCACTACGTTTTCATGCATTTCCAGACGTTGAAAGGCCATTCAAATAAACCTTTCAATGTGTGTTCCT
>NC_044060.1:16537494-16542494 GCF_902167405.1 Gadus morhua | reverse complement strand
TGCAGATGCATGCATCCGTGTGAATAAATGTGCACATTTATTCTAGGCTAAATATTTCCTTTTTCCTATCAAGGAAAGCAGGGAATGCTTCAAAGGCCACTTCATCGGAGGTGACACAAACCTCTTTGGTTGCCACGGCGCCTGCCAGCCACCTCTAAGAGAGCGAGGGGGAGGGGGGAGGGGGGGGAGGGGTGACGGAGGGGATAGGTGCCGAAGAGAGGATTCAAGTGACAGTGGATCCTCTTCTCAAAAGCGCCGCAGAATAAATATTATCTTAATCTGTGGATATTTATACTATATAGAAGAGCTCTGACACACAAGCCTGCCTGTGAGTGGTGTGTGTGTGTGTGTGTGTGTGTGCGTGTATGTGTGTGTGTGTGTGAGGGGGGGGGTGGGGGGGGTCCAGGGGCTGTGCAAGGCAGAGGGCTTGAGGCACCAAATGTGGAGAGGATAGAAGGACGGGGGTGGGGGGGGGGGGGGGGTAGAAGGGTTAATCTGCCCCGGCCACCTTGCTGCTACTCTTACTATACTATTCTCTCTGACTGGCCCAGGGCGACCCGGTCCGCGCACGCCAGAAGAGGTACACAACAAACAGCACAACAGCACAACACGCACGCACACGCTATCACCGGGCCAACACGGTGCTCCCGGTCCCCACCGTGCGTTCGCCGCGCGCCTGTCATTAGACGAATTAGAACACATCTTCTACGTTTACTTTTGAAAAGGCATTTGACTAAGCTGCGTTTTTTTTTCTTTCCCCCGCTGGGGGAACATAGATGTCGGCGCACAAAGAGGGTACAATCCCAGGCCCCGACAGGGAAAACGCCTGACGTCGGTGACTATACCATGTTTCCATCGCACATTACCATTAGAAGTGGTTTTTTTGAACAGAAAAAATTGCATCATTTTTCAACTCCTCTGCATGTCTATTGATGCAGAGCGAGCCCCTTTTCATTCCATGTCACAAAATGTGTATCTTTCATAATTTCCTCATTGAGACATTGACAAGGCATTGTGACGTGCCAGCGTTGCCCCGGGCCTAGTTGGATTGCATCACGCACCGTCCAGAATGAGTGGGTGTAGAGCAAATAAAAGGCAGATACTGGAGACGTAGCGAAGCGTGTACGGGAAGATTCTCGCTATAAATGGAGGCCATCGCTGTTCAAAACAAATTCACAAAACACTGAAAACATGACATCGGTCATCACCGTGACTCGCGGAGGGAGCGCACCCGCATTCATTCATCATTCCTGGTTTTTAACTGGGTTCACGTCTGTTTAAATGGGCCGACATGATCCTCAGACAAATCAAATAAATAAAGAAACAAGCAAAAACAGCCTTCGAAATAACAAGTGTGAGAACAAAAGAGCAACAGAACTGGCTACGTCTCAAGGCCAGCTCTGGAGTTTAATTAAACAAGGAATTACGGGATTATATGGAGACTATCATTACGGGCCACTCCATGATTCTTCTGCGAACATCTTTTTGTCCCCCCAAGCTCCCGCTCAATGATTCTCTGCGGATTACATGGGGCCGCAGGACATGAGGCCGCATTCATTAAATCAATTCTTCAGTCTTATCCGTTTTAATAAAGATTGATTCTTGAAACACGGCTCCACAGAGGCGGAGACACCCTTGAACATACAAAGTTGGGGTATATGTACACATATCCCACAAATATATATATATCCCTTGTTGGTTTTCTTTTTCCCTCTTCTTTTTTTTTGTCCTTCTTCGGCAATGTGTGTATCCATTTGCTCGGTAACTCGCCATGACAACACTTGAGATCAGCCCAGCGGTCTACAGATCACTTTCCAAAGTCACCCCTGTGTTCTAGTGGGTAGGGGGGCTGGGGGGGGAGGTGGGGGTGGGGGGGGGAGGACACAGACTCTGTGGAGTGGGGGGGGGGGGGGGTCTGACACCAAAGAATTCTCCTCAAATTATTTTCCTTTCCTCGAGTTTCCTTCACACTTATTTGGAAACGGGGCATTAAAGAGTACACGTGCACGGCCCCCGTATCTCACTACGTTGTCAGAGACCGTTTAGTGTCAAATTCACTTATATTCTGTGTCCGTTCCAGCTCTGTGTCAACATTAGCATTAGCCGTCAATGACTAATCATTAGCTCATTACGTGGAGCGCGCCCCAGACACTGGGATGTGTTTGCTGTTGCTTGTTGTCTCGCGCTCGCTGCCAAGCCATGCATGCGCCATATGCCGCGCGACCGGGAGCGTCTGCTCTGCTCGCCGCCAAGGACGCTCGGAAAGCACGCTCGGCGTCGAAGGTCAACAGCCGTGCGTGTAGAGGAAGCGGCGGCGTGTGAAACAAAAAGCACTGCTGGCCGCCGGGGGGGACTCAGAGATTCAACACTCGTCTATATGCGGACGAGATGCCGTATAATCAGGGTGCCCTGGGTTCGCCCACTAGAGTTGTTGACAATGAATTGAATTTGGTGTTACGTGGGGTGGTTACTGTTTCCGGGACTCAGGGGGCTCCCTGGGACTGGTGGCCGTGCTGCAGAGAGCCGGTGCGAACGCAAAGCCCAGACTCCTCCAGGTCATTAAGAACACGTTCACGTTCACGTTTGTTTCTCAGGGTGTTTAGCTTCAGGACAATCATTAACTTAACGAAGCCTTGTTATTTCCTGAGACGTCTGTCAGTGCTGCCGAACAAAAGACAAAAACAAAGAGAGGTAATAGCCTATCAACCTGCAGACACAAGCCCCTGTGGGAGAGGGTGATTCAGACAATGGGTCTTCACCTCTCAATGAACGGGCAAATAATAAGCTCCGGTGTCATAACACCTTTTATAATACCTTGTATTTTGTAATGCCTAGCGAAGGTTCAGGCGGTATTGATAAAGCACTTGTGCCTCATCTCCTCACTTATCTTCCTGTTAGAGTATAATGAGGGCCGGTCAGGCAGGGGTGATTACCGCCTTGTCTGCTTCACCCGGGGCTCTCTCTCTTCTCCTTCATATTGATTTAAAACCACCGCCTGTGTAATTAGAAATTAATCAGGTATGCCAATCGTCTGCTCGGGAAGGGTCTGAATAATGTATACAGCCTGGGTTAAATGTATCTTGGGGGGGGGAACTATTTTATTTGTCGATGTGTTTATTTATATGAAGTGCGTGTACCAAAATAAAAGATTTAAAAAACAACCCCCTTAGCGGCATCTCAATAAAAGAAGGTGCCATTGCTTCTTTATTTTGTGTATGCTTGCAGGTGTGGTATACACCGTTTAACTTACTGAAGCTTTTATTCAGTCTATACCCTCAACGCAAAACCCATATATGGGTTTAAGAGTATGTGGACTGTCAGTCTGAAAGGTTAGTGTTTAGGTTTATAAAACAAAAAACACCAAAATAAAGCTCTACTCGTGCCGCTGTTGGTCCTCTAGTGAACCTGGTGAGAGTCTGGTGCCCTCGGATGAGACGCAGATGGAATACTCATCACCATGCTCTTCAGACTGCCCCCTTCCCCATCCCAAGTGCCTCCTCCCTCTCCTCCTCCTCCTGCCCCCGGGTTCTCCCTCACAGAGCCCCTGGACTCCCCAGACCACCACCACCACCACCACCACCACCACCACCACCACCACCACCACCACCACCACCACCACCCATCCCTCCCTGGAGAAGCCCTCCTTCCTTACACCCAAACACACTGAAGCTGTCCACTCCAATAACAGCGTTTAGAGAGCGTCTGACACGGGCAACCTGTTTACATGCCATTTCTTCCTCTGTACCTTCTTCATGCATGCAGGATTTGTTGTTAGGCTGCCAATTCATTACAGTGAATACCATTTCAGCTGCATTTCATACACTAACCTGTACGTAATGCCAAAACCTGATTGGGATGTATTGTGATCATACAGGAAACCCAATATACACGCCTCTCTTGGAAATTAAACTCCTATATATACATTGAAACACAGTAGCATGGAGAAGCATGGAAATCAAGAAGCCTCTGTGTTTGTGTGTGAGCGTGTATGTGTGTGTCAATGTGTGTGCGTGTGTGTGTATGTCCGTGTGTGCGTGTGTGTGTTTGTGTGTGTGCATAGGAGGTTGATTGTGGACCCCTAATCGCTTAGCTTACCTGTTACTTAACAACACACACACACACACACACACACACACACACACACACACACACACACACACACACACACACACACACACACACACACACACACACACACACACACACACACACACACACACGCACACACACACTCGCACACACCAAAACGGGCTGATTTTCCTATCCTAACCCATATGGCCTTGATATCATGCACACCTTTGCAAACAACCCGAGACAGAAAGACAAAAACAGACAGGGCTTTGGCACTGCAGCATTAGCTCATAATGGCTCATTTTGAAAAGCATATTAGTTCCAGCATAATTACAATCAAGCCTCAGACTCCAACTCTACCCGGGACCAGCCGCTAAGCACCAACTCACACCAGTTGACTGTGACTGACAGCAGATTTAGTACAAAACTGCTTCCAACCCCAACACACACACACACACACACACACACACACACACACACACACACACACACACACACACACACACACACACACACACACACACACACACACACACACACACACACACACGCACACAAATACAAACACCCGCCCTCCGCACCACGGGACAAAAATAACACTGCATCTTTTTTTCCTCCCTATTTATGTTTGCTTGTTTATATTTGTGCCACCCTTTTGTTGTCGCCAATATTGCAATTATACTTTTTGTCACTCAAAGGGGGTGAATATCAAAAGGGGCCTAATTATGCAAACAGGGCCCTCCGTGATAAGAGCCATCCGCCGGAGATGGGATCTGCTATCTGTGACATGCATCTGTCTCCGCGCTGCGCACCCCCTGCTCCAGGCCTGCATTTAAACAGCCTGCACTGTCCCCGGGACTGGCTGCCTGTGATTGAAGCAACCAGCGCTGGAGTGGAGGGATGCTTCACAGAGGGAGAGAGCGGGTGGG
>NC_044060.1:16462494-16534994 GCF_902167405.1 Gadus morhua | reverse complement strand
GAAACTGAAAAACAACCAAAGAAGACAATAAGGGGGAAACAAAATGTGCGCCTTGTTACTGCGGCTTCCACCACCTCTCGCTTATTTGCTAAGTAGCGGCTTTGCGTCCAGGCCTCTGCTGTCAGAGAGAGAGAGAGAGAGAGAGAGAGAGAGAGAGAGAGAGAGAGAGAGAGAGAGAGAGAGAGAGAGAGAGAGAGAGAGAGAGAGAGAGAGAGAGAGAGAGAGAGAGAGAGAGAGAGAGAGAGAGAGAGAGAGAGAGAGAGAGAGAGAGAGAGAGAGAGAGAGAGAGACTGTGACTCTCTGGGCACGACAGTCTTTGCTAATTGAGGTCACAGTAAAAAAAAAAGGTAATGAAATTAACAGAGTGCAAGAAAGTAAGAGGAAAGCCCATGGGTGGGGAGGGAGGTGGGGGTCTAAAGCCATAGCCCCCCCAACCACTGCAGCCCCCAACTCCCCGACCATTTTGAGCTCTAAAACCTATGCAGGAAATCAGGCGGTAACGTCTCAGGGCGATGAGCTATGAGGTCTCCTGGAGGAACAAATCATTGGCCCAACAAAGCCAAAGAGAGATTACTGTGCACAGTATAGGAATGCACAGCGGACATTTTTCTGCGCCCAAGGGAAGTTTTCTAATTTTCTGGACAATGCTTGCTGGAAAACATCAAGGAGTAAGTTTGTGTGATACGAAGTGGAAGGAAAGTTCCACAGCTCAAAACTCCCAAACCCCAAGCCGCAAAACGTAATTGATGCAGCACTGGGATACATCAATAAATGTATCACATACTGTAAATATATGAAATCGAAGAGAACACCGATAAATAATTCTCTGAACCTTGAGGAAATCCTGGAATAAGTAGGCTAACAGTGTTCATTATATAAAACTCCATGGATGAATGTGGATCCCTACCAAAAAAAATGAATTCCTACAGCCGAAGAGAAAGGGCCTAAACGTGTCTAGTTGTGCTGATTAATAACTACGAGGGGACGAGAGTGGAGCGTGGCAGCTCAGTGCCTCCATTTGTGATTCCCCTCCATATTGTGGGGTTACAGTATCACAGAAGGGCTTATTGTGGCCAGTGTACACGTTCCCCAGGGAGAGAATGACTGAGGAAGCACACATAAGCCCATTAGTTCAAAATAGAGGACAACATTTGAAGTTTGTTAATATGCCCGTTCGGACAAACGGCTCCACCCCAATGTTTAGACGACAACCAGTTCTACATTTTAACTTGTCGGGGTAAAACCCAGTTCCGATTCGCAACACTTAGCGAACGTGTTTATTATCGTAATGGCTGTAAAATAAATATGAACAATTAAAACAAATTAAGATTTCAGTGGTGTGGCCGATTACGAGCATAAAATGCGAAATGTTCTGGCCCTAAGTAGCATAGGCTAATGGCGATTTTTTAACTATCAGACCATGGTCAATGTCTTTCATTCATCCCTGGCACACTGTGCAAAACGTAATTACTGTTGCACATTATGTGGGCCATTCCTGTATTGTAATAAAATTAGCAAGAAATGCTTTTTTTTGTCTTTTCTAACGCTGCGCCATGGTTACCAGTACGTTGGCGTAGCGCTGCACAGTGGCGTGCTTTATGCTCACTGTCAGCCGCTGACAGCCCTAGCAGGCAAGGCCAATTGAAAGGAACAAAGTTTTTCAATAAATTTGGTGGATGTGACCGGCTCAATAATTAAACAATTTAACATGGGAATAATGAAACCCTGCAGTACTGTATCCTCATCTATGCGCCTCTCAATTTGACTGTTTGTCAGAATAACAATGGTTTAATCGCCACAAAAAAAGGATCTGCTTATGCCAAAGGTTTCATTTATTACACTGTCCATCTTGATATTTTTCACAGATTACGCGGGAAAGGCGTGGAATTCAATTGGAATAATTTAACGTTGTGTGAAATGCGCAGGAAAATGGAAATCGGGGTTCTGCCCATAACATCTAAATACTATGGAAAGTATGAAAAGGGAGTACGCATCCTGGATTTTAAGATTTATTTTATTATGTCATCTTTTTTTAAAGCAACAACGATATGTTGGGATGGATATATAATAATAACAATATTGCCAGCGAGACACAAACAGTGTGGTGCACTCAGAGACAGGTGGTTGGTCCAATAAGACCATACATTGTGTCTGCTGGTAGATTTGATTCAGCTGAAAATCAAAGTGGTAAAGAAAAGTGTTTTCTTGGCTCTCCAAGGTCTTTTCATATTAAAACTACCTAATTCTTTAAACAGTGATCCATGTATGTAGATGGGCCGTTGACAATTTTAAGCTACTTGGAAAGGCTTTTCCTAGACCAGGGCCAATGTTTGTATTATTATGTGAATCAATACTCTCTGTTCTCTGGGGTGGTTCAAACTATAATATTTTTTCCATTATCAAGAAATGCAAGGACCAAGATCCAAATAATGATGTATTGCGAGCTTGCCCCTTCAGTGGTAGGCCTACTTTAACAGTAGCTACCATTGTTGGTGGAGGTATTAGGGTAAGCTTACTGCTAATGAGGGCTGATGCTAACGTAAATACACTGAAATGTGTTCCACCTTTTACACTTAAATCAACCCTCATTTTTTATTGTATTCAAATACGTGTTGGTCTCTGTTTGATTTATCCTATAGGACTCGGGAAGCGGGATGTCTCTGGTTCACCAGGGAAAGGTTAATAAATGGCCTTTTGAAAAAAACATTGTCTCTCTTGTCAAGACAGATAGCCACTCAAGAGGAGCCAGAGTCCACGCGTCAACTCATTCCCTTTCCATTTCCCCTGCTCTCGCTCTGCCCTGCTCACAGCAGATCTCCCGTCTAATGGAGGCAGAGGAAGTACATCGTCCCAGAGGGGCCTGTGAGGCTACTGTCATCCCCCTGGACAGCTCACAGATTGTCCACTAGCAGGGGGACGTATTACCCACCAACTAGGATCCATTACTACGTCTACCGATGAGCTGCCCGAAAGAAGCTGCAGCATCCAGCAGCACCAAGAGAGGGCAGGCCAGAAAATAAGGAACGGGGGCCTCCAAGGGCCGCTCAGAGTAAATTGGATTGCCAATATTGTCCAAATCTAGGACGGAGGAGTTGAACAAAACAAAAACCCCAGTGGAATAGAGAATAAGTAGTGCAAAGCCTCGATGATGACTCCACTTGGTAAACTAACACATTATTGATCGTCTTGGCTCTTTTTTTTCTTTTTTTTCTCTGTTTGTTTAGAAAAGCCTCATCCCTGCTAATAGCTGTCTGAGAGTGTAATCTCTCCCTTGTCCTCCCCCTCCTCTCCACCCATCCTCGCTCCCCCATTATGTGCTCTCTTTTCAGCACGCCTCGAATAGTTTGGGTTCAGTGTCGCGCTAGGGGTACGGAGCGCTGGACTGAGGGCCGATTGTGTTGCTAATGTTGACACCTGCCAGAGCAGGCTTGGTCCATTTGGGGGCCCGTCGAGATGCAGAGAGAAAAAAAAAACCTGGATGCTCCCCCTCTTTAGCGAGATTAAGTGTGGGCTGCTGGGGTCACAAATCACTGGTCTCCCTCTGATGTTGGGAGGCACAGAGCCAGAGACTATGAGCACACACGAGAGAGAGAGGGAGAGAGAGAGAGAGAGAGAGAGAGAGAGAGAGAGAGAGAGAGAGAGAGAGATATATATAAAAGGGTAAATATTACGATGTTTCTTAAAAAAGGAGGAGTAGAGTATTTTCTTGGGTGCAGGGTGCATAATATATTATACCATTAAATAAACACGGTGCATACTAAGTCCCACATTAAAATTCTGCAATGCCCTTATAAAGTTGAAAGAATAGAAAGCTTTTATGAAGTCAAATGGAGTCAATAAACAGAAAAGGCCAGTTTTCTTCAACCTTGATCATGATGACGCTTTTGTGTACTTATTTAACAAAATTAAAAAGAGTATTATAGCTTGTTAATACACCTTAAGACACAACAAGTTTAAACAAACTAATTTGGTTTTCAGCTAGATACTGCTTGACTTTCTTCATTTACAATAACTAACAATATACTTTATGAAAAGTAACAATGCATATATATTTGCATGAGGCTAGGGATATATTTCAGATGGCTGCATAGATCTATAGAGATATAGATCTATCTATATAGGTTAACGGGAGATAAAATGAGTTTGATGTAAAACCCAAGAAGACAACACACACACACACACACACACACACACACACACACACACACACACACACACACACACACACACACACACACACACACACACACACACACACACACACACACACACAGACGCCCCCACACACACGCACAAAACCCCCCCCCCACACACACACACACACACACACACACACACACACACACACACACACACACACACACACACACACACACACACACACACACACACACACACACACACACACACACACACACACACACACACACACACGCCCCATTGCAGATGTACATTAATGCAGAAAAAGGCAGAGATCTGAGCTGCAGCAGAAGCGCCCTCTCCTTTATAAACCTCTGCTGTCCAGCCCCATCGTGTCAGTTTGAAGGCCCCATTGAAAAGTATTCATGCATCTGCCTTTGAGGCACAATGGCTGCTAGTTTATAAACTGTCTGCCAGGGCACCCAAAGGCTTTAGTTTGTATTGTTTTCTGCCCCTTAATAAACTTTTGGAGGAGTTCATCAAGTGGGCTGAATGGCGGGCTGTGCCGCTGGGTCTCAGGACAGCAGATAACAAAAGACTCCTTTCTCCGCCCTCTGCTTTCTCTCTTCTTTTTCTACAGGCTGTTTGTCTAACAATGGCAAGAGTAGGCTGTCAGACATCACAGGGCTGTTTTGAACCAGCACAAGGAAGAAAGCATACCATAAAAAAATAAAGAAAATAGTTTCTTTAAAAGAGGGAATTTTAAAAAATTGAGTGTTTTTTTATCCTCCTGGAAAGAGGAATTCATCATATGATTCAAATATAAATATTTAGTAACTTTACATCATCTTTGGGTATGAGCTCTTATGTGTATTTTGTTTCTAGGAATTATGACTTTTTACATTTGTTTCAAATTTAAAGATTATACATACATTGAAACTAATTAAATCAACGTATATTTGAAATTGAAACTCGATTGACACCTGTTGGACACTCAGTTAAAAGTATTACCACGCAGAGAAATGTAGGAGTGGCTCTAAGCCAGTAATCCACCTTTAAACCATTTCGAGGAAAAAAATCACCGAACTTAAAAGACTTTGTCTGCTCCAATTAATTCCATTCCTCATTAAAACAAGGACTCCGTCCAAACGGGCTGCCCTGTGCAGGCCACTGGATGGCCATAATTGAAGTAATAGCGGAAAAAAAAGCTTCCAGAGAAATAAAAGCCAACAGCGGTCCAATTCAACTTCAACTTCACCGTCAAACCAACGCTCCTCATCCCCCCGACAAATTCAAGCAGACTCGAAGGCCTTATTGGCCCGGACCAAGGCGCCTACTGTTTCCCGCCGATGCACTTGCGCGTTTTACCGCCCTAATTAAATCTGACAAGTTCAACGAGCCGCTTTCAGAGAAGGAAAAGCTGCTGAGGTTATGATTTCCGAGTCAGGCTCAGAGGGGTCTCGTGGACCACATGATTCCTGCCAGCCTAGTTCACATTCTTCCACTCGATTTAACACGTCGCCGTCATAGTTATTATGCACGTGTTGACGGTTCTTACCTTAATGTTTGGCGGAGCAATATTATCGGTAAAATGATTAGTCATATTTATAATAATAAAACATGCACCAATAAGAATTGCACTGGGATCTTTTTCTTTTTATAAATAGATAAAAAATATATATTATAATTGTATTTAAACCTTGACCGCATGATACATAAATATAATCCGATTATAAAATACATGATAATAATAATAATAATAATAATAATAATAATAATAATAATAATAATAATAATAATAATAATAATAATAATAATAATAATAATAAATATGAATATCGAATGTCAGAAAAGAAAGAAAGAAAGAAAGAAAGAAAGAAAGAAAGAAAGAAAGAAAGAAAGAAAGAAAGAAAGAAAGAAAGAAAGAAAGAAAGAAAGAAAGAAAGAAAGAAAGAAAGAAAGAAAGAAAGAAAGAAAGAAAGAAAGAAAGAAAGAAAGAAAGAAAGTAAGTAAGAAAAGAGGTCTGAGTATGTGTTTGGAGGTTCGGGCTGAGAATTGAAAATATCTCTTCCATGAATCTGAATTTCATGTGAATAGGTAGGCCCAGCTTTTTCAATATAGCATATAGCAATCTCTGGCTTACCTTATAAGCTACAAAAATAGCGCTATAAAAAGTGAGAGCAAAATCTCGTAGGCCTATATTGAAACATTAAACACAGGATACCTGCAGGGCAACACAGCCCTCCTTAATGGGTTTCGCATGCTTTGAGGCCGCTAACCAGCCGTCTGTTCTAGATTGAAGTTAAGAGGTTAGCAAAGCCTACATTATTTCAAATCACATGTCAACTTTTGTTCCCGCGATACTTCGACGTCTTATGGTCTCAATTGCATTGTATATGGAACATTAGTAGAAACAACAGCGCCTTGTTCCTGTGAAGAATGCAATTATTATCAATCTTATCCAAAACTATACAAACAATCATAAGGAGCGGGATGGTTGGACGGAACGTCTTCCAACCACAAATAGGCCTACGTTTAGTATAATGACTATTATAAGTACCATTATTTTTTTCATTTAGATGTAGGCCTATATGTGATAGACCAGAGTCCACTACCCAATTTCCCATACATAACGTTGGAGTCGTCCCTCTCCCCATCCATTCAGCCTCTGTCTTAAGATAAATAAAGGAGTTAATTGGCATCTAAGCGCTGCCGAGATAATTGGCTTGTTGGACTTGTCACCGCTGCTGCTCGTGCAGTGGTGAGGGGGGTAGGCCACTCATAAATCGTCCCTCTGACAGTTGCCATGTCGTCCTGCCACTGTTCATTACAATCAAAACGGAAGGGTGCAAAAGCATATGACAAGGCAAATAAATCACAATTGTTTCGGGGTAAACGAAAAACAGAAAATATCCTTTCACGACTAGTTTTGAAGGTGTTATTCAGCGCGAGCCTCACAACGGTTCACCTTTAAACCCGATCGACTATGCTGCTGTCGAGGAAATTATTTAGGCGTTAGTGGTTTTTGTTTTATGGGACGGAATAATGCATGGATGTTAGTGTCCTAAAGCAAATCATCGTTTTGCGTGAAATCCTTAACAAAGATAAACAGATAATATTGTTGTATGATTATTAAACTAATAGGCTAATAATGATAATACAGCTGACACTTACATTTATAATAATTGATGGGCCCAATAATACATGGTCTAATATAGGCCTTCATGTTACTAGTTTATATTGTTATTATTCATATAATAATAACCGTCATCACAATACCTATTATGATTATTAGCCAATATTATTATTTTTATACTATTATGGTGCCTATTATTAATTGTATTATTATTATAAGTATAAATAGTAGTATTAGTAGTAGTATAATAATATAATAATAATATAATTATTATTATTAGTACAATTGTTATTATTATTTGTAAAAATTTTTTCCCTATTTATTTGCCTATAATCGTTATTATTATTGGTGTTATTTTTATTCTTTATATCATAATAATATCAATTACTCATCGATAATATCCTTCCATTCAGCTGCCCTCCTCGTAAGAACTGTAGGCCTAGCGATGTAAATTCCAGTGAAATGTGGCTTGAGTGGCTTCGGGGACAGGGGAGGTTAATCCGAGTTTAATGCAGTGAAGCACAGCGCAGGGTCTAGGCTATGATGGGTATGTTATCTCTGCCCAACATTTGGGTCTCCTTCAATTTCCAGCCAGCCAAATAGCTGCGAGAAAGTGCAGATGGAGTCACTCTCAATGCCTGAGGAGAAACGTTATTAATAGCTAAATAACTTCCCCATACTTTCACTAAATCTCTCTCACACAGTATTCCAGATGGATTTGTTTGAAGTGGTCCCCCCGCTTCATTCCCCTGTCCTTCTCATTCAGCTGCAGCTTTAGACCCAAAATATAGCGACATTATATATGTCTGGCCTCTCCAAACGCGCGCACGCACGTACACGCATGCGCATGTGTTTTGGGCGAACATTTTATGCATATCGCGGACTATATTTCCCTCCAAATTCTCGTTAACATATAACTTAGGCTATTACCCTTGTCTTGGGGAAAGAAAGAAAAAAAACGTTGAATTGCGATCGACTTGCGTGGTCATTTAATTGAACGTGCACAAGGAACCCGACCTGGAGCTTTGGATTGTGTCGCGCCCGCTCTCTCATCATCCCTCCCCAATGCGCAGAAAGCCCGCCTGGCCTCTGTTTGATTAGATGGAGAACCCAGAGGTAAGCCGACGATTTGCTGAAGTGGCCGTCGCCTGTCGCCAACTCGCATGACTCTGTTGATTCAGGTCTCCGAGCGCACATCCATCTTTTCTCTCTGAGCGCAGACCACATTATCTCTCGTAGATTTTTCTCACATTGAAACCCTTTCTCTCTAATGGATGTTTTGGCCTGTTATTGTGATTATTATGATTATTGTGTGTTGAGAACCCGCACATCTGCATCACCGCAAGCGAAGGAGGCGCCAAGTTAAGGGCGCTTCATAAATAGCTCATGCGAAAAAGGGATAGGCCCATGCGTTTTGTTGAGTTTAGTTAAATGCATTACATGTGGAATGCCACTCAGGGCATAGCCCTACTATTTAAAACCCACCTATTTTTGGCCTTTTAATGCTAACATGGTTTATAAAGCCTTATTAAGGTTAGTCCTAGAAGAAAAAAAAGAATGCTATTTAACCAAAAAAAAAAGAAATTCATAATAATACATATAGGCATAAACAAATAGGCTGGATAAATAAAACGAGTCCCGTCAAATCTGGATAAGTAAAGCAACAATCTCCTGAATTGTTGGCCCCAGGCGAGCAGCGAGCTCAGCGGTGAGATGAAAGTAGAGAAATAAAAGGCTCCGTTTAATCTGCGCTTAAAGCCCCTCGCGTCAGGACTGCGCTTCAGACCCGGGGAGTGAGGGCTGATTGGGGATAAATACATTTCTTACCATTTCTTACCATGCCTGCGAGCTATTACACCCTGCACGAACACAGCCCCCTATTCAGCAAACATCGTTTCCACTACTTACTATAATAAGTATTAATATTATTATTAAATGCCATTCGGGATGGTGGTAGCTTTAGAACTGCATTACGGTAGGGGATGGATCTTTTTCAGGGAAAGCAATTATTTAGTATTTTAAACACAAACAAAAAACAACAACATAGAAGCCATCACTCATCGATCTCTGTAATCAAGTGATGCTCAGAAGTCACTCCTTTCGGTTCAATCTCATCCGACCACAACATGACGTGTAGGGCTACCCCGATATGATTCCAATCTGCCAAAAGTTAGACCATCAATTCATAGAAAATATGTCTGGAAGAAATGACCGCAAAACGACCACCGCCACAGAGAAACTGGATGCATGCTTGTTCAAGTGCACATTGGTCAAACTTTTCTAATCCATCAATTAATTATAAAATATGAGAGAAGTATTTACCAGCCCCATATTATGCCTTATTCGATAATGAATCGTATAATTTAATATTTACTTGGCCGTTGAGCAAATTCCTTATGTATATTTACAAAATAATAGATAATCTTTCCAGTATTTGCCATCGCAGCTATATAGAAAATATCCTATAGAAATCCTATAGAAACACACACGCATCCATCAGGTCTGAAGAAGTTTCACAGGCTTTGGGTAGGCCTATAGTTTGTCCATTATTGTCTGCACATCATTAAATCATTAAAAGGACCTAGGCTATAGGCCTACTCGAAAGAGCTTACACGGATATGATCCTAATATGAATACAATATTAGTTTAAGTTCATGTTCTGTATCCCAAAGTTTCCACTCTCCATGGTCCTAGGCGGATGTTTGATTTGGGCAAAGGAAGAGTTGAATGTAGCGCTCTGCTATCGCAGACGGGTCGTGATGGGCCACTAAATGACATCTATTGTGAAATGGGTCAACTGTCAGCTGTCGTTTAGTGATCGCTAAACGAGCGAAAGGGGGAATTTGTTGCACAAATTAATTTTCCGCAGCTAAATACCTTCTGCCAAGGCGCTCATAAATAATTGAGCAACTGAACTGTTGGTTCGAAGTTGGGAGCAGATTAAATTCACTGGTGCAAGAACATCCCCGTCTCTTTAGTTATTTTATTTTAATCTCGATTACCAAATGTTTTACAATGTTAACATTTTATAGATATAACGGCCAGTATTATTATTTTATTATTGTTTACATTATGTATATATTTTTTTAATATATTTTTTACTATTATTATTATGGTTGATGTTTAATAAACAAACAATTCAAGTGTACCATAGAAAATTACAATATTAAAATAATAATAACAATAGGCCTAATAATCTATCATTTGAGGCCCCACAATCTAACGCTGATAGAAGCATGGCGACTTTAACCTGTGTTATTAATTTAGCCTACCTTTATCACCCAGGATGCCATCGATGCTATGCTTTGTTTTCTTTTCCCCATCTTCATCCTTCTTATCACAATCATCCTCGTCATCTTTTTTGCCAAACCGGGCCCTCAACACGCGGCTGATGGAGCTCACTAATGGCAACAAAAAGTAAACGGGTGATTAGGCCCAAATCTAACTAACATCAGGTCAGATGGTGCACTTCATGTTGACTTTGGCAGGAAATACAGTCGGTGTCATTCGTACAAGTTTCAGAATGAATAACTGAACAAAATGTTGACTTTTGCAGGGAAATAGGTCACCTGGGTCAAATTACCACCAAGCAACGGTCAGAATACAAACAATAATAGATTTGTGTAGTTTTTGTGTTGGCCAAATAGATTGATGGTATCCACATGTACTACTACCACTGACGTGTACAATGTGCACGTAAACACCACCAATGTGTTGTTCAACGTCGGTAATAAAGGAAAGTGTGCTTACCAGAAGATGCCTCACCTGAAGGAACAGTGCTTCTGTCGCACACCCCGTCCTTCAGCAGCTTGTCTCGGATCTCCCAGCTGAACATGCCGGGGTTCTCCCGCTTGTACTCCTCGATCCTCTTCTCCACGTCGGGAGTTGCCACTTGCTTTACGGAGTTCAACGTTGAAGAATTGGAAAAAGTAAATAAATCAAATAAACAAAAGAGAGAAAGAATTAAAATAGAGAAGGAAGAGGCCGATTTAATCAGAAGCCCTGTATTATTTCACGTTATTGTTGATTATTTGGTGCAACAAGAGCCTCAAAAATGGCAGGCCAACGTGCTGATATGAACTTTATGTCACAGGTAGTCGTGGCTCATGGGCCGACTGGCCTCATGATCCGTGGAGATGGACCTCGGCCGATTTGGCCATAGCCTTCGTTTTTTTTTTTTTTTAACACATTCATTCATCATGGCTTGCACTCACCCTGGGCTTGCTGCCGCCTATGGCCCCAGGACGAATCGAACCGGTCTCCTGGTACCGGCACAGTATCTTGGAGACGCAACCGTGAGAAACTCTCAGTTGTCGCGAGATTACACAGGGTCGGATTCCATGGTGGGCCATCTCTACTATCTTGTGTCGGATGTGATTGGGCAGTGGCCTCCCGTTGATGAACACTCCGCCGAGCTGGTTGACGCGACCCTGGCCCAGAGGAGTTGATACTGCACCGCAACACACAACACACTCACGCTTATTTAACTGGCAACAGTAATAATACCCAATATAGACACTTTATTTTAGTGAATAACATTACCACTAGAACAACTAAACTATAGGTAAGGGGTAAAAATAGGTAAAAATGTGTGAGAAACAACGTGGAAAGATAACATATAATTGTCTTAAAGCATTTTAAAAAAAGAGGCCCAAGTGCAACATGAATTCTGTCTGACAGTATCAGAGGCGAAGAGCACTTCAGCATCCAATTCCACATTCAAGAGACGTTAAAGAGCGTGCCACTCTCCTCCTCCATTATTCCTAGTCATGCTGTACAAATATTGGCGTGATCTTTCGAGTTATCTCCTTGCTGTGTGTATTATTGCCATTTCCAGCAACGAGACACTCGAATAAAGCCTGGAGCTCGTACAACTTGCGAGCGTCGTGGCTTTGTACATCTTAGTTTCAAGCACTTGAGCACGCACTGGCTGTAATGGGAAAACTGCCTCCATAAATGCATGCAAATAAAAATCTCTGTTTTGTGCAGACATCCTGCTGTCTCAGCGTCAGGCGGTAACCCATCAGAAACACTTTAATTTGAGCAATTTATTTGCATCACAAGGCGGCGTAAAGGAATTAACTTCGTGCTCAAAATATATTAATGGAGCCTACACATAAACCCTCTTCAGAGTCAGACATTACGTATGCATAAACAATAAGTAGCTACAAGTAATTATAATTTATTATTATTATATGTTGCTATTCTTGTCAAAGTGTAAAACATTTTAAACAAAGATATAAAAAACAAAGGACATAGGCTATAGCTGTAGACTATAATAGGCTGTACATGCAGTGTCCCTGTTGATCCAGCCGTAAACTGGGAATAGATTGAGCAATACGGTTTAAGTTAAGTATATTTTGACATAGGATAGGGATAGGATCTAAATCTCACCTTCCAGGGGGAAGCCGGTGCGCGGATAGTTCTGGCCCGGCGCAGGGCGCATCATGCGCGGCATAGTTCCCGGTAAAGTAGCCATTCCAGCTCCTCAGCACAACACCAAACACAGCCTGGAAGAACCTCGCACACTCAGAGGTCCGGATTCCAACAAAAAAAAATGAAATCTTGCGATCGCAGAGACAGTGGTTCTTCAGATGTAAACAACGCTCAACAGCTCTATGCTCGAATCCCAATTCCAAAAAACTTGTGTATAAAACCCCTTCCACGGAGAAACGATGCTCGTCACTTGTGCGAGGAAATTGCTAAAAATACCCCCCCCCACACACTCTTTTGCCGCGTGTGTGTGAGTGTGTGTGTGTGGAGTTATTGTAAATCAAGGGGGTATACCTTGCGCTAAATCAACGAATTTGTAAAAAGTGTGTTTTATTCTTTTCCTCGGTACACTTTTGTGGTGGGTCGTTTTGATAAAGCCTGCGTGCCGGTTGGAAGGAGTTGAAGTGGCCAACTTTAGTGTAGGTTGGAGGAGGAGACAGTGGAGCCATTTCATAGGCTCGCTGCGTTTCTTTTATGGATGAAAGAGAGGGGTTTTGGCCAAGCACCGTTTAACCAATCAGACAACGAAAAAAGGATTTATAGAACAAATTATATTTTCAATTCATGAATGCTACACCCCGTTTGACATTTAAGGTATGGGAGGCAGGTAAAAGACAATCTTCCCAACTACTATTGTAGTTTGTATAGGCTATTATTGTGGGCTGTTTGTAATAGAAAAGGTATTTTGACTCATTTATTTTCTCAATATGCCCCCAAGTAACCAGTCCAGGACTACTCCTGTAATACAATATGAGGTTAGTTATGAGAAGTAGGCCTATATGTGAAACTATGACTCTGTTATTGGATGTCAACATTAACTAAACAGATCAAAAGGCCAGCCATACTAAAATAAAAAAGATACCCCAAGTAATTATAGATATTATCATTTGATTATAGGGAATGTCAGCAAACTTGTGGTGTCTAGGCTGCTGCTTAATAATCGATGTGAATCTAACACATGTATATTACAGCTATTTAATTGTAATTATTAAATAATGACTTACGTTATAATAAAAATAACAATATTTTTCTTTCCCTGGTATAAAAATCACACATATACAATGCCTTTTCAGTTTGTATGCATATAGTCAAATATGACAAAGACAAGCGACTAATCCTAATTTAAAATATCTTTCAGGTCGTCAGACCTTAAATTAAGATGCCTAACTGTACGCATCGAAATCACTTCAAATAGACTAGTTTACCTCCAATGGACGACAACAGGTTGCCTCCGACCAGGGTAGTCCACATTGCATTGCAAGGTAATTGCTTTAAGGTAGGCCTAATTATATAGCTTGCAACAATTCCACATGAATAGAGAACACATGGCAGAAAATAAGAGGTTCTTGTGTCAACTCTGTGGGCCCGCCGTGCATATAACATTGTGTGACAATCGCCGTAGAAAACACTCCTGGTGGAAGGCAATTTCACAAATAATTTTACCAACAATTAGGGAGTGTGGAGGGGTGAAATGGCGATTTCACATGTAGATGTGCCGGTGGGGAGGACCCGATACCCTGCCGAACAGGCCTGACCCTCGCTCCCCGGCTTTGGTCTGCTTCACATGGGACAGAACGCACAAAGAGCGCGCCTCAGCCTCCTGGAAGGGCTCAACGAGCATTGGATTAAGTCAAGCATCATTCAATCATGTGGTATCCAAACAAAAGATATGTTTCAAAACTCTTATAAAAAGCTCAGCATGCCCTTTGATAAATATTCCCTCCCTCCCCCCCTCCCCACCCACAGCCCCACTTCTCCCCCCCTCTGTTGTTTCTCTGTCGCCCCTCTCTTCTTTCACAGGGCGAATACTAATATTTCATAGGTAGCCAACATTGAAAATAATTCGAAGGCAAGCATATAAACGCTTTACGCACGGTGGATTTCTATTGGCTGTTGATCGCTGTCAATTGATGAGCCAGTTAATAAATTAGGTTATGGGCCTAGATGTAATTAAGTAGGCTAACACTATTTACAAGACCCATCAAACAGTATCCTCTCACAGGTATGTTGAGGCAAGTCAAATAGTTGTTTGCAGTAGATCTACGGCTGAATTGTCGGTTGCTTGGGACAACAAATAAATGCACAATTATTACAATAATTATTATTTTTATTATTATGATGATTATTAATAATAATTAGTTAATTGAGAATAAACATGAATAAGACAAATATTTTTTTCAATCACAAAACCTACTTATTCCAAAAACGTTGTTTTGTGTGGTCTACCGTTTTATCTTCCTTCCCCCAAAGTTTTTAGAAAAACAAGTGCCCACTAGTGGGAGGCCAGGCTACTGTCTCTCTTCAGCTCTGATAGTGACAGCCTCGTTTAGGGTAGGCATATCAGAAATATCTAAAACACCCATTTCAATGAGATAATCATCTGGAAATGATAACACTGATACACACTGATACACATAAATAATATTTTAAAGGCTTCCCATATGAAATGTACTTTGAATAGTTACCCTGAAAATAAAACAGAAAATCTCCAATCATGCTAAAATGCTAAAAAACTAGAACAAAAAGAAAAGTACAGTATGAAATCATTTAAAACCTCAAAAGGTTTTAACGGTTATCATCAAATTTAACCTGCAAAAGGTCTTTGCTTAGAAAAAAGCAGGCCTTGTAAGCATTATTAACATTCAGAATTTCCATGAAGAGCACCGCACATTTTGTGGTCCACTTTGGAAATATAACACTTTCAAGTGCTAGCTTCCAGGATGTTTTATATTTTGCAACCCGAAATAAAAATAAAATAAATAATAATACTAATTTTGCCAACCCTACACTAAGAACAAATAAACAAGGTGTACTATTCAATGTCCACACTATGCACCTGCCCGATTTCACCCCTAAGCTGCAATCAATAGGTGGAAAATGATCCACTCTCACAGAGCAAGGTGATCAGTAAGCTGCATCCTGCGCATATACCAGACCATCTATGTCCTTTAAAACGTGTGTTGACCTCCATGTTGAGCAGTCAGCGCAGACCCCGGCTATATTCATTATTCAGTGCCTGTAGGGGGGCGTTCAACCCATCCTAAGACCCCTATGGATATTAGAGTTAAACTTTCATTCATTCATGCTGGGGCTCCACTTTCGAGTGTTAAAGCCAAAGTTCAAAAGTTTTGAATGATGTTTTAAAGTGGATTACCGTGATTGCTCAATGGCAATGCTATTCACCTTCAAAACCAACTGAGGATTTTGTGACCTCTCCGAATGACATGAGCTCCGAAAAATGTAATCAGAATGAATTTAGCCGTCCAGTTCACTCCTTATGCTCCGTCTCCACTGGGAGGATGCAGTGTTCAGAGCAGGACTGACAAGGCAATGATGTATAATATCTTGTCCTCGGCAGAGAGAGAGAGAGAGAGAGAGAGAGTGTGAGTGAGTGAGTGAGTGAGTGAGTGAGTGAGTGAGTGAGTGAGTGAGTGAGTGAGTGAGTGAGAGAGAGATAGAGAGTGGCAGAGAGAGAGAGAGAGAGAGAGAGAGAGAGAGAGAGAGAGAGAGAGAGAGAGAGAGAGAGAGAGAGAGAGAGAGAGAGAGAGAGAGAGAGAGAGAGGGAGAGATAGACTGAGTGAGTGAGTGAGTGAGTGAGTGAGTGAGTGAGTGAGTGAGTGAGTGAGTGAGTGAGTGAGTGAGTGAGTGAGTGAGTGAGTGAGTGAGTGAGTGAGTGAGTGAGAGTGAGTGAGTGAGTGTGTGTGTGTTTTGTCTCTTGCCAAACCTAAACCCTCGCAGCCAGGTCGGCGCTGCCCTCGGCCGCCCCGCCTGGCTCCTAGAGCGACGCCGTCCACACTTCAACCAGAATCTTGTTAACTTGCCGAAGCATGTTCACATCTGCTTGGAATTATCCGAATGTGTAATCGCTTCCTTATGGGAATTATTTTATCAGGAGGCTGAGGCAGAGCGTAAAAAACGTGCTGTCTGTACGCAGCGGCATGGCGGACGGCTTGACCTGCCCTAGGATTTTAATTACAGGGGAAGATTGTTGGAGATATCCCTCCAATGTGTTGTGTTGTGTTGTGTTGAGCTGTGTTGAGCTACGTTGTGTTGTGTGATGCTGTATAGTGTTTTGTATTGTTGTGCTGTGCTGTGTTGTGCTGTATTGTGTAGTGTTGCGTTATGTCGTGTAATCTTGTGTTATCTTGTGTTACGTTATGTTGTGTTGGAAAGCTGTGTGGGGTATCACATCGTGGGGTGCCGCCCAAGCTAATGCCTATTGTAATAGGCTCAGAAGACAACTATTATCAATCAATACAATATTATGCATTTTCTGCACTTAGAAATTCGCCAATGTTATTCTTTCAATGCACAAATTCTGATCTTCACCTGTTTCAGAAATAGTTCAGGATGGCCCGTAACCCTAAAATATCAAAACGTCCATCATCCACGAGTCTGCATCCCTACGCCATCACGGCATCAGAGAACGCCGTCCAAGGGGTAAATCGTAAAGTGTGCAATCCAAAAACAGAAAAAGGGGGAGAAATTCTCTCTCTCACTATAATTCTTCCTCTCTCAACCGTTCCTGATCTCTCTCTCTCTGGACTGTGCAGCGGTTCCAGAGCCAGACACCTGGAGGAGAGATGGAGGAACAATGAGAGGCCAGCGGGGGTTTAAGAGGAGTGGGTGGGTAGACAAGGGGAGGCTATATGGGCCTGCAGCCACACCTGTTAGGCTCAGCATTAACAGGACAACTGATTGTAAAGAGACGGAGAGGCACACATACACACACACACACACACACACACACACACACACACACACACACACACACAGTCACACACACACACACACACACACACACACACACACACACACACACACACACACACACACACACACACACACACACACACACACACACACACACACACAAAGAGTCACAGCTGGAGGATGGTTGCAGGTGGGTGGGAGGCAATCAGAAGGTGGGGGTTGGGGGACTGGGGGGTAGGGCTGACGCTCTGTCACAGCTTATTATAGTGTGAATTGTAGATATCCTCAATAACAGGTTCACCTGGCCCTCACAGCTACATGCTCGTGTTGGAGAAATGAGGAAGAGGAGGAAAAAACCTGCACACAGAACAGAGATTGTAGCTCAGGAGAGGCCAGGGGAAAGGGCAGTGGGCTGGACCAGAGACGGTCCTGACACACCGACAAGAGGAGGGATGCTGAACCCTGTGAGGGGACCAGCCTGTTGCAGGCAAACAGATAGGGGCATATATTTGATTCACCTCACTTAGGTGCACACATTTCTAGCTTTCTCATTGGATATTCCTGAGCAGGTGAGACCTGTATTGCACCTAAATATTGGTTTCTGATTCACAGAGTCCAACCTGGCTGGAAAAGGCACTGAGCCTAATACATCCTCCATGTTCTCCTTTGTTGTTGTTTTTGTAGTATTCCTGCCAAAACAGGTAGTGGGTGCCCCACACTGAAGGCAGCGCTACAATGGATTCCATTACCTGGTTGCAAACAAACCAGCAAAGTGTGAACAGGTTGTTCCATGACTACGTCTCCCAGTAGACCCTTATCGGCCAGAGGCAGAGCTCACCTGTCCTCTATCGTTAGACGCTCACGCCAGCCCGACAATGGTGGCGCTTTCTACAAAATCGCTCTTACTTATACTCAGGCGCTAAGTACCCCCATTGCATTAAAGACGCAGAGCTTGGGTAATCAGTGCGTCTGAACAAGCAGCCGTAGCAGAACGGCTGCGTTTACTTCCATTCCGCCATTGATCTCGTGTCTTCGATGATTTGCTACACAGCTTTGAAAAAACGCAAGTGTTTTGAATGGTAAACATGTTTGTGTGTGTGTGCATATATATATATATATATATATATATATATATATATATATATATATATATATATATATATATGTGTGTGTGTGTGTGTGTGTGTAAGCAGCGAATGCATGTGATGTCATAGAGATAATAATGTTTTTGGGTTTAGCATAAGTGTCTTCAGACACATGCACCATCACATCTACACAGGCCGTAATCTTCCTTTCACTAATGTATTTCTCCATTATCTCCCCTAGGCCTGGCAGTCCGCACATCTGTTCCTTTGGCCACATCTTATTTGCGAGACTGCATTTTAGTAAACCGACCTATGGATCTGACATATAAAAGCCTGTGAACAACATGATTTATTACATTTTATGTCACATTACTGTATTCCAAGACACATTTCTGTTGACTTGTTCTCCTACTTGATTAGTTGTTCAACCTTAAATGAATTGCTTAAAGGGGTACTCAGAGTCAGTTTGTTCTGTTTGTTCGTAGGACTCCCGTACCACATTGGCCATCTATTCTTCTTGTTACAACTGCAGCCTTTCACTTAATAGATGAATTTCCATGTTATTAAAGCACTTATCAAACAATCAGAAACAATACAAAAACAAATCTTTATTAGAAACCATGATACAGATACATATTTGAAAAGGATTTGGAAGGGAAAGCAGAAGTCATTCATTACAGTAGCCAGTGTTACAATCAACTTAACACGCCCAAGCATGCTGTGCACATGAGGTTGTTTGCGTGTGTGTGTGTGTGTGTGTGTGTGTGTGTGTGTGTGTGTGTGTGTGTGTGTGTGTGTGTGTGTGTGTGTGTGTGTGTGTGTGTGTGTGTGTGTGTGTGTGTGTGGTGTGTGTTTTTGTTTGTGAGAGAGAGAGAGAGAGAGTGAACTTCTGAATGTGTGTGGTGTGTGGCATGTGATAGAAACAGAATGCTGGGGTATATCATGCTCTGATGTGCATGCCAAATCCACTTGTCTTCTGACACACCCTCCCAGACTGACTGGGGCGTTGAAGCTCTGCTAAGGTAGCCTATAGCTCCCAAGCTAGCATTAGGGGTTACCTTGGGGTAGAAATGAAATAAAATTGTTTATTTCTGAATCATCCAATTTAATTATTAGAATGTTATCTTTCGTTACTATCGTCATGCGTATGAGTAAGAACAAAACCAATTGCCTCAACTTTACCACACTCCAATTTGTCTTGATGTTATAAGGGTTTCTAGGGAAAATAAAAACATACAATACATAAACATATATTTCAGTGAGATAGAGAATGAGTAAACAAAACAGCAAAACCGAATCATATCAACCAACGTTTATCCTACATATTGAATGCTGCTGTAACACTTTAGTGGCTGTCAACAAAGTAAACAGATGTTATGATGGAGACAGCCACGCATGCCTGTAATCCAAAGAGCATATCTTAATTTATGTTTATTTTATGTTTGTTCATCAGCCGCTCTACGGGAAGGCATATCCTGCCGGAAAAAATGTCAAAGAAGAAAAGTCAATTTGTGGATGAAGATAAAAGTAGTGCCTCCATTTTGCATGCTTCTACAATTAGTCTCAGCAGGACCATCTGAAAGATCATTTCAGGAAAATAACCTCTCTTGACCCCCTCACAGAACACCCCTAAGTCCCTTAGTAGGGAGACTTTGGGGGAGGCCTGAAATTCATTTTGCCACAGGGTTAACTTATTCCTTGGTAGTTTTAGAAACCAACCAAACCTTCACATAAAAAAAACAACTGTTATTCCACTGTGAGTTCAACAGGGGCTCTGCATCAAATATTTTCCTTCATGACACTCAGATTATTTCTTCACACGTTTGTAGAGAGACATAAGAAGTGGCAAGATAGCGGGCCAGCTAGCCCCTCTCCAGGACAACAGTTAAGATAGTCGATTCTAGAAGAATGCAAAGCTGGCTTTTGAACAGAACTTATTTTGTTTCAGAGAAAGGGTACAGAACAAGGCAGGGTCAAGGGACATGTCAAGGGCCAATGCAGTGTAGGGGTTGAGGGTTTCCGATAGCATCATCAGCCTAATGAATGAATAATGTAGGCGTATTATCGAGTGTTGGTGATAGTGGCAATGTAAAAATTAAATAAAAACGTAGATTGACTTTTGATAAATCCTTGTTCTAATTTCTAGGAACAAAAGATATGAATGCATATATAATTTCTACAATATTGAAAGAGTTTTAAAATAATTAAACTAGCAGCTGTTTTGTTTTTCGAAAAAACAAATTCATAACAATGAGCCCAAAATCGATTGGCTCCACTTGACATGCAACTAAATTAATAAAACATGTGGATTGTTTGAAAGGTTTTCCTCAAAATAGAGAAAACAATAAGCAGGCACCTCAATGAATCCAGAATGTATGTGAGAAGCTCAATAATATTTAGCAAAATATTTTGAAAGGGCAGACTTCAGAATTTCACTTATATAACATTTTGACCTTGTGACAGTGATATCAGTGTGTTTTATAACACAACTGCCAACACTACTATCGCTATGTTTAAAGAATAAGCTAGAAGTCTAGCACGCCTGAACCTTAAAACTTTGAATGGATAACGTGCTGGTCTTAAGACGGGCATCTTTTGCTTTCATCCAGTACATTATCTGGTCATCTGAGCGTCTCTAAACCGGGCTGTCACAGACGATCAGGGTAGGAACAACTTGTATTGGTGTCCAAAGGAGCATGGGGTCCTCACGAGAGACAGAGCCACAACCAGAATCAATGTCACTCTTGAGATAATCATGCATTGCAGATTCGCCATGTAAGATGCATTTTGTCTGGCCCTTAAGTGTGTATAGCCTCTATTCATCTTGCCATTTCTACACAGTAAAGTGGTTGAAGTAGTAATGACGCCATAATACTGGAATTCCATTTCTCATAGTTAACTTTTTTTTTTTGTTGTTGTTGATGGATTGTTGGCCTCCTTGCAAATTGCAAATGTCTTTAGTTTTCTAAGACTCACAAACTTTTCTAGTAATTTCTCGAGAAGTTATAAGGTGTTATTGGTATCATTTGCATTTGTGTGATAGGTGATATTTGATTTATAAATGAATGTCAATGGCAAATATGTCAATCTTTGCTATTTTATCTAAAATAGGCATATCAGCTATTCATCACAAAAAAATCTCAACTAAAATATAATATACCAAAAGTACATGACATAAGTGCAAACAACATTTCCATCCAAATGTAAAAATGTGACTGAAACCCAGTCACACAGGGACAGTCCCATATCCCGAGAACAAGGACCCATCTATCCGGAGCGCTTGTAGGGACCACGCATCCAAAACCATGGGTTTGTCACACACGGCAAAAACAAGCTTTGCACAACACGAGTGTGAAATCACCATGTTCCAAGATAGGGTGGGGTGAAGGGAATGGGTGAGTTCTGGGGGAGGGGGGGAGCTCCCAGCAGGCCTGGACCACATCAGGCGTTGTCGTGACCTCTCTATTCAAGGATCACTTTCAGGAAATTAGTGTTTTCTCCTCAGCCAGGGTCAGCGGTTTACAAACCATGTCATCATGTTTGGGGAAATAAATAGAATAGAAAATGGAAATGCTGGCAGTGTTGCTCAGGCATCAATGTGAATAATCTGAATATTTTACTAATGATTTTCTATTTACATGATGATTCCCACTGGGCGCCATGAATGATGTACCTACACAACATATACAGCTTCAGCTACAGGTAAAGGGGGCCCCCACAAAGTGCATTCCATGTTAAGCATGGAAGAAACAAGCTGACAGCAACAGTGTGGGAACACACAAGATCTATGCCGATATGGAAACAAGCACATTGTTTAAGTACAACACTTACAACAACTATTACTAAAAAATATTCTCTATTTGAACTTCGCCAATGGATAATGAAGACAAACAGTGGTACAATAGCGACATCTAGTGCCTAGGGATGCTGGAGCGGGTGAACTATATTCTGGGTTGATCATTTTCTATTATGCGTTCCTTCAAAAAATCCTAACCGCACCAAAGCCTAAACTAATTGAAACCATATTTAAATATTTGGGGAGGATGGACATTAGTTTAACCAAAGTTTGATGTAGACCTGTTCTTGAATAAAGCAGAATTAATTAATATTTGGTAAACCATCAGGGGATGAATGCTTAATTTTAGTTTCTAGAAAAAGAAAAGAAGGCCATATATACTGTAATTTATATTTTAGTAGTCAGGCAGTTTGGTATATTTGTATGTTTGGCTTTCAATGAAAAGCATGATCCCCGATTGGTCAGACGGTGGCGGTAATGCAGTGAAACGTTTTTTTGTTACCCGCAGAAAGAAGAAGAAGACGCCGGAATATACAACAAGGTTCAACTTCCTGTTTAAAAATGGCTGCGCCCTGACGAATGTCACATTACTTCAAATGCTCGTTTTAAGCGTCACGTTTGGTGTAGA
This sequence comes from Gadus morhua, assembly GCF_902167405.1. Classification (NCBI taxonomy): domain Eukaryota; kingdom Metazoa; phylum Chordata; class Actinopteri; order Gadiformes; family Gadidae; genus Gadus; species Gadus morhua. The sequence goes on along the minus strand of NC_044060.1, from coordinate 16,512,003 downwards.
ATAAAACAACAGAACACCCTAACAGGTAATTTGGGTACTATAAAACGCTTAAGGTTAACCTCGTAATGAGGATATGTGGACAGTGTCACGATGAACGCATCTCGCATGAGATTTCGTATTGACTTATGCTGCACCATAAATAAACATTTGTTAATGCTACTTTAATTGTCTCCTTCTCTAACACAGGGTAATTAAGCCGTCATCATGGTTCACCTATGTAAGTGTCCTTACTGCTGCAGATGAATTTGTACACACTAGGCACTAACCTGTTTGTCTCCTGAAATGTTCCATATAGGCGTTGTTATTTATTTATTCATCCATCACTGGCTCATCAGTTGAACAGTCTTGACATTTCTTACACAAATAGGAATGTTTTTTGACTGTATCTTTGGACTTGCGTGATATACCTACAAGATAAATGACAGGATTCAGAAAAATAAATAAAATATATTCTTTCTGTGGGGTTTAAAGGGTTAGAAATAGCAGCAAGTTCGAGTTGAATAACACTTTATAGGAGATAGTGGGCTGGTGAATAATCTTAAGAGAAAAAGCTTCCAGCATTTTACTTCCTTAACAAATATTTGAGGTCAGCAGAAGACATGAAGCAGATTACAATACATAAGTCAATATACTATACGACATGCAGAATCTCTTTTTGGCAGGATTATTCATCTAGCTGGCACAGAATTGACACAGAACAGCCTCTGGCCACATTTAAAATTTTAGAGTTATAGCTATCGTGTCATCTATTAAGCGCTTGTAAAAAAACAGTAAAAGCAAAAATGAATATTGAATCGGATGGTAGGCAAGCAATATAATAGTTAAGCGGTTTAATTAACATTACCAGCCCTACTTGTTAACTTTATTTATCTTGTTAAGAGTGTTCCGTTTAGTACTTTGTTCTTACACACAAATAGACTCGTTCATTACTTCACTAAACTGACACACACACTACAGCTCGCTCTCCTCACACACACACACACACACACACACACACACACACACACACACACACACACACACACACACACACACACACACACACACACACGGGCGCACGCGCACACACTGCCAGTGATATGCGTACGAGATAGTCTACTTTCTCATCACAGGTCACATTATGTCTTAAATTAAATTATATCCAACCTCATCTAACCAGTAGATACAACAACACAATCTCCATTAAATCAAAACCTTATGACATGCATGCGTGGAAAGTGCAAAGGACCATTTTGGTAACTATTCATACATTTGACACTAGGACTAGGGGAAACACATTCTGTATCCGGCATTTCAGAGAGGCAAACTTCTGTATTAATGTGAGGCCATTGCAAGCCATTGACGACATTCCTCTTTGTCTGCAGCGTCGTCTCTGCTGAAGAAGTACCACAAGGGGTACATCGTCATCCGGCTGGCGCTCGCCGGCCACAAGCAGGCCAACCGGCCCTTCTACCGCGTGGTGGCGGCGTTCAACAAGCGGGCGCGCGACGGAAAATACATCGAGCAGCTGGGCTCCTACGACCCCCTGCCCAACGTGCACAACGAGAAGCTGGTCAGCTTCAACCTGGACCGCATCAAGTACTGGATGGGCTGCGGCGCACACCCTAGCAAGCCCGTGGCCAAGTTACTGGGTGTGTTTCCCTGTGGGAGTGCTGCGGGATGAACTATTGCTCAATGTCAATATTGTGTAACCCCCGTCTATGGGGGTATAGACAGCTGAGGGTAATCTGGATTTTGTTTGAAGAAGGGGGCAGTGGCTATATTCACCACCTACGTGGGTGCTTTCAGATTCTTTTCTTAGATTCTTGAATAGATCACGTATATTGGCACACATCGCTTTGTCTTCAATCTCTTCTCTATCAGACCCATGGCCGTGCAACTGCGTGAACAGCTTTTTGTAATGGGTTGACTTTTCCAACGTATAGAGCTCATCCACACCCCACACACTAAGGTCTCGAGGAGTGCCGTGGTTACAAAACAAACAGGCTTTAAGTTTTTTTGTTTTTACACAAACCATTGACAAATAATGGAAAGCCTTATCAAACAAGGGAGTTATTTGAGTCCGAGACACTTTCCTTATTTTTAGTCATTTAATTGTAGTGAGCGATGCATGACTTTCGCAGAAAAAGGTATAACCATGTTCTTGTTAATTGTTGTTTGTTAATTGTTGAACAGAAAGCTACAAAAATAACCTAATCAAAATGTCGACTCTATTTTCTTGCTCAGGCCTGGCGGGCTTCTTCCCCCTGCACCCCATGACCGTAACGGAGGCCGAGCGACTAAAGGTCCAGACCACCGACTTGGCAGCCGGGGCTGAGGGGGAAGGTGTGCAGGAAGAGGAACCCAAGCAGCAGAGCGCATGAGGCTGGGAGCCAGACGCCTTCTGTGGCTCTCCATTCTGAAAGTATGAGGGCCTGAACCACACAAGGGTGATCTCTGGGGTGGAATGGATTCTTTTTTTATGTTATACTTGTATATTTATGTTGTGTTTTAGAACAATGCCATGTAAAATCAGGTTACCTCTTTTACGTGACTTGATTAAAATGGTACAATATGATCCCACGGATGTCATCACAACTGTTTTATTGAATGTTTGATTAGAAACCTGATTATTTGGTTGGATTTTTGCCTGTTTATTTAGATATGGGTACAAGGCAAGCAAAACAAAAGTGAGGTCTTCACTCTTTGGAGTTGTATCTTTACATACTTCTTGCAGTGATTGATTTGAGCCAAAAGATAAGCTGATCAATAATGTAAACATCGAAGAGTTTATCATTTGATGTTTAAGAAAATAATTTGAAACAAAATGTTTAATAATAGGAGACATGAAAGTGATACTTTTGAGTAATTTGCCAAACAAAGTGAGTAATGATCCAGATGACTTGACAGGTTTAGCAGAAAACCGTGTTCTCCACCCTCCATTAACATGCCACTGGAGAAGCAATTCATGACAGAGATCAAGGGTATTTTCAAAAACTAATTTTTTGCAAAGATATTTCAATCATTTTACAATGCAGTACAGCCCTGGCCAACAAAGCAGCTATACAGTTTCAAACAACATCCAACCAAAAATCAAATTACATTCCGTGTCTAAAGAAAAAGTACTTTATAACGATGTTTACTTTGTGAAGATAGTCTTTGATCACAAAGAACAATTAAACTTGTGTATCAAACAGAGGCGTTCTTTCTTATGTATGATATATAACACAGTACTGTGAATGGATGATTCATGTAAAGCAAAATAACGCAAAATATGTTTTTTAGAATGTAGAGTATGTCTACAATATAGAAACCATCAAGTTTAAGTAGCTCAAAATAGGACTTATAAAGTGGACATCAATAAAAGCACTTTCCAAATGTCCTTTAAGGCAATGGTAGCATTACAGCTGAGTAGAAAAATATGAACAGCATAATCATGTTCCATGTAGCTAAGGAATGAACCAATAGACAAATTACTATTTAAATAATCAACAAGACCATTGGAAATGTACATGGTCCCATCGGTTATTTTACTGCTTGCTCAACTTGACATTTGCTTGGACATTGACTCATGTCAGGTTCTCAATCTAACCTGTCTACGAGTCTGTAAATACTAGAGAGTTAATGTTACACCATTGATGACCTTACTGACGAGAAAAGATCAAGAGTGTACCTCAGGCACACTATGTAGACAACACTCCTTTCACTGAGGTAATGGTGCTGTTGGAACTATGTATGACGACAGTGAGTCAAGGGTTTATTGTATTGCTTTAAAAAAACCCAACCTTTGTTAGAATAAATGAAAATCAGGGATACACAACTCCTCTTGTTTATTAATCTCAATCTCCTTTGCCTGCTCAAGAAGAACAGGACTGGAAGGAATATATGCACCATGACCTTATTCTGTTAAAGGGAGTTTAAGACCCCTTAGCCACCCTGAGCTACATAACTGGCCCGAGCCTGTACAAAGAGTGCTGTTAATAAAGATAACTAAGTAAACAGTTACCTGTTATATCTCAATCTGACAGATCATATCATATCCCCGGAATACTGGTTTACTGTTTATCTAACATAATTAGACATACACACCCAAAACAAACAAGTGGAGAATACATGCACACACACCCCAACCCCAACCCCAACCCTCACCTCAAGGTGTGGGAGTCGACCTTGGCACATGACAAGGTCCCGTCATCGTTGTGCTTTGTTCAAGGTGTTTACCGCTCCAGTCTCCCCTGATCCCAACCTCAGCCTCACACACAAACCTTGATGCCTCAAAACTCACATCAAGAGAGAGTATAGCACACAACAACCAGCAGCATTATCTCCCTGACAGGCATTAGATATAGAGAACATTAGATACATGGTATAAGGTAAGGCTGTTGGAACTTAACTAGCCTACTGAAAAGTATCAAGTACGTTTCGGATTTGTTGTGAGGATAGAGGATGGATGGACGTTGAAACAATCTGATAATTAATTTGTGAGGCAGATTTAACGATTGTTCACATTGCAATATGAAGAAGTGGATTCCCTCTTGGATCTTCCATTGGAAGAAAATCTCTGTCACTGTTATACTCGTTGCGGTGACAATTATAACAGTTGCTGCATCAGTGGTTTTCGTTCACGGAGAGAGAGGTAAGGTTATTAATTATTTTAAGCGATTTATTATGTATATATATATACATTTTAGAAATGAATGTTAGATATTTAATGTAAATATGCAAAAGATTTGAAGAAGGGAAATAAAAAGCAGATAATAAATCCGAAACCAGGGTCAACCTAGCATCCAAAGACCTTACAGTGTTGGCATGGAATGGTTAACATAAGTAAATGGATGTTCATGGATATTAATATTGGATGAGCATGACTAATTAGCCATTAAAGGGATATGCCAAGATATTTGTTTATTTGAGTTTGCCTGTCTGATCAATTTCAAATTCATCATTGTGCGTCCAGAAAGGGGGTAGGCTGGGAAAGCATTTGCTTTCAGTAAGCTGCTTCCATTGACTTGCAGATTTACAGTAGCTTAGATCAGGGTCATGTGAGGGTAAAACTTACATTTGTTGTTCTGAATGATTATGCTTATTAAAAACGAATGCCAGCAACAATACAACGAGACAGAAGTTTGGCTACAAACATAGTAAATATACGGTATTTTCAGCACTGGGATTATTAGGTTACATGTGATGCGCAGTTGACAGAACGAGACTGCCTAGCCAGGAGCAACTGATAACACCATCTCATCACAGGTAGCCTAATAATCTAAGTGCCAAAAACAGTGTACGCAAGTTTTCGGACGCCAATTCTAATCCAGTGAATTTACAGAAAACTTGGCTTACACCTTGAATATTTAGCAATATCAGGCAAGAAATGATGACTCAAACCAAAAAAACTGACCCACTTTCTAATTTTAATTTACTGCAGGAGGTACAAGCACAGCACCGCGTAGTTCTACCGTGAATGCAACCAAACTCAACGAAACTGAATCTTTGACTTCAGAGAAAATCTTAAGAACCAAGACAGACAGAAAACCCCCGGATAACACCGGTTCAACTTCTCAGACAATTGACAATACAGAGTTTACATCTTCTAAAGATGTGAAGATAACACCATCAATGCAAACAATGTCAACGGCGGGACATAAAACAGGAACTGATGCAATAATTACAGCAATGACTTCATTCAGCAGTTCTACAAAAACTTCCCCAATAAATAATATAGATTCCACAAAAGAAGAACCACGAAAAAAAACAGCAGTAAAAAATGATTCTGCAGCCTCACAATCTTCCTCAACAGCAGTTGATTCATCACAAACATCTGTAGTTAAAACAACAAACAAAACTGAATATACTGATTCAACAGATGTGTCTATGACATCAGCAGTACATATGACAACACATACATCTGAAATAGGATCAGATAAAACAACAGACATGACATCATTTAGCAGTTCTCAAACATCTTCCACGGTAGATAATACTTATTCTACAACGGAACAACCGCAAACAACATCAATCATTACAAATGAATCTGAGGATTCCTCATTTTCTTCAACGACAGTTGATTCATCAGAAACGTCAACTATTCAGACAGCAGACAATACTGAATCTACAGATTCTAAAGATGTGACCATAACAACACCATTGGCAGCCATGACAACACAAATATCTGAAACAGGAACCAATAAAACAAGTACAGTTCTGACTTCATTCAGCAGTTCTCCATCATCTTCCAATGCAGATCATATTAGTTCCACAACAGAAGAACCACAAACAACATCACTAGTTACAAATAAACCGGCAGAATCTTCATCGCCTTCCACAGCAGCTGATTCATCACAATCTTCTAGTGTTCAAACACCAGACAGTAAAGAAGCCACTGCTTTTACAGATGTGACTAGGACATCAGCAGCAAAGATGATAACTATGAAATCTGGAAAAGAAACTGATGCAACAAGTAGAATTGTGACATCATTCAGCAGTTCTCCATCATCTACCACTGCAGATAATATTTGTTCCACAACCGAAGAACCACAAACAACATCACTAGTTACAAATCGACCATCAGAAACTTTTTCTTCTTCTACTGCAGTTTATTCATCACAAACGTCTTCTGTTCCAACAACAGATAATAGAGAATCTACTACTTCTACAAATGTGACCATGACATCTGAATCAAAGATGACAACTATGAAATCTGTAACAGGAAATGATAAGGAAAGTACAGTAAGGACTTCGTTCAGCGGTTCTACCTCATCTTCCACTGCAGATAATAATAGTTTAACAACCGAAGAACCAAAAACAACATCACTAGTTACAAATGATCCGGCAGAATCTTCATCTTCTACAACTTCACTTGATTCATCACAAACTCCTACCATTTTAACAACAGACAGTAGAGAATCTACTGCTTTTAAAGGCGTGACTATCACATCAGCATCAAAGATGACAACTATGAAATCTGTAACAGGAACTGATATAAAAAGTTCAGTTGTGACTTCAGTCAGCAGTTCTCCATCATCTTCCACCTCAGAAAATATTGGTTCCACGACAGACGATCCACAAACAACATCACTAGTTACAAATGATCCGGCAGAATCGTTATCTCCTTTAACTGCAGTGGATTCATCACAAACTTCTTCTGTTCCAACAACAGACAGTAGAGAATCTACTGCTTCTACAAATGTGACCATGACATCTGAATCAAAGATGACAACTATGAAATCTTTAACAGGAACTGATACGAAAAGTACAGTTGTGACTTCAGTCAGCAGTGCTCAATCATCTTCCACTGCAGATAGTATTGGTTCCACAACAGAAAAAACACAAAAAACATCACTAGTTACAAATGAACCAGCAGAATCTTCATCTCCGTCCACAGCAGCTGTTTCATCACAAACTCCTGACATTTCAACAACAGACAATAGAGAATCTCCTGCTTCAACAGACGTGACTATCACATCAGCATCAAAGAAGACAACAACCAAATCTGAAACAGGTACTTATGCAACAAGTACAGGAAGGACTTCATTCAGCGGTTCTACCTCCTCTTCCACTGCAGATAAAAATAGTTCAACAACCGAAGAACCGCAAACAACATCACTAGTTACAAATGATCCGGCAGAATCTTCATCTTCTACAACTTCACTTGATTCATCACAAACTCCTACCATTTTAACAACAGACAGTAGAGAATCTACTGCTTTTAAAGACGTGACTATCACATCAGCATCAAAGATGACAACTATGAACTCTGTAACAGGAACTGATATAAAAAGTTCATTTGTGACTTCAGTCAGCAGTTCTCCATCATCTTCGACCTCAGAAAATATTGGTTCCAGGACAGACGAACCACAAACAACATCACTAGTTACAAATGATCCGGCAGAATCTTTATCTTCTTCAACTGCAGTTGATTCATCACAAACTTCTTCTGTTCCAACAACAGACAATAGAGAATCTATTGCTACTACAAATGTGACCATGACATCTGAATCAAAGATGACAACTGTGAAATCTGTAACAGGAACTGATACGAAAACCATGGTTGTGACTTCAGTCAGCAGTGCTCAATCATCTTCCACTGCAGAAAATAATGGTTCCATGACAGATGAACCACAAACAACATCACTAATTACAAATGATCCGGCAGAATCTTTATCTTCTTCAACTGGCGTTGATTCATCACAAACTTCTTCTGTTCCAACAACAGAAAATAGAGAATCTACTGCTTCTACAAATGTGACCATGATTTCTGAATCAAAGATGACAACTACGAAATCTGTAACAGGAACTGATACGAAAACTACAGTTGCGTCTTCAGTCAGCAGTGCTCAATCATCTTCCACTGCAGATAATATTCATTCCACAAGAGAAAAAACACAAAAAACATCACTAGTTACAAATGAACCAGCAGAATCTTCATCTCCTTCCACCACAGCTGTTTCATCACAAACTCCTGCCATTTCAACAACAGACGATAGAGAATCTACCTTTTCAACAGACGTGACTATCACATCAGCATCAAAGATGACAACTACCAAATCTGAAACAGATACTTATGCAACAAGTACAGGAAGGACTTCATTCAGCGTTTCTACCTCATCTTCCACTGCAGATAATAATAGTTCAACAACCGAAGAACCACAAACAACATCACTAGTTACAAGTGAACCTGCAGAATCTTCATCTTCTACAACTTCACTTGATTCATCACAAACACCTACCATTTTAACAACAGACAGTAGAGAATCTACTGCTTCTATAGACGTTACTATCACATCAGCATCAAAGATGACAACTATGAAATCTGTAACAGGAACTGATATAAAAAGTTCAGTTGTGACTTCAGTCAGCAGTTCTCCATCATCTTCCACCTCAGAAAATAATGTTTCCACGACAGACGATCCACAAACAACATCACTAGTTACAAATGATCCGGCAGAATCGTTATCTCCTTCAACTGCAGTTGATTCATCACAAACTTCTTCTGCTCCAACAACAGACAATAGAGAATCTACTGCTTCTACAAATGTGACAATGACATCTGAATCAAAGATGACCACTATGAAATCTGTAACAGGAACTGTTACGAAAAGTACAGTTGTGACTTCAGTCAGCAGTGCTCAATCATCTTCAACTGCAGATAATATTGGTTCCACAACAGAAAAAACACAAAAAACATCACTAGTTACAAATGAACCAGCAGAATCTTCATCTCCTTCCACAGCAGCTGTTTCATCAAAAACTCCTGCCATTTCAACAACAGACAATAGAGAATCTCCTGCTTCAACAGACGTGACTATCACGTCAGCATCAAAGATGACAACTACCAAATCTGAAACAGGTACTTATGCAACAAGTACAGGAAGGACTTTAAACAGCGTATCTACCTCATCTTCCACTGCAGATAATAATAGTTCAACAACCAAAGAACCACAAACAACATCACTAGTTACAAATGATCCGGCAGAATCTTTATCTTCTACAACTGCAGTTGATTCATCACAAAATTCTTCTGTTCCAACAACAGACAATAGGGAATCTACTGCTTCTACAAATGTGACCATGACATCTGAATCGAAGATGACAACTATGAAATCTATAACAGGAACTGAAACGAAAAGTACATTTGTGACTTCAGTCAGCAGTTTTCCATCATCTTCCACCTCAGAAAATAAAGGTTCCAGGACAGACGAACCACAAACAACATCACTAGTTACAGATGATCCGGCAGAATCTTTATCTTCTTCAACTGCCGTTGATTCATCACAAACTACTTCTGTTCCAACAACAGAAAATAGAGAATCTACTGCTTCTACAAATGTGACCATGAATTCTGAATCAAAGATGACAACTACGAAATCTGTAACAGGAACTGATACGAAAACTACAGTTGCGTCTTCAGTCAGCAGTGCTCAATCATCTTCCACTGCAGATTATATTCGTTCCACAAGAGTAAAAACACAAAAAACATCACTAGTTACAAATGAACCAGCAGAATCTTCATATCCTTCCACAGCAGCTGTTTCATCACAACCTCCTGCCATTTCAACAACAGACGATAGAGAATCTCCCTTTTCAACAGACGTGACTATCACATCAGCATCAAAGATGACAACTACCAAATCTGAAACAGATACTTATACAACAAGTACAGGAAGGACTTCATACAGCGTATCTACCTCATCTTCCACTGCAGATAATAATAGTTCAACAACCGAAGAACCACAAACAACATCACTAGTTACAAATGATCCGGCAGAATCGTCATTTTCTACAACTTCACTTGATTTATCACAAACTCCTACCATTTTAACAACAGACAGTAGAGAATCTACTGCTTCTACAAATGTGACCATGACTTCTGAATCAAAGATGACAACTATGAAATCTGTAACAGGAACTGAAACGAAAAGAACTTTGGTGACTTCAGTCAGCAGTTTTCCATCATCTTCAACCTCAGAAAATATTGGTTCCAGGACAGACGAACCACAAACAACATCACTAGTTACAAATGATCAGGCAGAATCTTTATCTTCTTCAACTGCAGTTGATTCATCAAAAACTTCTTCTGTTCCAACAACAGATAATAGAGAATCTACTGCTACTACAAATGTGACTATGATATCTGAATCAAAGATGACAACCATGAAATCTGTAACAGGAACTGATACGAAAAGTACATTTGTGACTCCAGTCAGCAGTTCTCCCTCATCTTCCACTGCAGAAAATAATGGTTCCATGACAGAGGAACCACAAATAACATCACTAGTTACAAGTGAACCTGCAGAGTCTTCATCTTCGACAACTTCACTTGTTTCATCACAAACTCCTGCCATTTCAACAACAGAAAATAGAGAATCTCCTGCTTCAACAGACGTGACTATCACGTCAGCATCAAAGATGACAACTACCAAATCTGAAACAGATACTTATGCAACAAGTACAGGAAGGACTTCATTCAGCGTTTCTACCTCATCTTCCACTGCAGATAATAACAGTTCAACAACCGAAGAACCACAAACAACATCACTAGTTACAATTGAACCTGCAGAATCTTCATCTTCTACAACTTCAATTGTTTCATCACAAACTCCCACCAATTTAACAACAGACAGTAGAGAATCGACTGCTTCTATAGACGTTACTATCACCTCAGCATCAAAGATGACAACTATGAAATCTGTAACAGGAAAAGATACGAAAAGTACAGTTGTGACTTCAGTCAGCAGTTCTCCATCATCTTCCACTGCAGAAAATAATGGTTCCATGACAGATGAACCACAAACAACATCACTAGTTACAAATGATCAGGCAGAATCTTTATCTTCTTCAACTGCAGGGGATTCATCACAAAATTCTTCTGTTCCAACGACAGACAATAGAGAATCAACTGCTACTACAAATGTGACAATGACATCTGAATCAAAGATGACAACTATGAAATCTATAACAGGAACTGATACGAAAAGTACTGTAAGGACTTCATTCAGCGGTTCTACCTCATCTTCCACTGCAGATAATAATAGTTTAACAACCGAAGAACCACAAAAAACATCACTAGTTACAAATGATCCGGCAGAATCTTCATCTTCTACAATTTCACTTGATTCATCACAAACTCCTACCATTTTAACAACAGACAGTAGAGAATCTACTGCTTTTAAAGACGTGACTATCACATCAGCATCAAAGATGACAACTATGAAATCTGTAGCAGGAACTGATATAAAAAGTTCAGTTGTGACTTCAGTCAGCAGTTCTCCATCATCTTCCCCCTCAGAAAATATTGGTTCCACGACAGACGATCCACAAACAACATCACTAGTTACAAATGATCCGGCAGAATCGTTTTCTCCTTCAACTGCAGTGGATTCATCACAAACTTCTTCTGTTCCAACAACCAACAATAGAGAATCTACTGCTTCTACAAATGTGAGCATGACATTGGAATCAAAGAGGACAACTACGAATTCTGAAACAGGTACTCATGGAATAAGTACTGCAAGGACTTCATTCAGCAGTTCTCCACCGATTTCCACTGCAGATAATATTAGTTCAACGACAGACAAACCACAAACAACATCACTAGTTACAAATGCACCATCAGAATCTTTATCTTCTTCAACTGCAGTTGATTCATCACAAAATTCTTCTGTTCCAACAACAGACAATAGGGAATCTATTGCTACTACAAATGTGACCATGACATCTGAATCAAAGATGACAACTGTGAAATCTGTAACAGGAACTGATACCAAAACCACGGTTGTGACTTCAGTCAGCAGTGCTCAATCATCTTCCACTGCAGAAAATATTGGTTCCACGACAGACGAACCACAAACAACATCACTAGTTACAAATGATCCTGCAGAATCTTTATCTTCTTCAACTGCAGTGGATTCATCACAAACTTCTTCCGTTACAACAACAGACAATAGAGTATCTACTGCTTCTACAGATGTGACAATGACAACAGCATCAAAGATTGCAACTACCAAATCAGAAACAGGTACTCATGCAACAAGTACAGGACGGACTTCATTCAGCGTTTCTACCTCATCTTTCACTGCAGATAATAATAGTTCAACAACGGAAGAACCACAAACAACAACACTAGTTACAAGTGAACCTGCAGAATCTTCATCTTCTACAACTTCACTTGATTCATCACAAACTCCTACCATTTTAACAACAGACGGTAGAGAATCAACTGCTTCTACAGCCGTTACTATCACATCAGCATCAAAGATGACAACTATGAAATCTGCAACAGGGACTGATACGAAAAGTACAGCTGTGACATCAGTCAGCAGTTCTCCATCATCTTCCACTGCAGAAAATATTGGTTCCACAAAAGACGAACCACATACAACATCACTAGTTACAAATGATCATGCAGAATCTTTATCTTCCTCAACTGCAATGGACTCATCACAAGCGTCTTCTGTTCCAACAACAGACAATAGAGTATCTAATGCTTCTACAGATGTGACAATGACAAGAGCATCAAAGAGGACAACTACGAATTCTGAAACAGGTACTCATGGAACAAGTACAGCAAGGACTTCATTCAGCAGTTCTCCACCGATTTCCACTGCACATAATATTAGTTCAACGACAGACAAACCACAAACAACATCACTAGTTACAAATGGACCATCAGAATCTTTATCTTCTTCAACTGCAGTGGATTCATCACATACTTCTTCTGTTCCAACAACAGATAATAGAGAATCTACTGCTACTACAAATGTGACCATGACATCTGAATCAAAGATGACAACTATGAGATCTGTAACTGGAACTGATATGAAAAGTACATTTGTGACTTCAGTCAGCAGTTCTCCATCATCTTCCACTGCAGAAAATAATGGTTCCATGACAGATGAACCACAAACAACATCACTAGTTACAAATGATCCGGCAGAATCTTTATCTTCTTCAACTGCAGTGGATTCATCACAAACTTCTTCTGTTCAAACAACAGATAATAGAGAATCTACTGCTACTACAAATGTGACCATGACATCTGAATCAAAGATGACAACTATGAAATCTGTAACAGGAACTGATACGAAAAGTACAGTTGTGTCTTCAGTCAGCAGTGCTCAATCATCTTCCACTGCAGATAATATTGGTTCCACAACAGAAAAAACACAAAAAACATCACTAGTTACAAATAAACCAGCGGAATCTTCATCTCCTTCCACAGCAGCTGTTTCATCACAAGCTCCTGCCATTTCAACAACAGACAATAGAGAATCTCCTGCTTCAACAGACGTGACTATCACATCAGCATCAAAAATGACAACTACCAAATCTGAAACAGGTACTTATGCAACAAGTACAGGAAGGACTTCATTCAGCGTTTCTACCTCATCTTCCACTGCAGATAATAATAGTTCAACAACCGAAGAACCACAAACAACATCACTAGTTACAAATGAACCAGCAGAATCGTTATCTCCTTCAACTACAGTAGATTCATCACAAATGTCTTCTGTTCCAACGACAGACAATAGAGAATCTACTACATCTACAAATGTGACCATGACATCTGAATCAAAGATCACAACTATTAAATCTGTTACAGGAACTGATACGAAAAGTACAGTTGCGTCTTCATTCAGCAGTTCTCCACCGATTTCCACTGCAGATAATATTAGTTCCACGAAAGACATACCACAAACAACATCACTAGTTACAAATGGACCATCAGAATCTTTATATTCTTCAACTGCAGTTCATTCATCACAAACTTCTTCCGTTCCATCAACAAAAAATAGGGAATCTATCACTTCTACAAATGTGACCATGACATCGGAATCAAAGATGACAACTATGGAATCTGTAACAGGAACTGATATAAAAAGTACAGTTGTGACTTCAGTCAGCAGCTCTCCATCATCTTCCACTGCAGAAAATATTGGTTCCACGACAGACGATCCACCAACAACATCACTAGTTACAAATGATCCGGAAGAATCTTTATCTCCTTCAACTGCAGTGGATTCATCACAAACTTCTTCTGTTCCAACAACAGACAATAGAGAATCTACTGCTTCTACAAATGTGACCATGACATCTGAATCAAAGATGACAACTGTGAAATCTGTAACAGGAAATGATACGAAAAGTACAGTTGTGACTTCAGTCAGCAGTGCCCAATCATCTTCCACTGCAGATAATATTGGTTCCACAACAGAAAAAACACAAAAAATATCAGTAGTTACAAATGAACCATCAGAATCTTCTTCTCCTTCCACCGCAGCTGTTTCATCACAAACTCCTGCCATTTCATCAACAGACAATAGAGAATCTCCTGCTTCAACAGACGTGACTATCACATCAGCATCAAAGATGACAACTATGAAATCTGTAACAGGAACTGATACGAAAAGTACAGCGAGGACTTCATTCAGCGGTTCTACCTCATCTTCCACTGCAGATAAATATAGTTTAACAACCGAAGAACCACAAACAACATCACTAGTTACAAATGGACCATCAGAATCTTTATCTTCTTCAACTGCAGTGGATTCATCACAAACTTCTTCTGTTCCAACAACAGACAATATAGTATCTACTGCTTCTACAAATGTGACGATGACATCTGAATCGAAGATGACAACTATGAAATCTGTAACAGGAACTGATACGAACAGTACATTTGTGACTTCAGTCAGCAGTTCTCCATCATCTTCCACTGCAGAAAATATTGGTTCCACGATGGACGAACCACAAACAACATCACTAGTTACAAATGATCCGGCAGAATCTTTATCTTCTCCAACTGCAGTGGATTCATCACAAGCTTATTCTGTTCCGACAACAGACAATAGAGAATCTACTGCTTCTACAAATGTGAGCATGACATCTGAATCAAAGAGGACAACTACGAATTCTGAAACAGGTACTCATGGAAAAAGTACAGCAAGGACTTCATTCAGCAGTTCTCCACCGATTTCCACTGCAGATAATATTAGTTCAACGACAGACAAACCACAAACAACATCACTAGTTACAAATGGACCATCAGAATCTTTATCTTCTTCAACTGCAGTTGATTCATCACAAAATTCTTCTGTTCCAACAACAGACAATAGGGAATCTATTGCTACTACAAATGTGACCACGACATCTGAATCAAAGATGACAACTATGAAATCTGTAACAGGAACTGATACGAAAAGTACAGTTGTGTCTTCAGTCAGCAGTGCTCAATCATCTTCCACTGCAGAAAATATTGGTTCCACGACAGACGAACCACATACAACATCACAAGTTACAAATGATCCTGCAGAATCTTTATCTTCTTCAACTGCAGTGGATTCATCACAAGTGTCTTCTGTTCCAACAACAGACAATAGAGTATCTAATACTTCTACAGATGTGATTGTGACAACAGCATCAAAGAGGACAACTATGAATTCTGAAACAGGTACTCATGGAACAAGTACAGCAAGGACTTCAGTCAGCAGTTCTCCATCATCTTCCACTGCAGAAAATATTGGTTCCACGACAGACGAACCACAAACAACATCACTAGTTACAAATGATCCTGCAGAATCTTTATCTTCTTCAACTGCGGTGGATCCATCACAAACTTCTTCCGTTCCAACATCAGACAATAGATTATCTACTGCTTCTACAGATGTGACAATGACAACAGCATCAAAGATGACAACTACCAAATCGGAAACAGGTACTCATGCAACAAGTACAGGACGGACTTCATTCAGCGTTTCTACCTCATCGTCCACTGCAGATAATAATAGTTCAACAACGGAAGAACCACAAACAACATCACTAGTTACAAGTGAACCTGCAGAATCTTCATCTTCTACAACTTCACTTGATTCATCACAAACTCCTACCATTTTAACAACAGACAGTAGAGAATCAACTGCTTCTGCAGACCTTACTATCACATCAGCATCAAAGATGACAACTATGAAATCTGTAACAGGAACTGATACGAAAAGTACAGTTGTGACATCAGTCAGCAGTTCTCCATCATCTTCCACTGCAGAAAATATTGGTTCCACAACAGACGAACCACATACAACATCACTAGTTACAAATGATCATGCAGAATCTTTATCTTCCTCAACTGCAGTGGATTCATCACAAGCGTCTTCTGTTCCAACAACAGACAATAGAGTATCTAATGCTTCTACAGATGTGACAATGACAAGAGCATCAAAGAGGACAACTACGAATTCTGAAACAGGTACTCATGGAACAAGTACAGCAAGGACTTCATTCAGCAGTTCTCCACCGATTTCCACTGCAGATAATATTAGTTCCACGACAGACAAAGCACAAACAACATCAATAGTTACAAATGGGCCATCAGAATCTTTATCTTCTTCAACTGCAGTGGATTCATCACAAACTTCTTCTGTTCCAACAACAGATAATAGAGAATCTACTGCTTCTACAAATGTGACCATGACATCTGAATCAAAGATGACAACTATGAGATCTGTAACTGGAACTGATATGAAAAGTACATTTGTGACTTCAGTCAGCAGTTCTCCATCATCTTCCACTGCAGAAAAGAATAGTTCCATGACAGATGAACCACAAACAACATCACTAGTTACAAATGATCCGGCAGAATCTTTATCTTCTTCAACTGCAGTGGATTCATCACAAACTTCTTCTGTTCCAACAACAGATAATAGAGAATCTACTGCTACTACAAATGTGACCATGACATCTGAATCAAAGATGACAACTATGAAATCTGTAACAGGAACTGATACGAAAAGTACAGTTGTGTCTTCAGTCAGCAGTGCTCAATCATCTTCCACTGCAGATAATATTGGTTCCACAACAGAAGAAACACAAAAAACATCACTAGTTACAAATAAACCAGCGGAATCTTCATCTCCTTCCACAGCAGCTGTTTCATCACAAACTCCTGCCATTTCAACAACAGACAATAGAGAATCTCCTGCTTCAACAGACGTGACTATCACATCAGCATCAAAAATGACAACTACCAAATCTCAAACAGGTACTTATGCAACAAGTACAGGAAGGACTTCATTCAGCGTTTCTACCTCATCTTCCACTGCAGATAATAATAGTTCAACAACCGAAGAACCACAAACAACATCACTAGTTACAAATGAACCTGCAGAATCGTTATCTCCTTCAACTACAGTAGATTCATCACAAATGTCTTCTGTTCCAACGACAGACAATAGAGAATCTACTACTTCTACAAATGTGACCATGACATCTGAATCAAAGATCACAACTATGAAATCTGTAACAGGAACTGATATAAAAAGTACAGTTGTGACTTCAGTCAGCAGCTCTCCATCATCTTCCACTGCAGAAAATATTGGTTCCACGACAGACGATCCACCAACAACCTCACTAGTTACAAATGATCCGGCAGAATCTTTATCTCCTTCAACTGCAGTGGATTCATCACAAACTTCTTCTGTTCCAACAACAGACAATAGAGAATCTACACCTTCTACAAATGTGACCATGACATCTGAATCAAAGATGACAACTATGAAATCTGTAACAGGAAATGATACGAAAAGTACAGTTGTGACTTCAGTCAGCAGTGCCCAATCATCTTCCACTGCAGATAATATTGGTTCCACAACAGAAAAAACACAAAAAACATCAGTAGTTACAAATGAACCATCAGAATCTTCTTCTCCTTCCACCGCAGCTGTTTCATCACAAACTCCTGCCATTTCATCAACAGACAATAGAGAATCTCCTGCTTCAACAGACGTGACTTCCACATCAGCATCAAAGATGACAACTACCAAATCTGAAACAGATACTTATGCAACAAGTACAGGAAGGACTTCATTCAGCGTTTTTACCTCATCTTCCACTGCAGATAATAATAGTTCAACAACGGAAGAACCACAAACAACATCACTAGTTACAAGTGACCCTGCAGAATCTTCATCTTCTACAACTTCACTTGATTCTTCACAAACTCCTACTATTTTAACAACAGACAGTAGAGAATCTACTGCTTCTACAGACGTGACTATCACATCAGCATCAAAGATGACAACTATGAAATCTGTAACAGGAACTGATACGAAAAGTACAGCAAGGACTTCATTCAGCGGTTCTACCTCATCTTCCACTGCAGATAATAATAGTTCAACAATGGAAGAACCACAAACAGCATCACTAGTTACAAATGGACCATCAGAATCTTTATCTTCTTCAACTGCAGTGGATTCATCACAAACTCCTACCATTTTAACAACAGACGGTAGAGAATCAACTGCTTCTACAGCCGTTACTATCACATCAGCATCAAAGATGACAACTATGAAATCTGTAACAGGAACTGATACGAAAAGTACAGCTGTGACATCAGTCAGCAGTTCTCCATCATCTTCCACTGCAGAAAATATTGGTTCCACAACAGACGAACCGCATACAACATCACTAGTTACAAATGATCCTGCAGAATCTTTATCTTCTTCAACTGCAGTGGATTCATCACAAGCGTCTTCTGTTCCAACAAGAGACAATAGAGTATCAACTGCTTCTACAGATGTGACAATGACAACTGCATCAAAGAGGACAACTACGAATTCTGAAACAGGTACTCATGGAATAAGTACAGTAAGGACTTCATTCAGCAGTTCTCCACCGATTTCCACTGCACATAATATTAGTTCAACGACAGACAAACCAAAAACAACATCACTAGTTACAAATGGACCATCAGAATCTTTATCTTCTTCAACTGCAGTGGATTCATCACAAAATTCTTCTGTTCCAACAACAGACAATAGGGAATCTATTGCTACTACAAATGTGACCATGACATCTGAATCAAAGATGACAACTGTGAAATCTGTAACAGGAACTGATACGAAAACCACGGTTGTGACTTCAGTCAGCAGCTCTCCATCATCTTCCACTGCAGAAAATATTGGTTCCACGACAGACGATCCACCAACAACCTCACTAGTTACAAATGATCCGGCAGAATCTTTATCTCCTTCAACTGCAGTGGATTCATCACAAACTTCTTCTGTTCCAACAACAGACAATAGAGAATCTACACCTTCTACAAATGTGACCATGACATCTGAATCAAAGATGACAACTATGAAATCTGTAACAGGAAATGATACGAAAAGTACAGTTGTGACTTCAGTCAGCAGTGCCCAATCATCTTCCACTGCAGATAATATTGGTTCCACAACAGAAAAAACACAAAAAACATCAGTAGTTACAAATGAACCATCAGAATCTTCTTCTCCTTCCACCGCAGCTGTTTCATCACAAACTCCTGCCATTTCATCAACAGACAATAGAGAATCTCCTGCTTCAACAGACGTGACTTCCACATCAGCATCAAAGATGACAACTACCAAATCTGAAACAGATACTTATGCAACAAGTACAGGAAGGACTTCATTCAGCGTTTTTACCTCATCTTCCACTGCAGATAATAATAGTTCAACAACGGAAGAACCACAAACAACATCACTAGTTACAAGTGACCCTGCAGAATCTTCATCTTCTACAACTTCACTTGATTCTTCACAAACTCCTACTATTTTAACAACAGACAGTAGAGAATCTACTGCTTCTACAGACGTGACTATCACATCAGCATCAAAGATGACAACTATGAAATCTGTAACAGGAACTGATACGAAAAGTACAGCAAGGACTTCATTCAGCGGTTCTACCTCATCTTCCACTGCAGATAATTATAGTTCAACAATGGAAGAACCACAAACAGCATCGCTAGTTACAAATGGACCATCAGAATCTTTATCTTCTTCAACTGCAGTGGATTCATCACAAACTCCTACCATTTTAACAACAGACGGTAGAGAATCAACTGCTTCTACAGCCGTTACTATCACATCAGCATCAAAGATGACAACTATGAAATCTGTAACAGGAACTGATACGAAAAGTACAGCTGTGACATCAGTCAGCAGTTCTCCATCATCTTCCACTGCAGAAAATATTGGTTCCACAACAGACGAACCGCATACAACATCACTAGTTACAAATGATCCTGCAGAATCTTTATCTTCTTCAACTGCAGTGGATTCATCACAAGCGTCTTCTGTTCCAACAAGAGACAATAGAGTATCAACTGCTTCTACAGATGTGACAATGACAACTGCATCAAAGAGGACAACTACGAATTCTGAAACAGGTACTCATGGAATAAGTACAGTAAGGACTTCATTCAGCAGTTCTCCACCGATTTCCACTGCACATAATATTAGTTCAACGACAGACAAACCAAAAACAACATCACTAGTTACAAATGGACCATCAGAATCTTTATCTTCTTCAACTGCAGTGGATTCATCACATACTTCTTCTGTTCCAACAACAGATAATAGAGAATCTACTGCTACTACAAATGTGACCATGACATCTGAATCAAAGATGACAACTATGAGATCTGTAACTGGAACTGATATGAAAAGTACATTTGTGACTTCAGTCAGCAGTTCTCCATCATCTTCCACTGCAGAAAATAATGGTTCCATGACAGATGAACCACAAACAACATCACTAGTTACAAATGATCCGGCAGAATCTTTATCTTCTTCAACTGCAGTGGATTCATCACAAACTTCTTCTGTTCAAACAACAGATAATAGAGAATCTACTGCTACTACAAATGTGACCATGACATCTGAATCAAAGATGACAACTATGAAATCTGTAACAGGAACTGATACGAAAAGTACAGTTGTGTCTTCAGTCAGCAGTGCTCAATCATCTTCCACTGCAGATAATATTGGTTCCACAACAGAAAAAACACAAAAAACATCACTAGTTACAAATAAACCAGCGGAATCTTCATCTCCTTCCACAGCAGCTGTTTCATCACAAACTCCTGCCATTTCAACAACAGACAATAGAGAATCTCCTGCTTCAACAGACGTGACTATCACATCAGCATCAAAAATAACAACTACCAAATCTGAAACAGGTACTTATGCAACAAGTACAGGAAGGACTTCATTCAGCGTTTCTACCTCATCTTCCACTGCAGATAATAATAGTTCAACAACCGAAGAACCACAAACAACATCACTAGTTACAAATGAACCAGCAGAATCGTTATCTCCTTCAACTACAGTAGATTCATCACAAATGTCTTCTGTTCCAACGACAGACAATAGAGAATCTACTACTTCAACAAATGTGACCATGACATCTGAATCAAAGATCACAACTATTAAATCTGTTACAGGAACTGATACGAAAAGTACAGTTGCGTCTTCATTCAGCAGTTCTCCACCGATTTCCACTGCAGATAATATTAGTTCCACGAAAGACATACCACAAACAACATCACTAGTTACAAATGGACCATCAGAATCTTTATCTTCTTCAACTGCAGTTCCTTCATCACAAACTTCTTCTGTTCCATCAACAGAAAATAGGGAATCTATCACTTCTACAAATGTGACCATGACATCGGAATCAAAGATGACAACTATGGAATCTGTAACAGGAACTGATATAAAAAGTACAGTTGTGACTTCAGTCAGCAGCTCTCCATCATCTTCCACTGCAGAAAATATTGGTTCCACGACAGACGATCCACCAACAACATCACTAGTTACAAATGATCCGGAAGAATCTTTATCTCCTTCAACTGCAGTGGATTCATCACAAACTTCTTCTGTTCCAACAACAGACAATAGAGAATCTACTGCTTCTACAAATGTGACCATGACATCTGAATCAAAGATGACAACTGTGAAATCTGTAACAGGAAATGATACGAAAAGTACAGTTGTGACTTCAGTCAGCAGTGCCCAATCATCTTCCACTGCAGATAATATTGGTTCCACAACAGAAAAAACACAAAAAACATCAGTAGTTACAAATGAACCATCAGAATCTTCTTCTCCTTCCACCGCAGCTGTTTCATCACAAACTCCTGCCATTTCATCAACAGACAATAGAGAATCTCCTGCTTCAACAGACGTGACTTCCACATCAGCATCAAAGATGACAACTACCAAATCTGAAACAGATGCTTATGCAACAAGTAGAGGAAGGACTTCATTCAGCGTTTTTACCTCATCTTCCACTGCAGATAATAATAGTTCAACAACGGTAGAACCACAAACAACATCACTAGTTACAAGTGACCCTGCAGAATCTTCATCTTCTACAACTTCACTTGATTCTTCACAAACTCCTACCATTTTAACAACAGACAGTAGAGAATCTACTGCTTCTACAGACGTGACTATCACATCAGCATCAAAGATGACAACTATGAAATCTGTAACAGGAACTGATACGAAAAGTACAGCGAGGACTTCATTCAGCGGTTCTACCTCATCTTCCTCTGTAGATAAAAATAGTTTAACAACCGAAGAACCACAAACAACATCACTAGTTACAAATGGACCATCAGAATCTTTATCTTCTTCAACTGCAGTGGATTCATCACAAACTTCTTCTGTTCCAACAACAGACAATATAGTATCTACTGCTTCTACAGCCGTTACTATCACATCAGCATCAAAGATGACAACTATGAAATCTGTAACAGGAACTGATACGAAAAGTACAGCTGTGACATCAGTCAGCAGTTCTCCATCATCTTCCACTGCAGAAAATATTGGTTCCACAACAGACGAACCGCATACAACATCACTAGTTACAAATGATCCTGCAGAATCTTTATCTTCTTCAACTGCAGTGGATTCATCACAAGCGTCTTCTGTTCCAACAAGAGACAATAAAGTATCAACTGCTTCTACAGATGTGACAATGACAACTGCATCAAAGAGGACAACTACGAATTCTGAAACAGGTACTCATGGAATAAGTACAGTAAGGACTTCATTCAGCAGTTCTCCACCGATTTCCACTGCACATAATATTAGTTCAACGACAGACAAACCACAAACAACATCACTAGTTACAAATGGACCATCAGAATCTTTATCTTCCTCAACTGCAGTGGATTCATCACAACCTTCTTCTGTTCCAACAACAGATAATAGAGAATCTACTGCTACTACAAATGTGACCATGACATCTGAATCAAAGATGACAACTATGAAATCTGTAACAGGAACTGATACGAAAAGTACAGTTGTGTTTTCAGTCAGCAGTGCTCAATCATCTTCCACTGCAGAAAATATTGGTTCCACGACAGACGAACCACATACAACATCACAAGTTACAAATGATCCTGCAGAATCTTTATCTTCTTCAACTGCAGTGGATTCATCACAAGTGTCTTCTGTTCCAACAACAGACAATAGAGTATCTACTGCTTCTACAGATGTGACAATGACAACAGCATCAAAGAGGACAACTATGAATTCTGAAACAGGTACTCATGGAACAAGTACAGCAAGGACTTCATTCAGCAGTTCTCCACCGATTTCCACTGCAGATAATATTAGTTCCACGACAGACAAAGCACAAACAACATCACTAGTTACAAATGGACCATCCGAATCTTTATCTTCTTCAACTGCAGTTGATTCATCACAAACTTCTTCTGTTGCAACAACAGAAAATAGAGAATCTATTGCTACTACAAATGTGACCATGACATCTGAATCAAAGATGACAACTGTGAAATCTGTTACAGGAACTGATACGAAAATTACAGTTCTGACTTCAGTCAGCAGTTCTCCATCATCTTCCACTGCAGAAAATATTGGTTCCACGACAGACGAACCACAAACAACATCACTAGTTACAAATGATCCTGCAGAATCTTTATCTTCTTCAACTGCGGTGGATTCATCACAAACTTCTTCCGTTCCAACAACAGACAATAGATTATCTACTGCTTCTACCGATGTGACAATGACAACAGCATCAAAGATGACAACTACCAAATCGGAAACAGGTACTCATGCAACAAGTACAGGACGGACATCATTCAGCGTTTCTACCTCATCGTCCACTGCAGATAATAATAGTTCAACAACGGAAGAACCACAAACAACATCACTAGTTACAAGTGAACCTGCAGAATCTTCATCTTCTACAACTTCACTTGATTCATCACAAACTCCTACCATTTTAACAACAGACAGTAGAGAATCAACTGCTTCTACAGACGTTACTATCACATCAGCATCAAAGATGACAACTATGAAATCTATAACAGGAACTGATACGAAAAGTACAGTTGTGACATCAGTCAGCAGTTCTCCATCATCTTCCACTGCAGAAAATATTGGTTCCACAACAGACGAACCACATACAACATCACTAGTTACAAATGATCATGCAGAATCTTTATCTTCCTCAACTGCAGTGGATTCATCACAAGCGTCTTCTGTTCCAACAACAGACAATAGAGTATCTAATGCTTCTACAGATGTGACAATGACAAGAGCATCAAAGAGGACAACTACGAATTCTGAAACAGGTACTCATGGAACAAGTACAGCAAGGACTTCATTCAGCAGTTCTCCACCGATTTCCACTGCAGATAATATTAGTTCCACGACAGACAAAGCACAAACAACATCAATAGTTACAAATGGACCATCAGAATCTTTATCTTCTTCAACTGCAGTGGATTCATCACAAACTTCTTCTGTTCCAACAACAGATAATAGAGAATCTACTGCTTCTACAAATGTGACCATGACATCTGAATCAAAGATGACAACTATGAGATCTGTAACTGGAACTGATATGAAAAGTACATTTGTGACTTCAGTCAGCAGTTCTCCATCATCTTCCACTGCAGAAAATAATAGTTCCATGACAGATGAACCACAAACAACATCACTAGTTACAAATGATCCGGCAGAATCTTTATCTTCTTCGACTGCAGTGGATTCATCACAAACTTCTTCTGTTCCAACAACAGATATTAGAGAATCTACTGCTACTACAAATGTGACCATGACATCTGAATCAAAGATGACAACTATGAAATCTGTAACAGGAACTGATACGAAAAGTACAGTTGTGTCTTCAGTCAGCAGTGCTCAATCATCTTCCACTGCAGATAATATTGGTTCCACAACAGAAGAAACACAAAAAACATCACAAGTTACAAATAAACCAGCGGAATCTTCATCTCCTTCCACAGCAGCTGTTTCATCACAAACTCCTGCCATTTCAACAACAGACAATAGAGAATCTCCTGCTTCAACAGACGTGACTATCACATCAGCATCAAAAATGACAACTACCAAATCTGAAACAGGTACTTATGCAACAAGTACAGGAAGGACTTCATTCAGCGTTTCTACCTCATCTTCCACTGCAGATAATAATAGTTCAACAACCGAAGAACCACAAACAACATCACTAGTTACAAATGAACCTGCAGAATCGTTATCTCCTTCAACTACAGTAGATTCATCACAAATGTCTTCTGTTCCAACGACAGACAATAGAGAATCTACTACTTCTACAAATGTGACCATAACATCTGAATCAAAGATCACAACTATGAAATCTGTAACAGGAACTGATATAAAAAGTACAGTTGTGACTTCAGTCAGCAGCTCTCCATCATCTTCCACTGCAGAAAATATTGGTTCCACGACAGACGATCCACCAACAACCTCACTAGTTACAAATGATCCGGCAGAATCTTTATCTCCTTCAACTGCAGTGGATTCATCACAAACTTCTTCTGTTCCAACAACAGACAATAGAGAATCTACACCTTCTACAAATGTGACCATGACATCTGAATCAAAGATGACAACTATGAAATCTGTAACAGGAAATTATACGAAAAGTACAGTTGTGACTTCAGTCAGCAGCTCTCCATCATCTTCCACTGCAGAAAATATTGGTTCCACGACAGACGATCC
Source organism: Gadus morhua (assembly GCF_902167405.1). NCBI lineage: Eukaryota > Metazoa > Chordata > Actinopteri > Gadiformes > Gadidae > Gadus > Gadus morhua. The sequence goes on along the minus strand of NC_044060.1, from coordinate 16,485,691 downwards.
ACCAACAACCTCACTAGTTACAAATGATCCGGCAGAATCTTTATCTCCTTCAACTGCAATGGATTCATCACAAACTTCTTCTGTTCCAACAACAGACAATAGAGAATCTACACCTTCTACAAATGTGACCATGACATCTGAATCAAAGATGACAACTATGAAATCTGTAACAGGAAATGATACGAAAAGTACAGTTGTGTCTTCAGTCAGCAGTGCCCAATCATCTTCCACTGCAGATAATATTGGTTCCACAACAGAAAAAACACAAAAAACATCAGTAGTTACAAATGAACCATCAGAATCTTCTTCTCCTTCCACCGCAGCTGTTTCATCACAAACTCCTGCCATTTCATCAACAGACAATAGAGAATCTCCTGCTTCAACAGACGTGACTTCCACATCAGCATCAAAGATGACAACTACCAAATCTGAAACAGATACTTATGCAACAAGTACAGGAAGGACTTCATTCAGCGGTTCTACCTCATCTTCCACTGCAGATAATAATAGTTCAACAACGGAAGAACCACAAACAACATCACTAGTTACAAGTGACCCTGCAGAATCTTCATCTTCTACAACTTCACTTGATTCTTCACAAACTCCTATTTTAACAACAGACAGTAGAGAATCTACTGCTTCTACAGACGTGACTATCACATCAGCATCAAAGATGACAACTATGAAATCTGTAACAGGAACTGATATAAAAAGTACAGCAAGGACTTCATTCAGCGGTTCTACCTCATCTTCCACTGCAGATAATAATAGTTCAACAATGGAAGAACCACAAACAGCATCACTAGTTACAAATGGACCATCAGAATCTTTATCTTCTTCAACTGCAGTGGATTCATCACAAACTCCTACCATTTTAACAACAGACGGTAGAGAATCAACTGCTTCTACAGCCGTTACTATCACATCAGCATCAAAGATGACAACTATGAAATCTGTAACAGGAACTGATACGAAAAGTACAGCTGTGACATCAGTCAGCAGTTCTCCATCATCTTCCACTGCAGAAAATATTGGTTCCACAACAGACGAACCGCATACAACATCACTAGTTACAAATGATCCTGCAGAATCTTTATCTTCTTCAACTGCAGTGGATTCATCACAAGCGTCTTCTGTTCCAACAAGAGACAATAGAGTATCAACTGCTTCTACAGATGTGACAATGACAACTGCATCAAAGAGGACTACGAATTCTGAAACAGGTACTCATGGAATAAGTACAGTAAGGACTTCATTCAGCAGTTCTCCACCGATTTCCACTGCACATAATATTAGTTCAACGACAGACAAACCACAAACAACATCACTAGTTACAAATGGACCATCAGAATCTTTATCTTCTTCAACTGCAGTGGATTCATCACAAACTTCTTCTGTTCCAACAACAGATAATAGAGAATCTACTGCTACTACAAATGTGACCATGACATCTGAATCAAAGATGACAACTATGAAATCTGTAACAGGAACTGATATGAAAAGTACAGTTGTGTCTTCAGTCAGCAGTGCTCAATCATCTTCCACTGCAGAAAATATTGGTTCCACGACAGACGAACCACATACAACATCACAAGTTACAAATGATCCTGCAGAATCTTTATCTTCTTCAACTGCAGTGGATTCATCACAAGTGTCTTCTGTTCCAACAACCGACAATAGAGTATCTACTACTTCTACAGATGTGACAATGACAACAGCATCAAAGAGGACAACTATGAATTCTGAAACAGGTACTCATGGAACACGTACAGCAAGGACTTCATTCAGCAGTTCTCCACCGATTTCCGCTGCAGATAATATTAGTTCCACGACAGACAAAGCACAAACAACATCACTAGTTACAAATGGACCATCAGAATCTTCATCTTCTACAACTTCACTTGATTCATCACAAACTCCTACCATTTTAACAACAGACAGTAGAGAATCAACTGCTTCTGCAGACGTTACTATCACATCAGCATCAAAGATGACAACTATGAAATCTGTAACAGGAACTGATACGAAAAGTACAGTTGTGACATCAGTCAGCAGTTCTCCATCATCTTCCACTGCAGAAAATATTGGTTCCACAACAGACGAACCACATACAACATCACTAGTTACAAATGATCATGCAGAATCTTTATCTTCCTCAACTGCAGTGGATTCATCACAAGAGTCTTCTGTTCCAACAACAGACAATAGAGTATCTAATGCTTCTACAGATGTGACAATGACAAGAGCATCAAAGAGGACAACTACGAATTCTGAAACAGGTACTCATGGAACAAGTACAGCAAGGACTTCATTCAGCAGTTCTCCACCGATTTCCACTGCAGATAATATTAGTTCCACGACAGACAAAGCACAAACAACATCAATAGTTACAAATGGACCATCAGAATCTTTATCTTCTTCAACTGCAGTGGATTCATCACAAACTTCTTCTGTTCCAACAACAGATAATAGAGAATCTACTGCTTCTACAAATGTGACCATGACATCTGAATCAAAGATGACAACTATGAGATATGTAACTGGAATTGATATGAAAAGTACATTTGTGACTTCAGTCAGCAGTTCTCCATCATCTTCCACTGCAGAAAATAATAGTTCCATGACAGATGAACCACAAACAACATCACTAGTTACAAATTATCCGGCAGAATCTTTATCTTCTTCAACTGCAGTGGATTCATCACAAACTTCTTCTGTTCCAACAACAGATAATAGAGAATCTACTGCTACTACAAATGTGACCATGACATCTGAATCAAAGATGACAACTATGAAATCTGTAACAGGAACTGATACGAAAAGTACAGTTGTGTCTTCAGTCAGCAGTGCTCAATCATCTTCCACTGCAGATAATATTGGTTCCACAACAGAAGAAACACAAAAAACATCACTAGTTACAAATAAACAAGCGGAATCTTCATCTCCTCCCACAGCAGCTGTTTCATCACAAACTCCTGCCATTTCAACAACAGACAATAGAGAATCGCCTGCTTCAACAGACGTGACTATCACATCAGCATCAAAAATGACAACTACCAAATCTGAAACAGGTACTTATGCAACAAGTACAGGAAGGACTTCATTCAGCGTTTCTACCTCATCTTCCACTGCAGATAATAATAGTTCAACAACCGAAGAACCACAAACAACATCACTAGTTACAAATGAACCTGCAGAATCGTTATCTCCTTCAACTACAGTAGATTCATCACAAATGTCTTCTGTTCCAACGACAGACAATAGAGAATCTACTACTTCTACAAATGTGACCATGACATCTGAATCAAAGATCACAACTATGAAATCTGTTACAGGAACTGATACGAAAAGTACAGTTGTGTCTTCATTCAGCAGTTCTCCACCGATTTCCACTGCAGATAATATTAGTTCCACGAAAGACATACCACAAACAACATCACTAGTTACAAATGGACCATCAGAATCTTTATTTTCTTCAACTGCAGTAGATTCATCACAAACTTCTTCTGTTCCAACGACAGACAATAGAGAATCTACTACTTCTACAAATGTGACAATGACAACAGCATCAAAGATGACAACTACGAATTCTGTAACAGGTACTCATGAAACAAGTAGAGCAAGGACTTCATTCAGCAGTTCTCCACCGATTTCCACTGCTGATAAAATTTGTTCCACGAAAGACGAACCACAAACAACATCACTAGTTACAAATGGACCATCAGAATCTTTATCTTCTTCAACTGCAGTTTATTCATCACAAACTTCCTCTGTTCCAACAACAGAAAATAGGGAATCTATTACTTCTACAAATGTGACCATGACATCGGAATCAAAGATGACAACTATGAAATCTGTAACAGGAACTGATACGAAAAGTACATTTGTGACTTCAGTCAGCAGTTCTCCATCATCTTCCACTGCAGAAAATATTGGTTCCACGACAGACGATCCACAAACAACATCACTAGTTACAAATGATCCGGCAGAATCTTTATCTCCTTCAACTGCAGTGGATTCATCACAAACTTCTTCTGTTCCAACAACAGACAATAGAGAATCTACTGCTTCAACAAATGTGACCATGACATCTGAATCAAAGATGACAACTATGAAATCTGTAATAGGAAATGATACGAAAAGTACAGTTGTGACTTCAGTCAGCAGTGCCCAATCATCTTCCACTGCAGATAATATTGGTTCCACAACCGAAAAAACACAAAAAACATCAGTAGTTACAAATGAACCATCAGAATCTTCTTCTCCTTCCACCGCAGCTGTTTCATCACAAACTCCTGCCATTTCATCAACAGACAATAGAGAATCTCCTGCTTCAACAGACGTGACTTCCACATCAGCATCAAAGATGACAACTACCAAATCTGAAACAGATACTTATGCAACAAGTACAGGAAGGACTTCATTCAGCGTTTTTACCTCATCTTCCACTGCAGATAATAATAGTTCAACAACGGAAGAACCACAAACAACATCACTAGTTACAAGTGACCCTTCAGAATCTTCATCTTCTACAACTTCACTTGATTCTTCACACACTCCTACCATTTTAACAACAGACAGAAGAGAATCTACTGCTTCTACAGACGTGACTATCACATCAGCATCAAAGATGACAACTATGAAATCTGTAACAGGAACTGATACGAAAAGTACAGCAAGGACTTCATTCAGCGGTTCTACCTCATCTTCCACTGCAGATAAAAATAGTTTAACAACCGAAGAACCACAAACAACATCACTAGTTACAAATGGACCATCAGAATCTTTATCTTCTTCAACTGCAGTGGATTCATCACAAACTTCTTCTGTTCCAACGACAGACAATATAGTATCTACTGCTTCTACAAATGTGACCATGACATCTGAATCGAAGATGACAACCATAAAATCTGTAACAGGAACTGATACGAACAGTACATTTGTGACTTCAGTCAGCAGTTCTCCATCATCTTCCACTGCAGAAAATATTGGTTCCACGATGGACGAACCACAAACAACTTCACTAGTTACAAATGATCCGGCAGAATCTTTATCTTCTTCAACTGCAGTGGATTCATCACAAACTTCTTCTGTTCCAACAACAGATAATAGAGTATCTACTGCTTTCATAGACGTGACTATCACATCAGCATCAAAGATGACAACAATGAAATCTGCATCAGGAACTGATACAAAAAGTACAGTTGTGACTTCATTCAGCAGTTCTCCATCATCTTCCACTGCAGATAATATAAGTTTCACGACAGAAGAACCACAAACAACATCAATAGTTACAAATAATTCTGCAGGATTACAATCTTCTTCAACAGCAGTTCATTCATCTCAAATGTCAACTGTTCAGACAACAGACAATACAATCACAAGGTCAACAATATTGCCTACAACTCTAAGTCATAAAACAAACCAAATATCAACCAGCAGCACCACACACATACCAACACCCGTACTAAACACGTCAACATCTACAGTTCACCCCTTTACAGAAACAACACATAAAGTCATTACAAATTCGACCATCAGTTTTTCCCCCTCCACAACAAATGACACTCCATTTTCAACTCCCGAGAACACAACCACCCCTGATTGTGCGGCAGGGGACTGCCAGTGCAGTGGGAGCCCTTGTGGGTTCAACCCCGCGCTTGGCCAATGCCAGTGTCACTGTGAAGATTATACCTATGGAGATACCTGTTTCCTTGGGCAGAACGTATCAGCAGTCTTCATTGGTGAGGGTTTACCTACAGTGTCATGGTGTACTCCTCATTCTGTCCATTGGCTGGTTAGACTATAAAAAGGTTGATTTGGCTACATTCAGCATATATATTAGATTCAAAATGATTGTATATTAAAGTTCATTGTTTTGTTGGTATATTTCTATCTAGATGATGAGGCATTGCCAAAAAGAAAGGCAAACTTTTCCCTGACAATCGGTGCCACATTTGAGGAGGACTTCAATGATATAAACTCTCCCCAATCTCAGCGATTCATCCACACTCTGACAACTAAGGTAGGGTCTTCCTACTACTACTACTACTTACACTAATAATTATATTAATGACAATAATAATGAGGATTATAATTATAATACTACATATAATAGATAACCAAATGAAGTTCAGTAATAATATTATATTAAGAATTCTCCTGACTGCAAATAAAGGCTAAAACTCGTTTATTTGTTTCTGCTTCTCTCCAGCTCGAACCTCTGTGCAAAATGGCAGACGCGCACCAGTTCAAACAAGTCAGGATTGTGAAATTAAAGTAAACATCTCACGGTCATTTCTTTCATTTGCTTTGGGTCATTGATTTAAGACGACAAACATGTACGTCGTATGCCATTGCTGCTGCTGTTGTCTTTGACTTGATTTGTGTTTGTTTACTTGTTCTGTCTCTGTTAGAGCAGGGTCTGTCATCGCTGAGATTATAGTTGAATACAACTATCCAAACAATGAAAGCCACATCCAGTTCCTCAACAGTGAAATTGATGACGAATTGATGGAAATCTTCGATCCACTTGCCCTCAACACGATAGGACAGGCCTTCGGGAATGTCACTATCGAGCTCAATGGTCTTCTCTTGCAACCAACCGTCATTAGAAGTGAGTGGCGTTATTTATTACGAGTATTTTTTGTTAAAAAACCGACAATATTTATAGTTCTCTTCCTCTCAACAGACGCCACTGACTTGGAGCCATATGTGAAGTGCCAGTATGCCAACTACACCGCAAAATTGAACAACGGTCGCTGGGAGTGTGTGGGAGCTTGTAAAAGAATCCCCGGCTACTGTCATCAACATGGAGAATGTCTGAATCACATTAAGGATGGTCCTATCTGTCGGTAGGATCAACACAAAAAACGCACAAGGATTAAAATTGGACGGCATGAATACAATTAGAATCCCTTTGAATCTAATTTACCATCTTTCTGTTCACATGCAGGTGCCAGTCATCCGCCCTCCAGCAGTACTACGGCCCTCGTTGTGAATCCTTCCGCTGGGGGGCGGGGTTCTATGGGGCCTTGTTCGGGTCGCTGGCTGCGGTTCTCCTGCTACTGGTGACCATCGTTGGGATTCTTTGGTTTAAGAAGAGACGATGCGATTCTTGGTAAATGAAAACCTTCTAAGTGTGCGCTCGCGCGCGCGCGTGCGTGTGTGTGTTTTAATAGTTTGTACTAATACAAACAATACTAATATGTCTAATATATTCCCTCAGGTACATATGAAGAGGGATGAGACACCAGTCCCCATCTTAGTCCAGGACCAGAAATTCTTAACACTGGTTACTGTAATGTAGTTTGCACCTATTATAAGTATTTGATGTATTGATTTAAACCTGCACCATGTCACATTTCAGTCATAAAAAGGTGGAACTGTAGAGCAAATGGAAACATCACTATCACTGCCTCCTCCAAATATGTGAATCATTTTCCTTTTTATTTATGTTCATGAGTATCTATAATCATTGTCAATCTAAATAACTTGTTTCGAATTATTTTTCATTTTTATTTATGTTCATGTGTATTTAAAGACATTGGCAATCGAAATAACAAGTTTCTTGCTTGCTTAAGGGCTACACTGATATGAAATTATTGATGTACAATTCTAACAATGTCGTTTTATGCCTTTAAAACTCATCAAGTGTATTATGGCCTGTAAAGTTCCAACTAAGACTAAGATTGAATTAAAAGAGCAGGCCAACAGCTGTTTCTTTCCAAAACCTGTACCCAATACACGTTATAATACAATATACAATGTGAATCCAATTATGGTCAGGGGAGATGAGATAAGGGTTTTTGCCTTCACAGAGATGTTCTGGGTTCAAACCACAGTGTCCTCAATGTAGAGGTTTCTTAAAATAATTCAATATAAATTGCCTTGGTTGAAAGCTTTACTAAATTAATAAATAATGACCATTTCGCATTTCCGATCAATTCTCTGTTATTGTAGCCACGCAACACCCATTGTCCACCAGAGTGCGCAAATGTTCCATTAGAATATGATTTGACGATATTCTGTCTGGAAGGACCTCGTCATGTAACCGCTTCACTATTCATACATACAAGTACCACTGCTTATAACGACAACAACTAAGGACAATGATGTTTTATTATTAATACAATTACAATTTGTAAATTAGCAAATAGTACTTTTCAAATAATTTGCATTATTAAACAGATACTTTCTATATATAGCAAGTACTAGTGGTAGTTAAAGCAGTAGATAATTGGAATTTCTACTGCCATATTTGCTGCCAGTATCTGTTATGGTATGGAAATTAATGTTTGTATTTCCTTATTATTGTACGATTTAGGCCTACTACTCGTGTTATAGAGAGCCAAACCTTGAAGGCAAAAGGAAGGGAATAATTCCTCTTTGCTCAGTCCATTCAGATTAATCAGCAGAGGTCATATAACAATTAATAATGCAACAACCAAGACGCCCAACTGATAATGAAATTTAGCTCATCATAAAATGTTTCAGGATTAGGGTTTCAGATCTATTTTGAAGTTAAACTTATACTTATCAGAGTTGTTGCTAAAATTGGTAAAATCTGAAAGCGCAAATGGCAAACTAGAAGTCTGTGAAGAAATGGTTAAAAACTATTACATTTAGTTCTCATTACTACAAGCATAGTTACAATCCATAGCTCATAAATCACAGTTTATAGGTCCCAATCACATTAATCTGTTACAAATCACATAGCTTTAAATATGACTCGCCAGAAGTTCAAAAATCAATATGGAGAGGATGATGTGCCTTTTATTTATGTGAAGCATTTACATTCAACAACTTTAATATCTGAATACGTTACTCTCAATATAATAACATGACCTACTTACCTCACAAGCAACAATTTGTAATGCAAATTGGGCTGATAATAAAACAGGAAGCCATGTTCACGACCCATTATGTCAGCTGTTGGCTAAATCAAGACTGAAGCAGGTTAAAGGCTTGGCCTACATAGATGACACTGTTGCTTTTGTTCTATTCAGAGACACAATCCAATATTATCAGCGCACCATACCTACAGAAATGGTCACTGCCTTTGTTAAGAAAGCGCAAAATGGGCGCAACACCACCATGGCAACGTTGTGACGTAAAAGTACATTCTACATTTCAAACTCTTCCCTTTAACTCAGTCTAACTGAACTGAACCCATCCCTGTTGATATTCATGTGGAACCGCACGGACAAAAGTCAAGAATAAAAGGCACTCCCCAGCATTGTAAAACACTTAACCTGGACATTATGCCAGCTGCTATTTGAGCCGTGGCTCCAGCAGCTGTAAAGCACCTAGCTGTGACCAGGAAGCGGAAGGTAACCTGCCTGTCTGTTTAAGACTCTGTGGTGTACCTGGAGTGTGGCCAGCCACTGGAAGGCACAGCATGTGGGCGATGATGGAACAGGCCATACAGCTGAATCACACTTGGAGGAGAAAAAAAAAAAATCACACATCGAAATCCAACAGGTTCATAAATAAGTTGTTTTATTTTGTTTTCCTTTTTAAAAGACTATAGATCGATCAACCATACATAATGACAGTTTCTTTGTTAAATACTGTACACTCTCTTAACTCTCCCAGTGCATGTTTTTATACCACAGCAGAGAATGTCAGTTATTTCTCAATGAAAGTACAACCATAATCTTCATTTGATGTCGTTTTTATTCTTCTGTACTTCTCATAAGACATGTCAATATATTAAGATTAAATATAACAAAAAAATCAGTGTATAATGTAAACATGTTGAGACATTATATCAAAACGTCGTCTCTAGCAAGGTATTCTTTTCTCGTGACCAGGAGGGAGAGTAAAATATAAAGCATACTTCAATGACCGTTTGACCTTCGCGCTAATGTGTCTTTTCTCTCTTTTTTATACCGAACAGCGTGTTCTTCACACAGGGGTTACCTCAACGCATGTGCTACATTAATTATATCATCCCAAAGGTACTTCAATCACCTATAACAATAAAATTCATGTACTTCACCTGCTGCCAGCAGCCAAAGTCTCTCCTACCACACCCACTGCAATCATGTAAGGCAGGAATGCATGAGCAGAACAAGAAAGTCAGTTTGTCATGGCCTGCGCATGCACTTTGTGCGCGCGCACTATGTGCGCGCGCGCGCGTGCGTGCGTTCGTGTGTGTGTGCGTGTCATGCGTGCTATCAGGTGAGCCGAACTTCCTTTGTTGTGAAGGATCGGCGATTTTAAGGATTGTTCAAAAAATATGAAGTGGTTTGAACTGTGTGTGTAGTTTAAGGGGGTTTTCTCATCTATTGTGTGTGAAATTGAACAAGTAATAAATGTGGAGCATAGTGAGGAATATAATGAAGGGGGACAACATGTTCACCACCCTATCTTGTATGCATATGTCATTAAGAGTGTAAAGCAAAGTAAATAGCGGCTATTGTCAGAGCCTTTTTCTGAAGGGTCATCGAGGGAGGTAGTACTTGAGGCAAATTATTTCCAAGCAAATGACTCACAGCTTTACCAAGAATTAACTCCTGTGCAAAAAGACCTGACCTGGACACCGACGACGAGCGAGTAATAATACAAGTGTGCACTTGAGGAAGTTGTACTTAAAGAGCAGGTGATGCAAAACAGGCAGAGCACGGTAACAAATATTGTTAACTATTTTTCTACAAAATGTAGAAAGTCAATCTATATACATCTATATATATATAGATATATATATATATATATAGATATATATAAACAAAAAATTACCAGAAGCACTGGTCCTACACTACACACACACACATACGCAAACACATACACATACAACAACACGTTCACTAATGAAAGACATTCTTCTGGAACAATGCATAGCTACACATATGATGTCCATCCACACAAAATGTACTGTGCGGGGCAGGCCAATAACAAACCGAGACGGGGGGGGGGAGACACTCCGAGGCAGGGGAACTACATACCGGTTGTAGTGGAGACATGCAGGGGAACACATGTATGTATACAGAACATAAGAGTGGGATTGTTTTTCGTCTATGCATCCTTCATATAGACATAAAAATGGTAATGTAAGCTTCATAGATACGTTAATTGATACATGGTTTTCGCTACTGACCTTTTGTCCCGTGTGAGATTCAAAAGCAATGTAAAAAAAAAAATCGGTTCACACTAAACTGAACGAGCGTCGCCCACCTGCTCTCCACCCCGCCAGGCACAAAACACTGAGAACGCAAGGCGCAAGTCCCGCTTGTACCCTTTCAACTGCACCACAGAATGAGCCAAAGAATAGCACACCGTTGAATTCGGTGAAATAATATTCATATAAAAAAATAATCCGTGGCACGGTTCACCTACGACCTCTAACCCGAGACGCGCGTGTTGTCGTGGTCGTCGTAGCTGTCGTCGTTTGTCCTCGGTAAATCGTCTCTCGTCACAAACGCCGTTCGACGCTTCCAGTAACTGAATGCAGTGCACACATACCCTGTGTCTTCAGAATACAGAGGGGTCAAAAAAATAAAAGTAAAACTCATCGACCAAACAAAACAAAAGAGGGGTAAGCAGCAGTTTGAGGGACGGAAGTGTCCGATATCACCGTTTCCATGTCGTTGTTTCCCCAACACCCCCGTGGTGGTCCCCTATAGAGTCAAGTAGAGTCCCCTCTCCCGCCTCGACCCAGCGGCATCAGAAAGTAGTGTGTGGAGCTGGCCTGCCTGCCGTTCTCGATCACGGGCAGTATGCAGGGCGAGCCCTCGCTGTTCTGTCTCTGCAGGCTCACATACTTGGGGTCCGGGGCGAAGCTTTGGGTGGGGGGCATCACCCCGTTGAAGTACGTGGGGAGGCTCTTGGGGCTGGGGGTGCGGGAGCAGCCCACCGGCAGAGGCTCCCGGGGGGGCAGCTTGGGGGGTTTGTCCTCGTCGCTGTAGGCGCCGTGCGGGTCCCCCGCCGACCAGCGGCGGTAGTCCACCGTCTTGCTGGGCCGCGGGGGCACCGGGGGAGGGGCGGTCGCTCTATCCATGGCGGGGGGCCGGCGGGAGCGGCAGGACGAGCGGAAAGACGAGGGCTTGGAGCCGGCGGGGCCCGACTGGGACCGCCGCAGCTTCCTCAGAGCCCTGTCCCGGCCCCCCGCCGAGGGGGGCTCGGGCGGCTCCGGGGGATGCTTCTCCACAGATTCCCTGTTCGATTCCCTCCCGGGGAGCGGATGGGGCTGGGGCGGCCTGGGCTGCACCGTGGGGCCTTCAAAGTAGGCCTGGTTGATCTTCCCGCAGTCCCGGAAGCTCCTTCGGAAGGGGGCCCCGTAGCGGAAAGGGGAAGGCTTGGAGCAGAGGTCGGGCACCAGGCAGCGGCTGTCCTCCGTGCCGAGGAACAACTCCTCCACCTCTCGGTCCATATCCTGCTCGGGGCAGTGGTCCGGCCGCGTGGGGAGGGGGGGCAGGGGTTTGGAACATCTGCCGGGCGTCTGGGGAGGGCTGCTCCGCTCGTGAATGGACAGCCTCTGGAAGGACGGGACCACCTGGTCGTCGTCCGGGCTGGGAGTCCACGGTTCGGGGCTGAGTGTCAGGAAGGGAAGGGCGGGCGGGGACTTCTTCTGGCTGTGTTTCTTCTCTGTCGGAGGGGAGAGAGAGCGGGAGAACGGTGAGAATGTGAGAAATGTCATGCAGCGCAACACTTAGAATTAGATATGGGCTTTTTTTGGCCGCAAAGTAGGAAGAAAAACAAGAACATGGGAGTTATATTTGAGTGTTAGGAAGTGGGTTCAGCATTTCCAAAACCGACAAAATAATATGCATCTTAAAATAAGTAATCCCTCCCTACAGGGCTTTACTCTGGGAGGAAGGTTTCGGCTGGCTTCAGACATGGTCAACAAGCGCAGAGCGTCTAGACAGTTTCTATACTTACTCTCAACACTGAGTGTAGGGGGTAGTGGTTGATAGGATGGGAAGCTTGGGTCTATATGTTGAGATTCCATACTGAAGTACAACAGCCTGTTGATAGAAAAAAAGAAACACGGCATTTAAAATCAATTACCACTTCACAGCTGGGTTTTATCCCAATTTTGATATTATTGCAAGCGATAATGTAGATCACAGATTTAGGTTTACGGTCTCAGCATACGTTTAATTCATGTTCTGAGCATGCGCCTCCTGTAAGCGTCCTTTGCACTCACTTCTCTCGTTCATGCGGATTGCTCCATGAGGGTTTGGATCGAGCCATGCTGTGACAGTAGCTGGCCCGCAGGAAGGGGCTTTCTGTGGGCAGACAGATCTCCTGAGCAGTCAGGCCTGCTGTGGACATGCTCCAGACAAAGTCGGGTCGCATCAAAGCCAGGAAAGACTTGAATCCTTGCTGCTGTTAATTCCAATGAACCTGTTGAAAACAAAGAACTTTGAATGAGTTGAAAGCCCACATTGCTGCTAAGACACTATAAATAGAAAATAAAACTTATTTTAAAGGTGCTGTAGGTACGATTTGAAAGTTGTACAGGGATTTTCTGTACAAATTCTCAACAATCCTCCAAACATTCCCTCCCTCCCTATGTTTTCTCTGGCATTGAGAAGTGGACATTCACACACCTGTGACTGACAAACATGATGGATTCCCCGAACCAATCAGGGAAGACATGACCGGTCTGAAATTGTAATTGTCTCATACAGAGGCAGGTGCAATAAAACAGGAAAATCACAGAGCATTTCGCTCATTTGCTGACAGATGGTGATGGCATTTCTGAAAAGTGACAAAATGACAGCTCTTGAATCTAACCTACAGCACCGTAACACCGGCGTCCTCCTGGCCTTATTGTTTAAAGGCCAGGAGGAACACAGGGTGACTCTTGGGATGCTAGTTACTTAGTTGTTAAAAGAGACCTCTCCTGATGAAGCCACATTCTCCCCGCTTGCTCCGATAGAGGAATGACAAGCGCTCACAGCGATGGAACTTCAAACGCTCGTGCCCGGAGAGCCCCCACGGACGCTACAAGGTCATGGAAACATGCGGCGGCCACAGATTGTCCAACACAAACACACACACGCGCACACACGCGCGCACGCGCACGCGGGCACGCACGCGCACACGCACACGCACACGCACACACACACACACACTATTCGCTTACCTGGTATCTAAAAGGGACTAACTCAGGGTCAAACACAACACATCACACCTTGATGGCTGCCCACTACTTTTTTTCCATCATCCCTCTGAAAACCATCTCTTCAACCAGGGGGGAAACGTTTTCACAATTTGTTTCTGTAGGGCATTGTTGTGCATGCAGTGCCCAACAACAGTGAAACCTTCCACTGTGTACAACCTCGATGTTCAGAGGACCTGGATGTCTCCCCGACATGTCTTAGACGTGTGATGGGACTGAACCAACCGCAAGCTAAATGCTCAGAGTGAAGGAAGTGAAACACTGCTACTTGGTCGTTATTGTCAAAACCCTACGACAAAAGAAATCCTCCCATCAAAATGATTGCATGTATTCTTGGTTGATTTCATGTGTATTGTGGGCAGTACTTGTGCATTATTGTGCCCTCTCATCATAATGCAAAGTGAGCATATGAAGACCATTCAACTGTCTATTACAACCTTTATTTTGGAGGAGCCAGACAGTAATATCCCAGGTCAAAATTAACCCGTTTTTTTTATAAGATCAGCTCTTTGATGTGCAATGTTTTAGCAGCTGCGACACAGGTTATCAACCCGGCGATGTCCATCCGCACACGTATCCATTACAATTTGAATTGTTGTCCTGTAATAAGTCTGTCTGCCCCATCACCCAGATATGCATCCCTGGACACACTGTCCTGCAGCTTTTAATGTCCTGCCGATGACTGAGGAGACCACTCTCCCAGACAGGAAGGGGTGTGTGTGTGTGTGTGTGTGTGTGTGTGTGTGTGTGTGTGTGTGTGTGTGTGTGTGTGTGTGTGTGTGTGTGTGTGTGTGTGTGTGTGTGTGTGTGTGTGTGTGATAATGCCCAGACAGCTGGCATGAAACAAAGCTTGAACAACAACAGCAAGCAACAGCAAGTAAGTCTGTCTGATAAAAATAAAAGAAAAAGCCAACCCAGGCATCACAGACCCCCGCCACCCCCACCTACTCTTTCTCCCTCGTTTGGGGGCCCCCCATTTGGTTGGGTGAAGATGGGGAGGCAACATGATCCTCGATAATGGACCCCAGGGGGCCTTGCTCTTCCCCTCACAACAGGTGCAAAGAGATGGTCCTGGCAGTTAACCATGAGAGCATTTACAGGCAACAGGATTAAACAAATGATGTGTAGCCATGGGCTGCATTAGCCACTCTAAGGGAGGCATTTGTACGCAGCTTGTTTCAGGGCTGGCCTTGGGGCCCCCGAATCCAATCACGCCTGGGTTTTCTATTACCGTGAGATTTAAGATAGACCGTTTCCTGTGCTCCTCTGAAATTGGATATATTGCCAAAATCATTATAAAGAGTGGGGGAGTGCTGGTGGATGCTGGTTGCGTTGATGAGGCCAGGTGGTGGTTGGTTTGTGAGATTCCTATCTCACAAACTATCTGAACACATTATCCCGCCTCAGGTTAGAGCAGCAGAAGCTGCACGCAACCCTTGTAGGAGGAAAATCACACCCCGCGTAAGACACCCCTGAAGCGGTTTCCGAGCAACAATACCCGCTCTACCTGTGCGGCAAGCAAACAGCGCGCACACCCCCTCACCTTACCGGATTGAGATAATAATGGTTAGCCTTCTAGGAGGCAGTGACTCACACCATAACACACACGCAGCTTTGCTATTTGACAAGTCTAGGAAATGATGAAATACACCAGCTTGCTGGATAATAAAATACAGCGGTAAAGCCCTGAAAGTGTGTTCTAATATTATGTGCTAGAGAAACAGAACTGAAAAATTCAGTCAATGGCAAACCATTTTTGAAAGTTTGTATGACTCATGTAGTACAAAATACTCTGTGTGCTGAATCTAATTTGATTTGAAAATGAGATGGCTGTTAATGCCCTCCACCCTTTGTGAAACACAACCCAAGGAGTGTATCAAGGTGTTAGTAATGTAAGCAAATATTAACACTCATCAATCAATAAGCATTCGTCTCAGGCAGAGTATACTGGGCACCGTTTTTCTGTATTATTTTCAGTATATTACTTACCAAAATAATCTCGCCGTGTTCACTGGCTTCCAGACCCCTAAAGTCCTCTTTGCATTAGACAAAAAATAATAAATAACTCCTTGGTTTGTGCGATCTTTGTTACAATGAAGAGTGCCTGTGTTTCCTATGCTTCAGGCACAGCACAGCAGCACCGTAGTTATACTGTTACTAATGAGTGATTCTACTCGATGGTCGACTAGTGTTGTTGTGAGCAATGATGTTTTAAGCTCAGCACTCACATGGCTCCGCCCTCTTAAAGTCACAGCGTCCCATTTCAAAAGCTTTTCAGACTATCATGTGCTGTACCTGCAGCAAAGAAGACAAAGCATTGTGTTGCAGGTGCAAGCCTGCTTGAAATTATTTATAATGGTGCTTATTTACTGTATGATCATCCTATGAATGGCATCCAACATATGACCAAAAATGTATTCAGTCAGCACATTGTTACTACAATATACAAATAAATATCAGCCATGCAATACTGAATAAAAAGCTTTCTAATACAATTTTTGCTCCCATAATCTATTTACAACTGTGTTCCAGTCAAAGAAAGGGTGCTTTCAGAAGTCTATCGGTACCATGTGCAGAGCTATCCTGCAGGCTGAGGCATTTGCACTGGTATCCTTCCCCTATAGTGTTTTCCAGTAGTAGTATTTTAATTTGCAATAAATAAAGACAGGATGAATAAACACAAGGTAAAAGAAAATAATTGCACAAGCCTCGATGGAGACAAAGGCAGCCTGCGGGATGGCTCAACGGTAGATAAGAAAGTCAGGCACAGCAAACATAGGCAAAAACATGCTTATCTCCCCAGCGCTTGGCAGCTAACACAACGGAGCCCATATTGTCTCGCAGTTGGCTTATCAGATCTTTGAGGGTTTTTTCTTGAGCTCAGTCAGGTTTTTTTCTCTCTGTTTACCTGGTTAAATGTACAGTACATATCAAACAAAACATATATCAAGGAACAAGGACAGTTTGTACTGTTGGACTCATCTATGCGATCAGGTATTCTTTCATATAAAACAAGTTCTACGTCCCTGATAAAAATAAAGTTTAAAATATATCTGGAACGTGCTAATCCACCGCACTCTCCATTTCCAAGTGCTCAGCCTTGCCGGGTGTTAAGTGCTGTTGTTTTAACTGTGTCACCTAACCTTACCGGGCTGCACAGACCCACCACTGACATATGCGCTAACCAAACATTGCAGCACAAAGGCTACAAACAACGCGTGTTGATTCAATTGGTGGCAGAAACCAGAGGTGTGTGTTGAGGGAACAGAGTGTACTTGTGCTGGGGGGGTTGCTAAATCCCAATGGCTAGCCTTGGCCCCCCTGAAGCTAGTGGGCTTATCATAACATAGTTGGCCCTTGCATGGACCAGGCTTGTCCTAATCCCACTTCATCATTCATTTCAAGAGACATTGTTGAGATTCCGACGAGCCAGTTGTGGACAGCGGGGTGAAAACAGGGGTGCTTGCATATGCACGACGGGTGTGTGTGTGTGTGTGTGTGTGCACATGCGTCGTACACATGTGTGAGCCTATTGTTATGAATGTGTGTGTGCATTTGTGTGTGCGGGTGTGTGCGTGTGTGTCTGCGCGTGTTCGAGACTATTACTCCACCCATTTTACTTTAATCCAGGGCCTGCCTTTTGAGGCGTGTGAGTGATGTCATCACTCACAGGAAGTTCATTATAAAGTTAGTCAGGGAGGGAGATAAGCAGATACATTCAGAGAACACAAAGCTGGGCACAAAAGACATTCTGTCTCCCTCGTCTGTGAGTGGTCCTTTGATAAAAAGGTCTGTCTCCTGTTGTGCTTCATGAGTCAGACCAAAGTCCTGTCCGGTAGCTGAAGAAATTTGAATAAGGGGATAAACCTTCTCTCTTTTAAATTAATTAATTCGACTTCCCCGCCTCTCCTCACACGCTACAACAATCTTGACTTCTACCTCACCATTCTTGGATCAGCTGATGCCCCGCTCACAGGAAGGGTGTGGCATGGTGCTGTGTGCAAGACTCTGTCATTAGTGTAAATGATTCATGCGGCGTGGAGGTCAGAGGGTTGACGACCTCTACCTCTCCAGGCAGTTAGGAGTGCACATATTCAGCCAGTGGTCAAAGTTCACAGCCAGATAAGGGCAGGAGCAAAAGGTTTAGCTCGGGGCCGTGGGAGTGACGTCAGCCAGCGACAGGGCTTTTGTATCAGGAAGTGTGACAACAACCCAGAGGTCATTTTGCTTCGATCCTATGCCTCATACACGGAATTAGGTCATGGTCTGTAGCAACTAATTAATCAGTCAATCAAAACGAATGAATGACCGTGTCCGCCTACGCTGTACTCAGGTGATAATGGCCACCGCTGGCAGCAGCAAAACCACTTTCACAGGGAGAGTACTACAGAAGTAAAATAACAAGCAAGGCTCAGTGTGACACATCTCCGTGTATTATGGTCTGGAGTGTGGTTCTGTCTACCATACCCCCAGCCCCCCCCCCCCCCCCCCCCCCTCCCACACACACACACACACACACACACACACACACACACACACACACACAGTTACACACACTTGGCTCTGGCCTCGGAAACAAAACACAAATCCCTAGGCAACCGGTGCCTGTCAACCCTTAACTCAAAATGTAAATATGACCATATTACAACACGCCGAGCGATGCTAACCCGACCGCACGGCGAGGAGTGCTCCGGCTGCCTCTCGTATTAATCACTTCCTTCCATCGGGGGCGCAACTTCTGGGAAACGCAGAGGCTCTTTGATATAAATCAGCCTGGCTCACAGGTAAAGGCTTTGTCTATTTACGTAACGCAATATAATCAGAAGCAGCAATAGCGAGTCATGCTTGCGTCATGGCTCACCATCACCACGGCCAACGGGTGGAGCCGCCTGGCCGGGCGCTTCACTGATGATGATGACAGGAAGTGCTTAGGGGGACCCTACTGCATCATCCGCCCAGAGAGGAAGTCTGTGAGAGGTCAGTAACCCAGTCTAAACCATGACTTCGTTTTTCAGGGACAGCGCAATACACGTTGTAAGGCAGGGATTTTGACCCAGTTTTGGGATAAACAAACGCTTAAAGGCTTTCTTTCAAGGGGTATACACAGGCGCGCCCCATGTACAGACGCAAACACACACACACACACACACACATCTGTGTGCGTGTGGTGAGAAGCTGGTGGGACGGACAGCTGTGGTATGAGAATGTTACAGTGGACAGCAGGGTTGTGGTTACACGGTCTCTGAGCCAGCGCGTAACTCAACGTGACTTACTCAAACACATGTAGTTTGCTCACAGCCTTGTTCCCGGTGTCCCACAGCCAATGTTCCCTGTTCTGTATACAGGATGTGAATGATATTTATATCACTAGTTGTACCTTTCCTATACTTATATATAGACTCACCCAGAGCTTTTTATGTTCATAAATTCATAGCAAAATTATTATTTAGCACTGTGGCCGAAAATATTTGAAATCATGTATACATGTATCATGGAGTCATGTATTCGGCAGCTATCCTTGGTATTGCATTTGAAACCATTGGAAAACCAATACTTTTGGCATTCAGCCGGTAAGGAGCCCATGTTTTGGCATTCAGCCGGTAAGTATTCCAGGTTCTTCCGGTGTCAGAGGAGCGGGTCAGGGTTTCACTTAATGTAGCGTTCTATCAGTCTGAGGTTACAGCTCACTGATGTGGGACCTCTCTCCTCTGCTCCTGGGAGACTCCAACGAACACAGAAACACACGCAGAGCCCCCCCCCCCCCCCTGATACAGATCTCAGATGTTGTTGTCTGAACCCTGGAGAGAGATAGAGCCTCCAGACACAGCATCTGCTTTAGAGACACGGAAAGAAGAGTAGGTAGCTGGTAATGTACTAAGACATAGATCAGTGTCTGCTGACTTAGGAATCACCGCTCTCTCCAGGTACCACACAACGCTAGAAAAACACATGGCACATGAGGAACGCAGCAAAGGTCCATAGGCAACCTGGAGTCATAAGGTGAGCGAAGGTAATGTGTCTTTCTATGTGTTGGCACTTTGAGTGTTGTTTCTTAATGTGTGTGTGTGTGTGTGTGTGTGTGTGTGTGTGTGTGTGTGTGTGTGTGTGTGTGTGTGTGTGTGTGTGTGTGTGTGTGTGTGTGTGTGTGCGTGCGCACATGTGTGCATGTGTGTGTGATTGGTGGGCTTATATAAGTGTGTGTTGGAGTGTTTGTGTGTGTGTGTGTGTGTGTGTGTGTGTGTGTGTGTGTGTGTGTGTGTGTGTGTGTGTGTGTGTGTGTGTGTGTGTGTGTGTGTGTATGTACGCTTGTGTGTGTGGTATTCATGAATGTGCGCTTGTGGTATTCATGATTGCGCGTGCGTTTGCGTGTATGTGCACGCGTGTGCATGTTGCAAGCGTGTGTGTGTGTGTGTTTGCGTGTGCACGTGCTGTCATGCCTGATGACAGCGCCTGACTCATCCAGGGCAGAGCATCAGCTTTGTCAGGTCACCTTTTGTTCCATTCACCACTGGAATTAAGGCTTTTCATGCAGTCAGCCATACAATCTGATCTGGTATTGGGCCACATTAGTTCAGTCACACACTGAGCAGCGAGAGGCTGGCTCACCGCTCGCGTGAGGCTTTTTAATGAGCGAGGCCGAGAATGCTGATGAGGCTCCTTCACTCACTTTTTCCATCTCGCGGCTGTGCGGACGCATTCGTTTCACGGGCGAAATGCGGGCGGGTTCAGAGGAGAGATGTGTGTGGCTCGGTGGAAATGCGCCAGCTTATCGGCTGTCCATCATACGGGTGTAAGGCCCGCAATAGCCTTCAGGCCTGCACGCCAAGTAAGAGTCAGAGCAGATGAATAACCAGCCTGGCACCTAAAACGCAAGAATTCTGTTTAGGCTTTTGCAGCTCAACCACTTGAATTAATGCACAAACATGGCCCACTTTATACCCACTGACCAAGGTATAAGGAAGGAACCGCCAGGCAAACACATAGCTTTGTCTCTATTTGATGATGCTGGACACGAAAGTCCTGAAGATTTATTGCGCTGTATTAATAACCTAAACATGTTCAATATATATAATTTAAATACTGCCCAATCCAGGCAATAAAGATGGTCTTATACGCCAAGAAATGAGAGCAAGACTCTCATATAATTGATATTAATTTAGCTCTGGGTGGAAAGAATGCGACATGTCTTACTACGGCGTGCAATTATCTCCCGGGGCTTTCATTGCTGACATCCTACTATTATTCACAGAAGTGTTGCCAGGAAACAAAGCAGAGGTGCTGCTCCAGCTAGAGGTGCCGTATCATTAGCTCAGAGCACCTCCGTCGGGGTAACTGTTAGTCTCTCTCGGATGGGAACGTGGGAAGACGATGCTTTGTTCAGAGTTTTGACTGGACACCTATGCAGCCCACCTGACAGCTACCAGACTTCTCACCAGCCAGCCCCTCATCACCATGAACAGTACTCTTTTTACTTAAAATGTTTTCTTTTCAAGTTACACATATATATGTATGTCAAGTATAGCATCCATTGCACTCCTTACCATCCCTGGAAGGAGGGATCTCGCGGACTCCATTCCTTCCTCATGTTATCTTCCTAGATAGAGTACTTGCCCTTTTGGGGGTTCGAGTAAGAGGGGGTGTCATAAATACATGGCCCTTTAAGACTGTTTCTGCCATTAACGCTAACCAAATAAAATGGACTCGACTTGACATTTTCCGGCCTCAGTGGAGGGGAGGGGCGGGGGGGGGGGGGGGATCTGGGAGGCTAGGGAGTCGGCCCGGGGCCACACAGCGCCCGGGGCCCCGGAGGTGTGGGCGGGAGCCGGTTTGAGAACAGCTCACAGGGCACAGCTTGTTAACTACAGAGCTGGAGTGAAAAAGCAGACGCTCAACCTCCTGCCAAGATAAGCAATAAGCACAAGTACCTGTGTGTGTGTGTGTGTGCGTGTGTGTGTGTGTGTGTGTGTGAGTGTGTGTGTGGGGGGGGGGGGGGGGGGGGGGGGTGTTTGTATACGCACATACACGGAAGTTTGGCGGGTAGGTTAGGTGCAAAACTAGTCAATATTAACACACACACGCACACACACGCCCTCTCTCTCTCTCTCTCTCTCTCTCTCTCTCTCTCTCTCTCTCTCTCTCTCTCTCTCTCTCTCTCTCTGGGGGCTGCTGCTGTTGTTGTAGTGCAGGCTTTAAATAGCAACGTCTGTCTCGGTACCGTGGGCATAACACACTATGACACGATGCCAGTGTTAGAGAGGTTCCCTTCTTATCGAGCGTGTGTGTGTGTGTGTGTGTGTGTGTGTGTGTGTGTGTGTGTGTGTGTGTGTGTGTGTGTGTGTGTGTGTGTGTGTGTGTTTGTGTGCCTGTGTGTGTGTGTGTTTGTGTGTGACCTGAACATTGCAGCCCTTAATAACAGCAGCATCCACAACAGATACCAATGGTTTCTCAACATTCATTCCGCAGCTATTTTCATACATTTAAACTATTCACCATTGTATATTTGCTTCTTTATGGCCTAATATAAAATATAACAAAAATATATGAATTGCTTACACATGTTAAATGTAACTTCGACCGTCAGTGTATAAAAAGGGAAAAGACTAAGATTGAATACGATAAGATGTACTTTCTTAATCCCAGACCGGACATGTGGGTAAGAATGAACATGTGGGTGCACATAGAAACCATCCAGGCTTCTGCAGGGCTAATCAAGTGGGATAAGCAAAGGCGTCGCGGATAACACCGGCGCTGTGATCCCAGCCTTTTCTCACAGCTTTTGTTTTAGTTCTCATCCTGCCCTGACCTGATCCACAGGGCAGTGTCTGCAACGGGGAGGAAGTGAACCACTCTGTACTTCCATTAAGCCCCCCCTTCACAGCCAAGTCGGATAGTGTCAGACCTTCTCCCACCCGTTGTGTGAGTGAACCCCGTTTCAGCTCGAATTTGAACACTATCAAATGTACTTATTGTACAAACACTTATTGGCTGAGAGTTCTAGAAAGGAGGTGGTCACGACCCAAGGCAACTAGGTGATAAAGGTAAAACTAGTACATGCCACCGACTGCG
>NC_044060.1:16072494-16097494 GCF_902167405.1 Gadus morhua | reverse complement strand
CCCTCCACACACACACACACACCCAAACACACACACACCACACACACACACACACACACACCACACACACACACACACACACACACACACCACACACACACACACCTTCAGACAGATACAGACAAATGTGCACGTACGCACATGCAGACTCAAATGTACAAACAGACCCAAACACATAATTCAAACGCGTACTATTACTGACACATTCAATCAGACTAAGCTGAACAATTCAGATCGAAACACACACAGGCACACATACCCAGACATTATCTTTAAGACCACAAACATTACATACCAACAAACATCGACAGCACATCCACCCATTTGCAGACCCATTCAAACACATATCATGCATGAATAAGTACAAGGACATTACCAGTACCCTCTGTAACATTCCATTTGCAAAGTGTTGCACATGAGCCCTTGAGTTCCCTTCTTAATGGATACTAGCTCCACATCCAAAGTGTTGCACATGAGCCCTTGAGTTCCCTTCTTAATGGATACTAGCTCCACATCCAAAGCTCACGTCAGTTTCCTGCTTTGTCATTAGACGGTCTTGGACGGCATGTTTTGATCTGCGCAGGGCTGGTTCGTACACCAGGATACCAGCAGCAATTTGTATCTGTTCTTTTCATCTTTTAAAAAGAGATGGGAATCTGGCACAAAGAAGAAAGTTGCTTCTCTCATGTGGTGTATATACGACGGTGAGATGTTGACTGCTCCTGTCCATCCGGGCTGTGTGCACATTCCTCTGAAAAGAAGGCGTTTTGTTTGTTTTCTTGTACATCTTTTCATCTTTCCCCGAACCCTTTACCTTGGTAAATGTGCTTCACGCAAACACGGCGCCAATTTGCACTCTCCATTTGTTCCCCTTGAGTTTCCCCTCACATCTCTGCTCCGTCTCTCCCGCTGCTTACCCTGCGGCCCGGCGCGAGAACACAAGACGCTCGCCTCCGCCGCTTCCCTCGGCCGTGGTTTTCATTGAAAAAATAAATAAAAGAGGCCGAGATCAAACCCGACGCGTCTCTTTCAACGACACTCATTGATGGAATCTGTCTGTCCGTCTCTCTCCCGCTCTCTTCCCCTCCGTCCTCTCTTCCGCTCCATCTCTCTCCATCAGTGCTCCTGCGTGAGGAGGTGGCCCAGCTCCAGGAGGAGGTGCACTTCCTGCGGCAGATGAAGGAGATGCTGAGCCGCGACCTGGAGGAGACGCAGGAGGGCGGCTGCTCGGCCGGCCTGCTGTCGGCCACGGAGCTCCGCGTGCAGCTCGGGGACAAGGAGCAGGAGCTGGACCGCGCCAAGGAGGCCTTACAAGGTCAGCTCCCCGCCTCGCTACCCACACATACACACACTGTCACGCGCAGACGCATGCATATGTACACGTGCACATACACATACATGGATACATACACATACCCATACAAACACACATACATGCATCCGTATACACATACACATACAAACACACATACATGCATCCATACACATACACAAAGACATACACATACACATACATAGAGACATAAACATACATAAACACACACACACACACACACACACACACCACACACACACACACACACACACACACACACACACACACACACTCACATGCATACATAAATGCATGGCTATTGAAAGAAACTCTGGATGATCAGATTCAGTCTATATTACCCCGATGAGCCCTTCCCTGGTGAGTTTTTGCATGTCAATTAATGCTGGTGCCAGTAAGGACTGGCTGGTTCTCTCCGGTCTTACTGCAGGCGAGAGCCGCCCGACCCTGCACCTTGTTTGAGGCCAAAGCCTCACCCCCTGCACAGCACATCTACTGCTACTTTAAATTCCTCAATGCAAGGAAATAGGAAATTACTTTTTAACTGCCGAAACCCATTGTTCAATCCAAAGTCTTGAGTATCATCCTACTTTCATTGTAGAGAGAGCATTAGTGCATAAAATGACTGAATTTGAATCTATCTGTGTTTGCTTTAAAGCTGTGTGACACACCTCTGGTTCAATTCAGGGACAATCTACTCCCAAAAAAACCTCAATCCCTGTCCCTGAGGGTTATCCTGTGATGCTGTGGGTTGTGTTAGGCTATTGGACAATCGATGGAGGCTATTGATTGTAGCAAGATGGGTATTGATTGACACATACCCTATTCCTGCCCCACCCCCCCTTCCCCCAACCCTCCTCCCAGTATCTCTAGCTAGTTAGTGCTGGAGCTGGCCAAGCATGGAACCAACTACAGACAATAAGAGTATTTTTTGGGCTCGAACAGTAAATCAATTTTTATAATAGGAAACACACCAAAAAGTCATTGCAAAAAAACCTGAATAAGATAATCTTTGTATATAAATCTGGTTCTATCAAGAAAAAC
The DNA here is from genome assembly GCF_902167405.1 of Gadus morhua. Classification (NCBI taxonomy): domain Eukaryota; kingdom Metazoa; phylum Chordata; class Actinopteri; order Gadiformes; family Gadidae; genus Gadus; species Gadus morhua. The sequence goes on along the minus strand of NC_044060.1, from coordinate 16,095,117 downwards.
GAATGCTTTATATGCAATTTAATCAGATAATATATCTATTATCAGATTGAATTAAGTTGATATTGAATTGGTCACCTTCTGGTTGGAGGGATCCTATTTACTAGCATAGTCAGTCGTAGTAGTCTCATGTGAGTGCGCCTGTGTGTGTGTTTGGGTGTGAATTTGTCTACACTAAATACATCCAAATTTGTACGACGACATTGTCCCTGCCGTCGTCGTCGTCAACACACCCACACCCACACACAAACAGATACACATATAAATATGCATGCACTTCTTCAAACAGCCACACAAAAAGCAAGCAAAAAACCATAGGGTTTGACTCCTGTTTTTTTCAAATTACGGATTTATTTTAGCACCAGTCCCGTCTCACCTTTCTCTCTCTCCCCATCAGGGTAAAACAGGTGATGGACCGCATGCTCATGAGGGGGAATATTGTGTAATTGTTGAAAAACAGGTTTCCACCAGTATACAGGATGATTCCTCTGTGATACAGGCTTCTGTTTGGGTTACAAGAGTACATGCTTTTTTTTTTTCTTCTTCTTCTTCTTCTTCAAATTCAACAACTTAAACACCTGGTATTTGTCAGCCAACTGAACTCAAATATGCAGACGCAAGGTATGAGAATACTGACCGTGACTGCATCTGCAGGTAATTGTCACCCTACCAGTTCTCTTTCAATGACATGACGTCATTTAACTTTTAGAGTGATCTTGCTGTTGAAGAACAGTCACCTAAAATTGTTGACAGTGGACACAGTGACACCTGGTGGTTAACAGGCGCCACTGCAAGAAATACACTCACAGAAGTCCCACCGTGTTTGGGACCAGTGTTGATAGTAGAGTGTGTTCTGCTTTACAGCTATGAAAGGAGACCGTAAGCGTCTAAAGGTGGAGAAGGCCGATTTGGTTAGCCAGATGCAGCAGCTGTACACGACGCTGGAGAGCCGAGAGGAGCAGCTCAGAGACTTCATACGCAACTACGACCAGCACCGCAAGGTAACCCCGAGGTCAAAATCAACGGTTGCCCAGACAGAGCTCCACACATCCATACACACCCTGGCGTTCGTGTCTGAGTAGATTAACACTCTCCCGGGTCCGGCCATCAACATCCACAGTGTCCTGTCTGTCAGAGCCCCCCATGTCCGTCAACACCTCGCCATCAGTGTTACTTTGCTCTGACGTCAGCGGTAGGCTAAAAGGCACATGAATTCCACTTGCGTGTAACGTTCACAAACTGGTACGGAAAGCCTGGCAGAAAACATTGGATTCTACTCCTTTTTTTCCTCAATAATTTATTTAGTAGCAAAATCGCTCAGATTAATAGGTTGGCAATCCTATAAGACTTCACCACGTTGAAAATTTTAATAAAAGGTGCTCACTGCCCTTTTAAGGAAACGTGCATGTGCCATCTTCTGCACAAACAACACAGGAAGCATAGGAGAAGGGTCAACGTACATGTGTCCGGTGTTTGTGTGTTTGTCTGACCACTAAATGTATATCTACTGAGTGTTTTGCTCCACTGCTTTGCAGGAGAGCGAGGACGCGGTCAAGGCCCTGGCCAAGGAGAAGGACATGCTGGAGAGGGAGAAGTGGGACCTGAGGCGGCAGACCAAAGAGGCCACGGAGCAGGCAAACCTCCTGCGCTCGCACATGGACATGAAGGAGAACAGGCTCAAGGAGCTGGAGGCTGAACTCACCATGGTAGGTCGAAGTCTGACCCAAAGAGGGCACGGCCTATTGTTTCCGTTGTCCCGCCTATTGTTTCCGTTGTCCCACAAAAAATCGAGTTTTGAGATCAATACATTTTTTCAAATAGCTATAATAATGTTTTTACTGCTGTACTCAAACTGCTCACACACAAAGAAGCCCCCTAGTGGAGAATACCCTCAGCTTCCCTGATGCCTCGAGCGCTATAGTTTCAATAGTCGACGCATGGGTCAAATTGCTCTAATTTGCTCCTTCATTTACCATTTAGCACATTGACACCAGAAACAACTGTCCGCACTTTAAGTTAACTTCATCTTTAAAGGGGACCTATTATGCTTTTTCGACTTTCATGACCTATAAACGTTGTTATAATGATTGATAGTCATGTTTAACCATACTTAAGTGTCAAATAATGACGTACATGCATTTCGACGTATTCCCTGCTGACAGTCTGGGGTGGTTGTGCAGAGCGCTAAACAGTCGGGACAACGTTTGCGATTCACTTGATCACATTTCCGGGAAATCATCTACGTAGATGCACTCCTGCCGCGCCCCCATATGCCAGGTAACCAATCACAACGGAGTTGGGTTGGCAGGAGGGGGGCGAGGGGGCGGAGTAGGACGAAACCAAGCGTTGACAGAGAATGCTGAAAGCGGCCAGATGAGTGGAAGAGTTTCCCGAAAATCTACATAGTTTTTGTGTATGGTTAACCATGACTATCAATCATTAACGTTTATAGGTCATAAAAGTCGAAAAGCATAATAGGACCCTTTTAACCCAACACTCACAGGTTGCAGCAGTTAATATCCGTTACCATGACACGATCTGCCATCCATAACACGGCAGCCATTGTTATACATTAACCCTGACCTCTGATACAAGCCGTTCTCCGTCTCCTCCAGGCGAAACAGTCGTTGGCGACCCTGACCAAGGACGTGCCCAAGCGCCACTCGGTCTCGGTGCCCGCCGGCGAGCCGGTGGTCAACGGCAGCCAGGAGTGGGTGATGCACGCCGACCTGCCGCTCACGGCCGCCATCCGGCAGAGCCAGCAGACGCTGTACCACGGCCACCCGGCTGACAGACAGGGTAGGCCGCTGCGCCCGGGGGCTGGGGCTGGGGGGGGCGGGGTGGGGGGGGGGTGGAAGGTCTCCCGTTGTGGCTTGGTGTCCTCGAGATCTCTAATGCTTCACTAAAACATGCAGACGTTCACACGACGTACTAACCCGCGAGGTCTCCTCCTCTTCCTCGCAGGAGGTGGAGGAGGAAACACTCAGTCTAACAGCGCGCGTGTTGTGTTTTTTCTTTTTTTGGAATGTGTGTGTGCGTGACGTGTGTGTGTGGGGTGTACGTACGTGTGTCCTGTGTTTGTGTGACCTTTATATGTCCCGTGTGTGTGTGTGTGTGTCGTGTATACGTGACTCCTCTCCTGTGTGCATGCGTGCGTGTGTGTGTGTTGTGTGTGTCATGTATGTATCCTTTGTTGTGCGTGTGTGTATGTTTGTCTGTGTCCTGTGTGCCTCCTGTATGTCTCCTGTGTGCGTGTGTGTGTGTGTGTGTGTGTGTGTGTGTGTGTGCGTGTCTTGGTTGCGGTGTGCTGGTCGGGTGTCTTCTTGCTGTGGTGTTTCCTGGTGTGGCGGCGGACACCGGCCACAGCGGTGCTCAGGATCAGCCCCTGTCACTCGCGCCAGCCCAGCGTCATCTCTGACGCCTCGCAGGCCGACGGCGACCGCTCGTCCACGCCCAGCGACATTAACTCGCCACGCCACCGGACGCACTCCCTCTGCAACGTAAGAGCTGCCTGTGACCTCTGACCTCACCCTGCCGCCAACGCCTCCCCTACTGAGGGCTCTGACTGTTCTTGGATTGGATGGAAGTGTCCTGCCCCCGCATCGGTGCCTCCCAGCCCATATCGGCTTATAAGACATTGTTCCAAACACACAAATGATACAAAAGTACATTTGGTGGTTTATTGATGAATAAGGACATGAACATTAACACGCCAAAAATGTAGATCCGACCATGTTGCCAAAGCACAGGCCGCCTCTGTAAAAGGCCACTGCAGTATATCCCCTTCACAAGCCCGAAATAAATCAGGGTCCCTAGCTTGCATTTTTCCAAACATAAATGTCCCGAGGTCATCATCACTTCCTGTGTACCTTCCTTTGTCCCTCCTTCCGCTGCCCCCTCTGTGCCGTCAGTTCTGCTGTTTTGCTTTTTGTGTGCACGCGCATGTGTGTGCCATTATTCATTGACCTGTGTGTGTGGGTGTGTGTGGTGTGTGTTGTGTGTGTGTGTGTGTGTGTGTGTGTGTGTGTGTGTGTGTGTGTTAACCATGACTCATGGATCATTCATCCGCTTTTGTGGAATCAATTGTGGCCATTTGTTGTTCTTTGCTGTGACTCCTAATCCCGCACTCTCTCTTTCCATCCCTCTCTCGCTCTCTCTGTTTCCTTGTCTCTCTGTCGCTATCTCTCTCTGTCTCTCTGTCTCTGAACAGTCCATGGAGGACCTGGAAGACCAGAAGCGTAAGAAGAAAAAGGAGAAGATGACTCTGGGCTCGCTGTCACGTGTCTTTGCTCGAGGGAAGCAGCGCAAGTCCCTGGACCCGGGCCTGTTTGATGGTACACCCACGCCCGACTATTACATAGAGGAGGACGCAGATTGGTGAAGTTCTGTGTGTCTGTGTCAATGGGGAATACACTTTTGTGTCTGTGTGTGTGCAAGTGTGTGCGTGTGTGTGTGTGCGTGTGTGTGTTTGTATGCCGTGTATATCCTTAAGAGAAGGAGCGTTGGGTTTTGAACGTCTACATGCGGCCCCAAAGGAAAAAATAAGAAACAACCTAAGAGAGACTGCTATCCCAGAGATGTATATTGTCCAGGAAATGTATGTTTGTAAATTAGATATATATTTATAGATGTACATGTATGCATATGTATATATGTTTACATGCGTATATATATATATATATATATATATATATATATATATATATATATATATAATATATATATATACACGAGGATATTAAGTGTATACATGTTAATGCTGTATTATCTTCCAAATGTTTAATGTGTTCTTTTTTCTAACTGGAGACTTGAAGGACCGCTGTGCATATGTAAATAGGCATCCTGTGCGACTAGTGTTTGTTACGCTTTGATCATGCCTTAGGTTTTTAGTTTTTTAATTTCCTTCTTTTTTTTTTCTTTGCCCAGTTATCATCTGGCACATATCTTCTATATATCAGACTTGCAACAAGGGACACTAGAGGGCATATTTGAGACAGTTTTACCTTTGCTAAGATATAGCTTTTGGTACTAAATATGAAGATTAAAAGGTAAAGAAGTCTACAATTCACAGAGGGGAAAAACCACAGACATCTGGTGTCTAACTTTTCCCAGCAGTGGACCATCAAATCCTTATGACATGATAAAAGTCAAATCTGTCCTACAAAGAACTCCAATTGTAGCGGGTGGGAATAAGGGTATTATATATACAGCATAGTGTAGAGTTTTACCATGTTCTGTAGCCTTTTAGATAACACAACTTATTCTTTGGGTGTTCAGATATAGTCCTCCACCACAAGGCTTAACAAACCATAAACGTTATCACTTTTTCTAAAATACCTTTACAAAAGTCGTAAAATACAATCACGCATATCTCCCATGACTTTTTAGGGCTGTTAAACTCACCTGAATTTCTAAAAGAAAAGAAAAGGGGGTTCATTGAGTTCCATTAGCGGCCCACGATAAACTCCCACGGTGGACGCTGACTGGGTTTGGTTCCTCGGTGACAGCCATGGACCACACACACACCAATACAGAACATAGGAATGTGCATTGAAATAGGCATGATCACGCCTGCTGCCTCATTAATAGAAAATCCATTCATTACCAGCCAATTAACCACCATCTTGTGGTGCTCATCTGACCTACCAAGCTCCCTTTAACTGTGTTATGTTTCACCGCATTATAAATGCCCATTCCCTGTTGTCTTTTGTTGTTTGTAGATCTCAGTTGGCATAGCCCCCCCCACCCCCACCCTCCTTTGTTTCTTACATATGTGGTTCTAACAAATCTTTGTGGAATGTTTTGTAATTTAGGAGACGATGCATAAAAAAAAGAGAAATTATATTAAAGTATTTTATTTAAAGAACAAGAGCTTGAAAATGCCGGCGAGCCTCTGCCACCAACTGTTTGCGGTCCAGAGGTTCGAGGGAAGCATTTTATCAGACACTCAACCACGCCCTTGAAATGAAATTCTTATTTTAAAAATAAAACCAGCGACTAAATGTGTCCCTTGTTCCGTGAGCAGTGTGTTCTTGTGTCCGGTAGTAGTCTCTCTCTCTCTCTCTCTCTCTCTCTCTCTCTCGCTCTCTCTCTCTCTCTCTCTCTTCTCTTCTCTCTCTCTCTCTGCCTCTCTCTCTCTCTCTTCTCTCTCTTCTCTCTCTCTCTCTCTCTCTCTCTCTCTTCTCTCTCCTCTCTCTCTCTCTCTCTCTCTCTCTCTGCCTCTCTCTCTCTGCCTTCTCTCTCTCTGCCTCTCTCTCTCTCTGCCTCTCTCTCTCTCTCTCTCTCTGCCTCTCTCTCTCTGCTCTCTCTGCCTCTCCTTTCCTCTGTGTCAACGGTGTCCCCTCTTCCTCCTCCTCCTCCTCTTCCTCCACCGTGAGTAACTCCATGTGTGATGATACTGAGTACTGAGTGTCTGTTCTTTTGCTCTGGGGATTATTCATAACACTCAAGCTCACTGTCTCCTTTCACAAAACTGTGTGACAACATCCCACACACTAGCGCACACATCTACGACACACAGATACACACATATTTTGCATTCAGAGCAATAATCTGACCACTGATTTGTTTACACACCACGTGTTCTCAAATTTGTAGTCGCGTCATAAGGTGTCGATTTACGTACTTCCTCTCAAATTTGTATTTGATGGAAAGGTGTGTGTGGGAGTGATGTGTGTTTGTGATTTGGAATGAGATGTTTAATGAATAATCCCCGTTTCTAATACATTAATCAAAGGCATTTAGTCACCTCATAACCATCACTCCTTAACATAAACACTCAATTATTTCAATAATAGCCAAGGCCAAGTGTTAATCAACAAGATTCCATTATTACGGTATACGTTTTGATATTATTGCAATATTAACATAAAACTTTCTTACTTTTCTCACTATCTTCAAAAGAGACACTTTCTTGAACCATGTTATTGTTTGGCTACAAGAGGTATACGAATCTGCCATACTAGCATACATTAAAGGTTCATGTACCAGCAAAATACTGGCTATGCAACTCAGGTGAAATGTCTCCATCTAGTGTTCGTATTGAGCACATAAAAGCGACGCTAAATAGAGACGGCGCATTAGGTTTTTCGATTTTAAGAGCTGAAATACATCTGTGGCTACCCTCTTAAAAGTAAACACAAAAATAAGTCGATGTGGTTGATTTATAAATAACCCTGCGAGGATTATAGTCGCATTGTACAGGCAGTGGTAGTGGAGGAATGTCAGTTTTAAGTGACGTTAATTGACCCTACAAAAAGTCAAATAAGTCATCTTGATCTCTATATTCCTTTGACCCCAAAACTCTCCATTATACCGCAACGAAACGTCACCTGACCAATGCAGACTCTGACAACCTGTCAAGCCTCACACACCAGAGCCTATCAGACGGAGAGGATCAGATGGACCGCCTCCGGCAGGCGGAGCTCACCCGGACCACACCCATGTCCATGTGGAGGGCTGGAGCTGTGCAAGCCTGGCTTGAGGTTGTCATGGCAATGCCCATGTACACCAGAGCATGTTCCGAAAACGTCAGGAGTGGCAAGGTACTTCCTCTGCATGCTAACACTGCTACAGCAGATAGAGGGAGAGAATGTGCTTGGGATTTCTAGTGATAATGCCAGTCTGATAATGTAACACAGCGCATTATATTTGCTGTTTGGTTGTAGTAGGCTTTTCTGTGAAGAAAAGTTACCAAATGATCCTATTATTTAAAAAACAAATGGTGCTATAGGTGCTCCTTGGGCTTACTGACGATGACCTAGAAGTGGGCTTGGGCATCAGCAACCCCATCCACCACAGGAAGCTCAAACTGGCCATCGAGGACTACAGGAAGGCTGAAGGAGGCCACAGGTAGGGGGAGAGTCAACCGATGGAAATGAGATGTAAACTACGTTAAAAGCCACCGCAATGCATGTCCCCACAGAGCTCCTCCCGCGGCCATATAAACACACACCAGCACGCCTCTCACCCTGCAGGCTGTCCCACGCCTCAGAGCTGGACCCCCACTGGGTGTCCTGCTCGTGGCTGGACGACGTGGGTCTGCCCCAGTACGCCCAGAGCTTCCAGGACCAGCTGGTGGACGGCCGGGTGCTGGGCTCTCTGAGCCGCAGGGACCTGGAGCAGCACCTGGGGGTCAGAGAGCGGGACCACCAGCACAGCCTGCTGCTGGCCGTGCAGCTCCTGCAGCAGCTCAACTTTGACAAGGAGGTCAGATGTGCTCCCAGGCAGGAAGGAGCTGCAGGGAGAACTTATGCCAAATGCGAAGAGGCTGACAGTTATCGTGCAAAACTAGTAAACATGCATGCATGAAATGTTGAATGAATTTGAAAGCATAAACCTGCTCATTCTTATTCCCCCTTGAATTAAGTTTGCATGGCTAAACAGAAAGCTAACAAATACAATCTTTAGCAATTGATATCTCCCAACAGGATGTTGCACAGGATGAGACTTGCTAAATATGCCATGTAAGGGATAATGTACAGGGAATACCAGTCCTGAATCGCCCTAAAGGCTAACGGTACTTACTACTTAAGGCTCCTTACTAAAGAAATGACGCAAAACATAAAAACGATATATTTTAATGACTTAAGAATTATTCTATTTCACCAGCTGTAAGCCATAGTCGGCTATATTCTACGGTTTGAAGAAGCCTCCAATAGAACGGCCTGTTAAACACTGTAGAGGTCAGCTATTCAGAAAGACTGCAGCATGGCGTCATTTCAGAATCGTTATCCGAAATCGAGTACTCAACCCGTCCCTGCACGATGTTACCTTATTCTCTGTCATGGCATTTGTCAGTCACGTCTTGTCCTGTTTGTCCTTGTGTTGCTAACGGGTCCCTCCTGCTAACGTGGTGCCCCCCTCAACGAGACAAACCTGAATAAAGTAGTAGTAGCAACACAGTAGTGGGAGCCTGAACTTCCCCTCGGATTGGCACTGTGTTTCCATTCGACCGCTGAACTTTGTTGTTGTTGTTGTGTGCCCACAGGCATTGCAGGCGCGGCGCGCTAAGTGTGAACCGCAGGATCATGACCTGGTTGTGTGGACGTGTCACAGGGTGATGAAGTGGATCAGAGACATAGACCTCCGGGTGGGTGGTTGGTGGGAGGCCAACAGCACATCATTTAATGTAGTTTCAGTCTGCTGAGACAGAATATGGAAGGTCAGGGCCATGGATGAAGAAAAAATCGATACGAATATTAACACCAGCAGCCAAGAGTAACTAAATTAATGTGCATTATGTTTAACGGTTTGTGGATGTGGTTCTAACCCCAGTAAATGGAAGCATTAAATGCTGTTATTGGACATCATTGCAGACAACATAAATCAATTCTGGTTCCGGTGCATTGGATGGGGAAGATCAAACAATGCATTGTAATGCATGTGTGTGTGTGTGTGTGTCTGAATGCGTGTGCCTATCTGTATCTATCTGTATCTACTGTGTGTTTGTGTGCATTTGTGTGTTGCACCGTTCTCTAGGAGTATGCGGACAATCTTAAAGGCAAAGGGATACACGGGGCATTGATGGCACTGGACCCATCGTTTGACACGGACACCATGGCCAGGGTACTGGGAATCCCCCTCAACAAACACATGCTGCACCGGCACCTGTACCAAGAGATGAGGCTGCTCTCCGTCCCACACAGGTACTGCCTCCTCACTCTCATGCTCCACCATTCTCCATTATTGAGCTATTACCACTGTGTAGTCGTAGAGCAGACACGCTTATCCAAAGCAACTGAAAGTCAATTCAGATGACGTGATGGAGCCGTTAGTTGTCCAAGTAAGCCATGCTCATGGATGCCTGGAGGTAGACGGTCGATAACGGGGATCGATTCCAGTATCATTTCTGCTGGCTTGACTACACCACTGCTACAACATCCAGTCCCTTACCTAAATCAAAGTTGATGAAAATAAATAATGATTCATAAAATTGTATGATGTTTTATAAGGTGCAAGAACCGTGTAATATTTTAGGAAATTAATCTATAATATGAAATAAAAATAGTAAAGTAGTAGAAAAGAGTTAACCGGTTCCTATCCTGCCGTTCCCAGCAGCGCAGAGCAGGAGCGTGAGAGCCTAGCTGGCATCTCCCGGTCCCCTGGCTCCGCTAACCACTACGCTGCCAACAGAATGGCAATGAGAAGATCAGTCATGGTATGGACGTCTTCCTCCCCCTGCATGTTATCAAATACTTTGTCATGTGCTCAAGTACTCTCTGCACTTTGTGCTGAGGAAACCAACACGGGAAATCAAATCTCCTGTCTTATATTTGTTTCTGACAGAATTGTGTATTAAGATTTTTTATTATTAAAAATTGAAGAGGTGGAAGGGCACCACTTCCAGTTGCACTTGTTAGATTTGAAGTGTTACTTGTAGTGTGAGAGATCATTTTCTCACCCAGAACAGGGAGAGTTGGAGTGTGTTGGTAGAATGCCCCTGTGATATATCCGCTATTACTTTCTGACCATCGGAAGTCCCACTCATCGTTCTCGCCACTTCTCATTTGCCTAATTTCTCTAACCCACTCCAGAGTCCTTCGAGGTTGCATCCAAAAGGCCATTCCGTGGACCGGGCTCTGGGTTTCCATGGCAGCTGTGGAACTCTGCCTAGAGAGGCCAGGGTGCAAGCTGTTCCCCGAACCAAGGAGAGCCCTGTGCATTCTTACAAGACTGTTGAGATCTCCAACGTCTGAGGGAGCACCAGCCAAACGGAAAACCTCAAAGAGAAACGCTACGACTGCGCTCTTCAATCCCAGACTGCTGTTGTTATTTTCAAGGAACGCAAGTGTATCTTTCAAGGAAGTTCTTAAATGTATTTATACTTTGAAAGAGGTGGTGGTTGTCGATGCTGTTAAAATGTCTGATATGAAATGTTATTATTCTGTTGCAGGAATTGGCATTTGACCAACTAAAATGAAAAGCACAAATACTGAAACTGTGTCGTGGTATCTCAACCTTTTCCATCAAATCTAATCGAGTAATAAACTACCTGTCAATTATCATGAGATTTCATAACATTATCAAACCTGTCTTGCTGCTGTAAGATTTAAGAGTAAAGAGAGCCGAAGAGAGCAATATTTTGAATCCAAAAAAAATAAGTGTCTCCTCCCTCCCTATGTTTTACAAGGTTGAACTGAACCAATCAGGGAAGGCTGATCGGGCCCCGATTTGACAGAAATAAGCAGAGTGCTCTAAAATCGAAATGGTCTCATTCTGAGGCACTCAAAACAGATCGGCCATTTCACTCATTAATAGCTGACGGATGGCCATTGCATTTCTACCAAATCCCTCAAATAATAGCTCTAAAAGTACTACAAACAGCACCTTTCATACAAAAGTTAGTCTTGAAACTATGGTTTTCTTAACTCTAGATGTCTGCCAGAGCTTCTCAGTCCCTCAGGATACATTATAGATCTAGTGTCACGATAAACCCAGTCCTCTATGGGACAGGTTACCCCGGGATAGTCCATGACTTATGTATACGCACCATGGGATCAGCACAAGATAAACCATGGATGTAAAGGATACACACATAGGACAACATTAGGCACAATGATGCACTAACACCAGGCAGTCACAAAGAATGAAACACAACCACTTCCAGACCGGAGGGATAGAAGAGGTCGTAGTTCAGAGAGGGATTCTGGCATAACAACTGTAAGAAAGAGTGTGGAGTATTCAAACTAACTGCACAAATGGTTGTTCTTAGAAGTAACCCAACATCCAGGCTTATTTAAGCAAGGTTCATTTTCATGTCAATAACAGACTTGGTTTTTGTTCAATAAACTAAACGGGGACCAATATTAGTATTATCAGTCTTTTTTTTTTACATTCACAAGAGAAACTGAGTCTGGAGAAATGTGAGCACTGGCTGTGGTGCCAAGGGAGCGACTGCAGACACAGGACCAATGTCTTGGTGAAGGGGCACTGGCTGTATGGAGCCAGGCTAACACACCAACAACCTCAACACATTGTTACCCAGGCACTCCCAAGGTCAGAGCAGGCAAACAGCGGTATATCCGAATGGGCCTATTGTGGTCCAGTTGTATTTTTTTCAAAGACCTCATGTTTTCCTTTAAAGCTGACCTGAGCAACTATGTCCATGATGTAGTGGCATGCTACAAAAACATCCTCTGCTGGGTGAAGGAACAGTGGATGACTCGTGTCTTCCCAGCGAATGTCAATTCCTCACAGTCACGGACACTTTGTCTTCGTTCCCTTCTGACTAACAACAAACCGTTTCTGCATGGAGTCAGCCCGGATTTGGGGCCCTCCCACATCTCCCTGCCTCCGTTCCATTCCTTTTTATGCTCCCAGGACGTTTATTTTTTTGAAATGAAAACCTCTTAGGACATGCTCCTACACATTGTGTGATGGCGGCGAATTTGGTGTGGTGTATTTTTCTTTCTGAAATAATTTGATGCTATACCCAACCCTTCAACCGAGACACAATATCCCTAAATTCAGCATGAGGACTGACTTATTGCTTCTTTATTTAATAGAAAGAACCAATATTGCACATTAGTAAGTCTGTAATTGGCCTATGCAGGTGAGGTGCCGTTCAAGGTAAGTTTGAGGGATTCATCCGTAGGTATGATAGGCTAGTTGAAGAATGAGCGCACATAGCAAAATATTTGTGTGAAAGCGCAATATTGCACAATATGACTTGCAGGAAACAGGTTTTTCTCACTCTGGGCGTGGGAGACTATAACAAAGCTGTCAGTTATTTTTCAGTTGAAAACTTTTTTAAGTGTATGAAGCAGGATTTTAGTAAGGTATGGCTCCATTGTTCTATAATGTGTTGGACAATACCGACTGCAACTGTTTGGTAATTTTTGCTCAAAGAAAATATTTATTGTAATTGAATGCTTAGTAAGACTATTAGATCTGAAAATATATTTTAATTGAATATGTTTTAAATAAATGTGCACTAATTATTTGCATATTGCATTCATAATCTTAATTTGTCATTGACCGATTTATATTTTATGTTTGACCAATCCTATATTTTACGCTTTACAGTAAGATTCATAATTCATAAATCATAATCCTTGGCCTTCAAATATTCTGAACAATGTCTATTAATTTAACTTATGGGTTTCTGAATGCCTAAATCGTTGTTGTTTTTATGCCTATGCTATGCTACCTGATATTTTTGTTTGAAGATGGTGACTGCCGGGCACTAGGACCGAGCGGTGAACCGGCACTCCGCTTTACAACCGCGGGGGGAGGTATCTGTGAAGAATTTGGACAAAGTTCCTGTCTATGCGTTTCCTTGCGGTGTATATCTTGCGGTATATTGGAAATTGTAGTGATCCGTTTAACTTTAACTCGAAAGTAAAAGTTAAATTAAGTGGAGTCATTTGTCGTTGAGTGAGTTTCGTTGCATTGTCTGTGTGTGATCTTTCTGAAAACACCTGCGTGATTCAGGTGAGCCCATCGATGAAGAGGGAAGTCCTTTTTGGGCGTTAGAAAGGTAAGGCCACTTGGATCTCACCTTGACATTTTCTACAGGGAACATGAATGTTATTACACTAAAAACGATTCGAAATCAACTTAATTCACAGCTCACAGGAAAAGCTATCATTAAATGGAAACGTGGACTTTGTATCTAACATACGATTGGTAAAAGTTATTCCCATATTGTCCTTGAAGTGCTCTGTTTGTTTCAGTATTTAACTCAATTTAGGCCACATCCTTCACAATCCAATAACGATTAGGTTGTTCGTAGATCAATCAATAGTTTAATGACGTAAGCAGAAGTTAATAGGCTGTGATGATTGTTAGTTTTTATATGACGCGCAAAAGCGCAGTTACAGCAGGCGACGTGCTGATAACATGCAGCCGCGTTTCACGTTTGATCACGTGGTCAATAATTTTCTTTTGGATGCCACACCCCATTACAAAAAAATAGGATTCAGGCCAATGTTTGTTTTGTAGTTGCTTATATTTAATACACAGCTATTTATCAAATGTTTTGTTGAATGGAAAAAAAAAAATCTGGGATATTTCCTGTGGCATTCTAGAGGGGTATTATTCCGGATTTTGAAGCATGGTTTATAATAAGATATTTGAAATAAAAGTACAAAACGTATGTGTTATCTAATCTAGTAGATGTCAGGGAAGCACTGAACAATGGTTAGGTTACAGGAACATTCAGTATTATAAGAACTGATTCCTTATTTGTTTACTACGTAATCAGACATACATGACGAGTAGATATGTTCTTGACCCTTTATGAGCGTTCAGGATGTAAATGATTAAGTCACTGTTCTGTGTCAAATATTATAATTATACATTATTTTCTTATATATTTGTTTTTCCTTTTTTCAAACAATTTTTTGTAATGTGATGAGGGCCCTGGTACCATTTCGGTTTAGGATCAACTTTTTCTGAAACAGTGAAGAAAGATTGCCAACTCCTTGGCAGATCCTTGAGAATTAGAAAAGCTTTCACTCACTCTCACCAATAGTGTATTACATCTTCTTACTTTTAACCTTATTAATAATAAAATAATTGATTAAACTTTAGATCAATCCTTGTATTTACCTTTGTGTTGTTTAGTCAATTTTCAGGCAACTTTTTATCTTTGAAGATATGCTGCCTTACATGTTTGAATAGGCTTAAACGTAGCCGGCCTTCATATATTATTTATGGAAAATATATAGGGATTGACAAATAGTCATTGTTATGATGACACATTGATCCTGGCCTGCTCAGGAGATCGAATTTGTACAACCCAGACGATCGGGTTAAGCTAGCACAGCATCCCTGCTCCAATATCCTCCAGGGTTTGTTAGACAGTAGTCAAGCAAACCCCACAAACTCTACTTCAACTCCAAAGTGGTTTCTATAGTGAGAGTTAATAATAGACATGGGGCGGCCCAAAAAGTCTTGGATAGACTACTTATTCTTAGAAAGGTGAGGGCTGTAGAATAGTTTGTTTGGTAGAATAGTGAGGGTTTTTTAATAGTGAGGGGTGTAGAATAGTGTGGGGTGTAGAATAGTGAGGAATTACGACTAGTAAGGAATAAAGAATAGTGAGGGTGTTGATTAGTGAGGGGTGTAGAATAGTATATAATAGAATATCATTTTATTGTCATTGTAATCCGACTGGCATCCGATACGAAATGTGAGTTAGAATAGAATAGTGAGTATTGGTGAGGAGGGTGTAGAATTGAGAGGGGAGATAATAATGAGGGGTGTAGAATACACCATTTTGTGGAAGTTGAAAAGATGAAAGACCCAAAGTTTAAGAGATAAAATACTTTTCAGAGTTTTACAAATAAATTACAAACTCTTTAGTTAGATTGAATTATTCAAATTTGGCATCTTCGATATAGAAAAAGTTGATATCACATGGTTGCTATAAGTTTGGTGACTTTTGGCTCAAATGTCAATCCTTAAAACGTATGAGCAACGACATGTTTCATGTTAGGGCCTGTTTGTATCAGTCACCATGGCATGTTGTCGAGTACTTTATAACTTGTCCCTCTGCAAACTTACTCCTTTTTTGATTTCAAAATTTTATTTAGGGAACGAACATGGTAGAAAATGTTCAACCAATAATTTTAAGAAAAACTTTCACTGGTGTTCTCCTTGGTGTATTTTGTTGCGCATGAATCCGATAATGTTTGAATGAGGTAATTTAAGACTTTAGTCAGAGAGTGTACTGCCGAATGAACCAGGAGGGTATGGGCATGTCCAATCATTTGGTTATTCTTTGCCATAATGCTCACCTCGGTGTAACGCACGCAACGATTTATTCAAACATATCACAGCCTTGTCTGCTGTTCCCAGATTGTCATCCTAAATCAACTGCAACCCCTTTCCCTTTCAAATCCACCTAAGCTAGTTTGCAAATGCAACCCCAAGCGGATTGCATCACCCCCCCTACCCCCCGCCTGGTCTGAACCTGCGCAGTCTTCTCCCTGCAGGGATGTGTTCCAGTCGGGGTCTGTGCGGGGCCAGGGACCGCCCCCGCTCGTCCAGGTCCGGGAGCAGCGGCTCGGGCGGTCATTATGCGCTGTGTGCCCTGGGGGTCGGCCTCATAGCCCTGGGCATTGTGATGATTGTGTGGACGGTGATCCCCAAGGACGCGGAGGCGTCGGGCAGCAACGCGTCCGGCAACTCCAGCAAGCCGCTGACGACCGACGAAGAGGAGGAGGCCGAGGACGCCGATTCGGACAACACAAAGACCTCGTCGGTGGCCTTTGTGCTGGTGGGGGCGGGGCTGATCATGCTGCTGCTGTCCATTTGTCTGGGGCTGAGGAGCAAGAGTCAGCCGGCGGAGAGCACTGGCCAGCGAGCGGCGGCGGCGGTCGGTGGAGCAGCCTATCAGGGCGCAGCGTCGGGAGAGCAGCCGGAAGAGCAGTGAGTGTTTAAAGACGCTTCTTAGGTCGGATGTGGATTTGCTTCTTCACAAAAGTGCAGTTCGGTTTGACTTGGGATCCTTTTCGTGGAATTTGGGCGCTTTGGTTTTGCTATGAAAAATGCAAAACGATTGACCTGAAACGTGGCAGAAAAAACACATATCTTAAAATCCTGATACCAATATCATTTACATGCACACCATACATCTCCCAACCTTACCCTCACTGGGCAAACATTCGCTACAAGCGTGGGATATCAAGATCCATTCAATAGATATCGTAGACATTTACTGAGAAATTTCAGAGAAATTAAGTCAAAGGGTTGAAAGAGTATAGGAGACTGGAGCAAGAGATTTTAAACATGTGATTAATCTATTACAGTTAGTATAGTATAATAGTGTATATATTAGTGGCGTCATGCGTTCATACATAAACCTCCTCTCGTCCTCCCCCCTCAGAGCGGTGGCCTACGACGTGCCCTCCTACGACGAGGTGGTGGGCAGCGACACCTACCCCGTACGCAACAGCAACCTGCGCAACAGCATGGCCCGCCTGCCCTCCTACGAGGACATCCTCGCCGCCGTGGAGAACGAGGGCGGGGCGGAGCCCGACGGCCACGCCCCGTCGGAGGGTCCCGCCTCGCCGGACGCGGAGGGCGCCGGCACCGGCGCGGGGGCCGCCGGCACCGGCGCGGGGGCCGCCGGCGCCGGCGCGGGGGCCGGCGGCGCCGTCGCGGGGGCCGGCGCGCCCCCCGAGGCCTCCGACCCCACCAAGGACTCCGGCCCGGCAGCGGGCGCCAACCCCCCGGCCCGCAGCAGCAGCCGGGCCAGCCGCATCCTGGCGCCGCTCCGGGTGCGCCGCATCAAGTCGGACAAGCTGCACCTGAAGGCGTTCCGCCTGCACATCCGCAGCCCCACGCACAACGCCGTGACCATCGAGCCCATCACGCCGCCCCCGCAGTACGACGACAAGCCGCCCGACCT
The DNA here is from genome assembly GCF_902167405.1 of Gadus morhua. Taxonomy (NCBI): domain Eukaryota; kingdom Metazoa; phylum Chordata; class Actinopteri; order Gadiformes; family Gadidae; genus Gadus; species Gadus morhua. The sequence continues at coordinate 16,077,761 of NC_044060.1, read as the reverse complement.
GGGGTAGAGCCGCCGCCACTCTTGAAGAGCTGTCCGGTTTTCCGGTTTTTATCATTGTTCTGGTGGCTGTGACGTAACGCCGGGCGGCTGGTGGGCCGACCGGCTGGCTCCGTCATGGAGTCTTGGTAGGTACCTACCAAGCAGCCAGGAGTTCAAGCCCTCACAGTGAAACACGAGGAGGGTTTTCAGCTTGATCTGGTCGTGGTTTTGTGTGTTGTAAACATTGGTGTGAGTGTGTTTGTGATGGAGCTTCTCGATCTGATGGTGTTGTTCGGGGTGAAAGGACAATTGGCTTATTGTTTATATTTGTCTTGGGGTTAAATGCATTTCGTACAATATTGTATAACGTGTGTTTGCTTGAGATTAAAAGCTTTCATTGTAATTTACAATAAGGAATATGAATGTGGATGATTATTTTTGCTGTGTAGTGTGTAATTGTGGACCGTTTTCTAAATGGGGATAACAAAAGCCTTATGTTTTGTTCAACCTCCTCCCGTTATCTTTGTTTTAATTGCATAAATGGATAATAACTATGGTTGGTGCAGGACTTAAATTATAGCTTTGTTTTTCTATTATCATTGAGATGTACAATGTCGTTTCTTGGAGCAAGAACCACAATTGACGTGTGATGGATGTTTGATATGCCTGTTATTATTATTAAGTATTGTTAATAAATGTTTACTTGGCATTTTAGTTTTTCAGTGACATTATTATGGGTGATATTATCCCTTTTATGTTTACAGAACATTTATAATGCAAAATAATGTGCAGCATTAGTTCATTCATTGTGGCCGTTCCTACAACACTTTTGTGAAGCGTTATGCTTATGGTAAGATAATTAACTGTTATATATTTTTAATACACATTTGAGCAGCATGGATTTTCTTTATTCGTTTTGGCGCCCTCTAGTGGTAGCTGAGTGCGACGAGATTTTTGTAGTGTACAGTAGGAGCAAACGGTTCCAAATTAAACTAAATTTGATATATACATAATCTAGTATGCATAAAATGTGCCGTTACAGCTCGGAAAATAATGTAATCAAGCATGTCTATCATGCTGTTTCTGTTTTGTGATCAATCAAGAACATTTGTGTAGCGAAAATAAAGTATAGCGCTAGAATACTTTTGGTTCTCAAAGTACAGTTGAAGAAGTAGTTTATGGGATCTCCGCCCTTCCTCTAGTAGGCCTAGTCCATTTCAGCTTGTGTGTGTGTGTGTGTGTGTGTGTGTGTGTTGTGTGTGTGTGTGTGTTGTGTGTGTGTGTGTGTGTGTGTGTGTGTGTGTGTTTCTCTGCTTTTGCAGCTGCCATGTAGCAGAGGGAGGGTTGGTTGGTTGAGGTAAAAGCCAACCCAGGGAGTCAGTCACATTCCTGGCCGGGATTCAATGACTGAACCAGACACAAACAAACAGCGAGAGAGGAGAGAGAGAGAGAGGAGAGGAGAGGGAGAGAGAGAGAGAGAGAGAGAGAGAGAGAAGAGAGAGAGAGAGAGAGAGGAGAGAGAGGAGAAGAGAGAGAGAGAGAGAGAGAGGGGAGGGAGAGAGAGAGAGAGGCAAAGGGGGAGGGAGAGAGAGAGAGAGAGAGGCAAAGGGGGAGGGAGAGAGAGGGAGAGAGAGAGAGAGAGAGAGAGAGAGAGAGAGAGAGAGAGAGAGAGAGAGAGAGAGAGAGAGAGAGGCAAAGGGGGAGGGAGAGAGAGGCAAAGGGGGAGGGAGAGAGAGAGAGAGAGAGAGAGAGAGAGAGAGAGAGAGAGAGAGAGAGAGAGAGAGAGAGAGAGAGAGAGAGAGAGAGAGAGAGAGAGAGAGAGAGAGAGAGAGAGAGAGAGAGAGAGAGAGAGAGAGAGAGAGAGAGAGAGAGAGAGAGAGAGAGAGAGAGAGAGAGAGAGAGCGAGCAAGAGAGCGCCGGAGGGAGGGAGGGAGGGAGTGAGGCAGACAGACAGTGCGAGTCAGCCAGACTGCGCAGAGAAGGAATAATTCGAGATCACTTTAGCCGTGTGTGTAACTGCAGTTAACACAGATATACACAGCGGTCAACGTTTCTGGTGGAATATTGTTGCGGTGGAACATTATTTTTGATTAGGGGACTTTTCGACTTGAATCGCGTTTCCTTTTGAAAGTGGTTATGCATTCGCCGTAGTTTTATTTGCTGGATGGGCGCATCGGAAATATTCCTAAGTGCTAACGACAGACTATGGATCCCCGGTGCGTGTGGTGAAGCCAATACATTGAAGTCATTTCGAACAAGTTTAACTAGGCCTATTTGTTTTTTGTCGGTTGTGCAAACATGGAGGCTGCAAGCTTTCATCCCCATCCCGGACTTCAACAAACTCTGAAGCAGTTCCACTTGAGTTCTATGCGCTCCCTCGGCGGACCGGCGGCGTTCTCTGCTCGGTGGCACCAGGATATCCTCTTTAATAAAGATGGAAAGACCACCGAGATGAGGCTCAGCTTACCGGCCCAGGCCCCGCCGGTGATGTCTGGTCCGATGTTCATTCCGTCCGACCGCTCCACCGAGAGGTGCGAGACTGTCCTGGAGCGGGAGCCCATCTCGTGCTTCGTGGTCGGCGGGGAGAAGAGGCTCTGCCTGCCGCAGATCCTCAACACTGTCCTGCGGGACTTCTCGCTCCAGCAGATCAACTCGGTGTGCGACGACCTCCACATCTACTGTTCCCGGTGCACCGCGGACCAGCTGGAGATCCTGAAAGTGGTGGGGATCCTGCCTTTCTCAGCTCCGTCCTGCGGACTCATCACACAGACGGATGCTGAGCGGCTGTGCAACGCGCTGATCTACGGAGGTACCTACCCCCCTCACTGCAACAAGGAGCTGTCGGGCACCCTGGAGTTGGAGAGATCAGAGAAGAGCTTCAAAGTGTACCACGAATGTTTCGGACGGTGTAAAGGCTTGTTTGTCCCAGAACTGTACTCGAGCCCCACCGCCGCCTGCATCCAGTGTATGGACTGCAGGCTGATGTACCCCCCTCATAAGTTTGTGGTGCACAGCCACAAGAGACTGGAGAACAGGACTGTCCATTGGGGCTTTGACTCGGCCAACTGGCGGGCTTATGTGCTCCTGGACCCCGAATACACAGGCAAGGAGGAGAAGAGCCTTCTGGAGCAACTGCTCAAAGACATTAAGAGAAAATTTGACCTGATGAGCAAGAGGTCCAGTAAACCATGCAGAGTAAGTCTCGTCCTGTTTCTATTGAGGAATACATAAACTGGCTGAAATGAAAAGCGCTTATATAGGTTATAAATAGGGCTAGATGTAAGTTAACATTATCTGAGGATGTGTTGCCACTTATAGAGAGTGGCCCCTTTACATCCATAATCCTATTCAATCAAATGTCATCAATGGCTTATTTGATAAGCATATGACCAAGTGAATGTGATTTTGTGTGATTTGAAGTGTAAAAAAAAAATATTTTCAACTAGACACAAGTTGCATTTGCCCAAACTATTGGGTCTTCTCTGGACTGTGAACCGCACATATTCTTGGGTCCGGTCCACATTGGCAGTCAGCGTTGTAAAACACTCCATAAAACTCTCCCTCCCTTCTGCTCCTTCTGTTTCTGAGAGGTGTAGCAGCGATGCCACCCGACCACATTCAAACACTGTGGATCAGCTCTTCTTCTTCCTCTCCTCTGCCTATTTTCTCATTTAAACTCATTGGTCCAGAACAACCCCCCCCCCCGACCCCCCCGACCCCCCAGGGTTACCCAAGGGCATCTGCATCATAATAAATGGAAGGCCAGTGATATGTTTTATTAGTGGGAGAGCCTGAGGTGGGACGGGGGAGGAGGGGTGTCCATTATGGGGCTCCAAGGTGGACTGGCAGGATAAGAATTTAATGAGGTTTGGTTGGGATAGCGAGATATTTGTGAGATAGTCTGGTCTCAGTATGATACTGTGTGTCTGTGTGTTGTGTGTGTGTGTGTGTGTGTGTGTGTGTGTGTGTGTGTGTGTGTGTGTGTGTGTGTGTGTGTGTGTGTGTGTGTGTGTGTGTGTGTGTGTGTGATATTGTCAGATTGTTGGATCTGTTAATGGGCTGAGTAGGCTGGTTAAAAGGTGAGGCAAAAAAAAAAAAAGAGCCTCCCGATAACCCATGTGTGGTGCCAATGCCGAGGAGATACGGCGCTTATTTAACGTTGGAAAAGTTCCCTCTCTCCTATCTGAACGCTGCACTGACGGCGTGATCCTCTGTTGAAGTCTCAAACACGCCGCTTTTCATTGGTGAAAGATATCGGCATATCCCAACATGAGCATCCCTGGGAAATCCTTTACTGATACGGTTGATACCAAACCCTATCGCCACAGCCCTCTTCTTGGGGGGGGGGTTCTGTGGGGGGTATAGGGGTTGGAGTGGGGTGCGGGGGAGGGTGTGTGTGTGTGTGTGTCTCCGCCTCACATGTGCCGCGCACACGCCTCCTCGCGTGCTAGTCCCGGGGAGCCACTGGCCCGCGGACAAAGGGCCGGCGCGACGAGATGACTGGTCGGGAGGCAGCTGTCGCGTGGGACGGGGCTAATGAGTGGACATCTATGCATCACCATGGAGCCGCTCCAGGCCAGCCAGGAGACGCTCTGGCCCTCATGCAGGGAGACCCCTTTTTCCTCGCTGTGCCGTTTTGGACTCCCCTCGCTCCCCTCTCTCTTTCCCTGACACTACTTGAGCGGTCGTACAAATGTGCATAATCCCTCACAATTTCAGCAGTGCTAAGTCTGACTGGGTTCATCTGGAAATAATCAGAAAGTGGGACCCAATAGTCCATATTTTACTGATACCAGATATTCACAGATACCAGATAAAGATTACAGATACTGACGTGATCATTCACGTGGTATTGATGATCAATCACAGGCAGTGGTATATTGGAGGGATGTGTGGGAAAAGTTTGACTGTTTGCTGAGCTCCCTGCACTCTGCAGTGAAGAAGTCCGATGCGCCGCTTTCTTGGTGGCAAAACGGCCATTTTGTCTCTGTGAACAAACCATTTGCGATATTGTTATAAGTATATCGGGGCCTCAATGGCTCTGTGTGGAAACCTGCTCTGGAGATGGACGAGGAGGAGGGATTGAAGAATTTCGAATTGTTTTCTGCAGTTGGAATGAATGGAAAATCGTGATTGTGATGATGGTGAAGTGAGATGGGGGGGGGGGGGGGGGGTACTTAGTGATCTGCGCCCTTTATTCTGTGTTCTATGTCTCTTATGTTGACAGGAACATGACTGTGTGAATTACAATGTATTTCACTGGATCTTAAAAGAAACCGACACATCTT
>NC_044060.1:16060408-16072394 GCF_902167405.1 Gadus morhua | reverse complement strand
TCACATCGGCCCTGAAAGGTGAAGGGAGGTGACAGTTGATGCAGAGTTCGAGGCCAAACCAGTGCCGAGCTGAGCTAAAGCATCCAATGCGACTGAAGCTGTCATTCCAAATATGCCCTGTGTGGCTCCGTACCTTTGATTGTATCACAATGTGTTGGCTCTCTCTCTCTCCCACTCCCTCTCCATCTCTACCTCGCTCCATCTCTCTATCTGGTAAAGTGCTGTTGCCATTTATGCCAGGGAGAACACCAGACCTGAGTCTCCCAGATGGTGCAGGATTACGTGGCTCTGCAGACGAGATGATTCAATGGTTGGACTCGTGTTGTTTGGGTATGCGTCACTCCCTCAGCGCTCCCTCCGCACACCAACCAGGATCCGGTGGGTTGTTTTATAAGAGCACGGTTGTTTTCATTCGACTGCACCACGCTGGCTCGGTTCTGCTCACCCCACCTAGCATAAGTGAACTAACAGGGCTCTTGCTTTGGGGGGGCGGGCGGTTCTAGGGTCTTTCCGGATTGCGGATATATCTTCTCTTTTTTTCACCGGGATAAGGATACGCCATCGAGGGCTCCTGGATGTCCCGTCCCCACATTTAAGAGCCCCACAAATTGGAATGTTCTGGTCCATTTGAGGCTGGATTCCCAGATTATTGGTTTTCCAGAGCAGGAGAGGGAATGCTATGGGAGACGGGGCCCTGCGTTGCTGACTCTGGCACCGATAGCTCCCATTGAGCCTCCATCTTTTGTAACACTGTGGCTCGGATATGTTAACCCTTAAGACGCTTCAAAAACATTCACACGTTAGGAAGGGGTGCCGCAGGTCGGTTTAAAGCGGTTTTGTATTTCCTTTATTCTTCCTATCTTTTTCTTTTTTTTCAGAGTTAACTCCCACTGCGTCGAAGAAGCGTCCCGCTTGTCCATCTGTTTGTATAATTCAATTTCATATACGCCCCCATTCTGGAAAATGAGAAGAAAAACGATAAAGTTTTCATGTATGGTATATGAATTAGAATCAGGTTGACCTCCTTCTCTGGTCTTGGTCTTGGATTGTATTTCCAGACTCTTGCCTTCTCTCTCACAGTTTGTATTATCCAGAGAAGAAAAGTGCTGACAGCTGAAGAATGGGAGCGTGTTTGGCAGGCACGCCCTTGTGGGTCTCTGTGTCATTCAAGCCTATTAAATTTTTAATAATTTCCCCGCTGTGGTATAAAGCTTGACATAGCTGCACTCAGTCACGCACCTCTCGTAATAATAATCATAATAATAAGTTCATTTGCTCCATTGAGTGTCTTGCCCCCAACACATTTAAACTAAAACAAACAAAAGATCAGGGCAGGGCAGAGACAAAGAGATACCTTGTTTAAGCCAGGCAGTGTGTGGGGAAATGCACAAGGTTGGAGTGGGGGATGTTCAATGTTCAGGTGAAAGGAGTCTGTGCTTTGTGTGTGTGTGTGTGTGTGTGTGTGTGTGTGTGTGTGTGTGTGTGTGTGTGTGTGTGTGTGTGTGTGTGTGTGTGTGTGTGTGTGTGTGTGTGTGTGTGTGTGTGTGTGTGTGTGTGTGTGTGTGTGTGTGTGTGTGTGTGTGTGAGTGAATAATGTGTGTACACCCTGAAGAGCACTCATGAACTTGTGGTTAAGGAATTCTGAGTACGGTAAGACAGAGAGGGCACACACACCACCTAGTTCAGCTGAAGGAACTGATACAATCAAACAACTATAGGCCCCTGCATAGCTGGAGCTGTATACAGTCGATCACTCATGTAGCATACGCCAAACACGCACACACTCTCTCACGGTGTGGAGCTGCAAGTTTTTTTTACCCACAAAAACATCCATCTGAAACACCAGAAGTGCAATCTTTACTGGATTATGAAAATGTGTGAAGAAAAAAACGCGGTCCCCAATGTGGTGGCAGTGGTGCTCCAAGGTCTGTATTATAACTGGGTTCACTGGAATGTCCCCCAGAATTATCATGATAATGGCATCAAGTATATTTTCATGGCCAAGACCACTGATTGCACTTGACAGGGCCCTCTCAGGCCTTTTAAAGAGAGCATCAAAGGCTCCCTGCCGCTGCCGCAGAGAGAGAGAGAGAGAGAGAGAGAGAGAGAGAGAGAGAGAGAGAGAGAGAGAGAGAGAGAGAGAGAGAGAGAGAGAGAGAGAGAGAGAGAGAGAGAGAGAGAGAGAGAGAGAGAGAGAGAGAGAGAGAGAGAGAGAGAGAGAGAGAGAGAGGAGAGAGAGAGAGAGAGGAGAGAGAGAGAGAGAGGAGAGAGAGAGAGAGAGAGAGAGAGAGAGAGCTCCACTCTGTTTAGAGCCCTCTGGTTGTTTTGTGCGTCCCATCCAAGTCTCCGGAGCTTGAAGTGCGACGGGAGTGGACGGGAGGAATAAAGTGTAAAAGAAAAAGGCGCAGGTCCCCGTGTGAGTAAAGGCTGAAGTACGAGGACATCTGCTTGCAGTTTGCGGCTCCATCCACTGCAGTGATTCACAGGAGAAAAATGCAAGGGGGGCCTGTGTCTCTTTAAGAGCACTGGACTGTCTGCAGAATGCATCAGTCCTGTGGAGCAGACACGGGAGGACGACGCGCGGGAGGCCAGGGAGGGAGGGGGGGAGGGAGGGAAGGAGGGAGGGGGGTGGATTGGGGAAGGGCAGAGGGGAGGAGCCACAGAGCCGTGAAAGGGGAGGGAGGGAGGGAGACAGGAGGGAACAGCCACAGTCTGGGCTTCCAGCCTCCTGGCTAGACTGCTGAAAGTTATTATTGAGTTCCTGTGCATGGGCCTCCCCTCCCTGTGGCACTTACTCCTCTGCTCTCAGAGAGACAGGGTGGGGGGGGGGGGGGGGGTCAAGAGAGAAAGAGTGGGAGGGAGGGAGGGAGGAGGGAGGGAGGGAGGGAGGGAGGGAGGGAGTAGAGCTGGCAGCTGACCATGCCCTTTTGCAATGACCTCATATCCAGGCAATAAAACATAATGTTTTGTATGATTTTTTAAGTCCATTTTTTTTTTTTTACTGCCAGGGTAAAGCCAGTGTGTAAGAATGCGAGCCTCCATGCACACATGCAACGGCGACACCATCCAGCGCCTACAGCTGCCTCACCAGCAGCTGAAACGTTATACTGGCACACTGTTGGCTTAGGTTACAGTTTAGCAGACAAGTCCCGTCTTCCTCAGGGACGGCCGCGTCTAGTCAAGACAAGGAAGGTTGCCAGTTCACCAATCACAGAGCGACAAACCAAATCCTGCGCGGGTTTGTTAAGTGATGAGTATGATTCAAGGACAGGTGGTGGGAGGTGGGGAGTGTTTCTGATCTCTCTCCCGACTCACTTTCTCCTTCCCTCGTCCTCCTGAAGGCCGTGCATTTTTGTAATATGACTTCCAAAAAGGGGATTTGGGGAATTGAAACGCTGGAATGCAGAAACGAAAGAAAACAAGCTTCCAAAAAGAATTCTCGCAACTGTGTAATCTCATAAGTCTTAATATTGAATAGATCCTATTCAAAACACACACACACACACACGCACACGCACACGCACACGCATACGCACACACCACACAGACACACACACAGACACACACAGTTGTCACTTGTAGCCGACTCTAGTGTGGTTGTGTAACTCTGGGCGGCTCTCTGTGGTCAGCGCTGGACCCGGCGGGTCTGGCTGTGAAAGCCCGCCGAGATGACATAGTTACACACAGCCAGTCCTCTGCACAGCACTGGGACTGCCGCCCTCCTTATCACCCCCCCCCCCCCCCTCCGTCCGTGTAGGTCTGTCTTACTGCCTGCGTGTGTATCTGCCTCTAAAGGGGTGAGACAGGGAGAGAGAGAGAGAGAGAGACGGAGACAGAGAGAGAGAGACCTTTATGTAACATGCTGTTACTTTAAGCTTGCTCATCTCCCAGCTCTGGGTCCCCCTAGGGTTACCGATCGCAGCCAGCTGTTCGCCACCCTACACTGGCCTATCCGTCTTGATGGTGGTGCTGTGTGTATTTTGTGTGTGTGTGTGTGTGTGTGTGTGTGTGTGTGTGTGTGTGTGTGTGTGTGTGTGTGTGTGTGTGTGTGTGTGTGTGTGTGTGTGTGTGTGTGTGTGTGTGTGTGTGTGTGTGTGTGTGTGTGTGTGTGTGTGTGTGTGTGCGTGTCAGGGAACGTCCTGCGTATTGGCCTTATCCAAGCACCTGAGGCTTCGTGCTACAATGCGAGTGCCCTTCTCTCTTGTACATCCTAGTGCACACCAAGCCACTTATGGCTGCTTGGCTTTTACCCAGCGAGCATGGCAGCTATTCAATCATTCATTCATTGGTCCTCACTCACGGTCACATTGGCCCTGTTTTTACGAGCCACCGCGGGCCAGGGTCCACAGGGCCGGGGTCTGTGGCTGGGGCGTTGGGGCACGGTGCAAGGGCCTGAGCTGGGTCTAGGGTGCAGGTCTAGGGTGCTGGGTCTAGGGTGCTGGGTCTAGAGTGCAGGTCTAGAGTGCAGGTCTAGAGTGCAGGTCTAGGGTGCAGGTCTAGGGTGCTGGGTCTAGGGTGCTGGGTCTAGAGTGCTGGGTCTAGGGTGCTAGGTCTAGGGTGTTGGGTCTAGAGTGCAGGTCTAGGGTGCTGGGTCTAGAGTGCTGGGTCTAGAGTGCAGGTCTAGAGTGCAGGTCTAGGGTGCAGGTCTAGGGTGCTGGGTCTAGGGTGCTGGGTCTATAGTGCTGGGTCTAGGGTGCTAGGTCTAGGGTGTTGGGTCTAGAGTGCAGGTCTAGGGTGCTGGGTCTAGGGTGCTGGGTCTAGAGTGCTGGGTCTAGAGTGCTAGGTCTAGGGTGTTGGGTCTAGGGTGCAGGTCTAGGGTGCTGGGTCTAGAGTGCAGGTCTAGGGTGCAGGTCTAGGGTGTTGGGTCTAGGGTGCTGGTGCTGGGCCCCGGGCTTGGAGAGAAGGGGGTTGAAGGGAAAACCTTGGCACTGAACAGGGTATTTTGTGAGGCTCTGTTTGTTGAGTCAGGGCTTAGTCGGGCTCGGGTGTTATGTGGTTGCTATGGAGCAAAACACGGGGCTGTAGAGTCAGAGGAGTGCAATAAAATCATAGAGGAAAAAAAAATGTTCAAGATTTTTTCAGGGACACAAAACAGACGGCAAATCGCAGTAAATCCAAGAGGTGCTATGGTCCGCCCGGCCCTCATTCCACCATTTCAGAACGTTTTATTCAGCCTTGCCAGACTTGGACCCCCACCCCAATTATTCCGGTGTATAGGCAGATCTGTTTTGGACGCAGGCAGAAGGCGACTTTTAAGGATGGAAAGTGTGACCTGTGGAAACGGATGTTGTGGGTGTTTCATCCTACGTTTCCATTCCTGAACAAGTGGAAACAAGTGGAATTGCTATTTGATCTCCGTCGAATGTTACTGTGTAAACATGAAGGCATCGTGGGGCCCTCGTCTATTGAAGGCTCCTGAAGGGGTGGGATGGGATGTCCGTGCATAAATCCTCATTTATTTTGGAAAGATGCCCTCTAGCACTCTTAAAAGACCCACTCGCTTTCTTTGTGTGTTTCTGTGTTGTTTTCACCTGTCTGTTTCTGTTATTCCATTCAGATACATGCCCGGGCTGCTTTTGCACCCAGGAACGGCTCTCACATTCTTAATGTTTCCTCCCATTCTGAATGGTCCCATTAGCACTTTTTGCGAAATAGCCCTGCTCTTGTTCGGTCCAGACCCAAGGGGAAACAGCCACAACCCAAATGGGAAACAGCCACAATACAGCAGTTCACAAACCTTTTGCAAAAAGCAGCCAGTTTATCACCCGAAATTGCTCAAAGCTACACAAACACAAGGAAAAACCCAAAGCCGCAGCCATTATGGGCTTCTCCAATGTCTACCGCACCATTTAATTACTTCAAATCAGCAGTCCCCAAAAAACGCATTGTGTTTATTGGTTTGAATGGCAATTAGAACAAGAGAGGGAGATTGTTTTTAGACCTATAGGAAAGGAGCACTTTTAGCACAACGGACGGACAGAAGGGTGTCTATAAATTTGGAAAGGATTTACTATCCGCTGGTTCAGCCAATGACCTTCTCACCGGTTCCCAGGACAAACTCTATGTCTGTGCAATGACATCACAAGGGACCCTGAGTAAGACGTGACCCTAACTTCACCTCAGCCACTCACACACACACTGTGTTTATGGCCCCAAGATGGCCGCCCCACCCCCGTTCCCCCCTCTCTCTGTCGTTGTCCCCTTACATACCTCTTCACCTCTCCCACCCACATTCAGCCCATTTCCATCTTTGCCCTCCTCGTCCTCTTCCTCATTCCCCCTCCTGTTCCTCCTCCACAGCATGTGGGCAAGAGGTTCATCTTACCAGTGAGCTGACCAGTAAGTTGACCAGTCGCTTCGTTTTCCATTTTAAAATGCCACACATTTTACGGGCTATGTGACCTTCTCCCAATTGACTTCAACGTGTTAGGTCATCCATATCCAATCACCAAAGCACATAATATTATATAATATTATATCATATGAAGATATAATTATAGTAAAAGCCTCACTCAGTGTTGTTTATCCTGCTGTTTTTGACTACAAATAATGGCCATAAACTAAAACAATAATGGCCACATGGGTGGTTTGCTCCAGTGTTAAAGTGATTTATGCTCCTCAGTTGGATCTATTAGGTAAAGACAGCCAGATGATGGCCAGATATAAAAAGTGGTGCCATCCAGAATCACTGGATGTTTCTGTTTTTCTTCAGTGCGAAACCCACAGTTCAGGTTTTTTTCAGTTTATGACCCCAGTAGTAGTAAAACAGAGTTGTACCATTTTTATCCTCAGTCTGCAACATGGTCTCAGCTTGGCCTCAGAGAATCTCCCTCCATCTGCCTGATTCGTTAATCTCTCAGACACCAAAGAACCATGAGACCTTAGCCTCTAGCCTCTGGCCTGCCTTATTGTCTTACCACTAGTGGTCTAGCAGTAAGGCCCTGCACTCCACTGTCACTCTTATCCCCTAAACCCGAGCACACACTAAATCTGGCCCAGAAAGGTGGAACGCCACGGCTGGTACCAGGCACGGAGGCAGCTATAATGGTCTGCGTACCTCCCACCCAGTACTGTTTGGGTTGTGGAGAAGTTATCCAGTGACATTTTAATCGTCTTTCCGTCTTCTTTGCCACGGCATTAGTATTAATCTGTGGGATGAAAACTTGAGCGGTCAGCCCCAGTTGGACTTAGTGTCTGGCTGCAGCAGATGGGAGTGTAGTTTGCTAACGACTGGTAGTTAAGTCGAGCAGAGCCAACCTCTCCCTGGCTCCTGGCACTGTTTTGCTTATCAATGATGAATGAGCATTCCCCGTCTGGATTTGTGAGACTATGTTGTTAAGAAGAAGAGGAATGTTATTATGTTGTGTAAAAAGGAATAGAAAACGAGGCACGGACATATTTAACAAAATGGAGGTAAAAGAAATATCTTGTTTTATTAGTTTAATCTGATAATTCTTTCCAACTAATACTTTCTCTTCTTACTCTTTTTCTTTCAATGGGATATTTGTGGACAGCATGTGACCATTCATCACATGTACTTGGTGCATGAGCGTAGCTGTGCAGCACAATCAACGGCAATCTAGAGCAGAGACACGTTCAATGAAGAAAAGACTCATCACCAGCACAAAATCCAACCGGAAACCATGAAATTCAGCTTACGGTGCAAAGATAGCAATGAAATGATCTAGCAGGCGGCTGCAGCTCTGTTCCAGCATCATTAATCAGTCAAATTATATTCAAAATTGGAATAAAGAAGTCATACTACTCTCCTAAGGGGTGAAAAACATATGGCATAAATACATAAAAATAAATACTTTATCAGATCCCCCATCCATCCATCCATGCATTAATAAAGTGGTGACCGTTAATGCACTTCACTACATTGCCATGGTAGTTTTATGACTGTTAAACTGGCTATATGGTGATCATACTTTACTCCAAAAGCAGTCGTATTGATAATGTACAGTCTGTAATTCATTACAAAAGATTACTCATGGTTTTTCACATTATGTTTAATTTATTGGACGAGTAATTTATCCCCACTATAAATATCTATAACATTATATATATCAGTAACACTATATATTACAAGTTACAGTGAATAGGTTTTTAAACTCAACCAAGCAGCATAGCCTTGCAAATCAAATTTCCTCCCACAAATCAAGATCGATGTGTATTTCCTGATTTACAATTTGACTAAGGGTTGCCACTGCGGATTAAATCAGTTCTCTCTTCATAAACATCAAACAATGTGTTCTAGAAAGGACAAGGTAGTCCCGTTCTCTCTCCCTCTATTTTTTTTCTTACATACTTTTATCATCCACTCTGTCTCTCTCTCTCTGTCTCTCTCTCTCTCTCTCTCTCTCTCTCTCTCTCTCTCTCTCTCTCTCTCTCTCTCTCTCTCTCTCTCTCTCTCTCTCTCTCTCTCTGTCTCTCTCTCTCTCCGTCTCTCTCTGCCTCTCTCTCTGCCTCTCTCTCTGTCTCTCTCTCTGTCTCTCTCTCTGTCTCTCTCTCTCTCTCTCTCTCTCTCTCTCTCTCCGTCTATCTCCGTCTCTCTCTCTCTCCCCTCTCTCTCTCATTAGCCCTCAACCCCTCCAGCCTCCTGCTTTGGCTGCAGCTGCTCCGACATTGTACGTGTGCTAAATGTGAATAGAAGCATAAAGACATTTTGTGTGTGTGTGTAGGACTCTGTGTCTGTATGTATTCTTGTGTACCTATGCGTTATGTATTAGTGTTATGTGTGTGTGTGTGTGTGTGTGTGTGTGTATGTGTGTGTGTGTGTGTGTGTGTGTGTGTGTGTATGTGTGTGTGTGTGTGTGTGTGTGTGTGTGTGTGTGTGTGTGTGTGTGTGTGTGTGTGTGTGTGTGTGTGTGTGTGTGTGTGTGTGTGTGTGTGTGTGAGAGAGAGAGAGTGAGAGAGAGAGAGCGCGAGAGAGAGAGAGAGAGAGAGAAAGACCAACAGACAGGCAGACATAGATGGGGGAAGGGAGAGAGAGAGAGAGAGAGATCATGCTTCTCTGTCTCTGTCTCTCGCTCTTTCTCTCCCTCTCTCTCTCTCTCTCTCTCTCTCTCTCTCTCCAGTGCATAGTCTGCCCTTATTGGTGGCTGTCCAGAGTCTACTGTAGCGTCTACATATAGCCGTCCTCCTCCGAGTGTTGTGTTCTGTTTACTTGTCCCGTTCCATCAACATGGCAATGGCGGCTCAGACAAGCATCCAGTGAAATTGGCCCAACTATGTTGCCGTCTAAAAATACACTGAACGGACGTGCACGGACGCCGTGCACGTTTTTCATATCCAAAGACAACTGTGTGACTCACGTCTATGCCAAACATGCCCACGCTAATAGCATGTAATCTGCAGCGGTGGTATCTGCTCCATGTCATCTTAGATGGGGGCGAGGGGGGGGGTTGGGGGTTGGGGGGGTCCGACTGATGGAATCACTCATAAACCCTTCCAGCATTGGGGAGGATGCCCTTGCTTAGTGAGAGAACGGGGAGGAAATTACCGTCAAACAATAAGCGGTCCAGAAAAACACAAATGATAACAAATGTTCTATTAGATCCTATCCCCCAGCACCCCCCCCCCCCCCCCCACACACACACACACACACACACAACGGCACACACACACACACACGCACACACACACACACACACACACACACACACACACACACACACACACACACACACACACACACACACACACACACAGACACACACACACACACAGACACACAAAGGCAAACACACACACACACACTTGCAACAATTCCCCCCTCTCTTGTAACCATAGCTTTGTGTTGTTGTCAGAACGGTAGATGTATGTTGTGTTTGTAGACAGAGGTTATTCATGATCGATTCAGTCTATACGCTCATGGAATCGATCAAAGTCATAAATGTTCACATCTGACGTTTCCTCTGGGAAAAGATTTGAAGTGGCTCTGTGTTACGTCTGTGAGTGTCTTTGTGTGTGTGTGTTTGTGTGTGTGCGCCATGTGTGTGTTGGCTCGTGCCTGTACATGTGTGGTTGTGTGTGGTGTGCGCGCGCGTTTACATGCAGTTGACCCCCTTGGCGCGAGGCGGAGACCTACTGGTATGTGCTCTAGTAGGAAGCTGCCTGAATGTGGTCTGTGTTTGGAGTCATTAGGTCCTCGCCAGGTCTCTCCACAGCTCACTTGAGGGGTGTTGAAAGGGCCCTGCCCCTATAGGTTCGCTCCACTCATGCATACAGAGGGATCAGTGTAGCCGTGCCGCCGTGCGTGTGTACCTACACACATACCTTCAGACGCACATACACAGGATGGCAGGGTCACTGTTTACACGGGAGCGGCGGAAGTTATTGCTCTTGTCATGAGACGTTTGTAAGTCTAGTGACAAGTGAAACGGAGTCTAGTGACGGTGTCGTGGGAATTCAGTGGACCGGCGAGAGTACAACATCCAGGAATTCAATTAAGAGAAACGGTTGAATAATAAAGATTTAGGACGGTTACATTTATAGAATATAATTCAATTAATTTCGCAATCCAATGCACGCCCATATCATTGTTTTGCTGCAAAGTTTCCACGGTAACGTCTAACATTTGATCCACGGAGTGCGGTGTGTTGTGTAGCAGTGGCCCTGCCCAGGCCCGGCCGTGACATTAGCCAGTCTCTGGAAACAGGACACTCCCTCCGTTTGTGGGAGCATTCAGCTCAGACCTCGTCAAGTCTCCATCCCACGGATAATTAGGACAATCTAATCAGCTTTACTGTAACGCTGTTCTTATACCAAAGCCCTGCGGCGCTTTGCACAGTATGTCTAATGCTGTCACTGCTCAGTTTAGCTCCGCTCCACAAATAATGCCCCTGACTCATGGGCCAACAGCAACAACAGTGACCTGTATCCACTGGAGACCAAGCTCATTGGACTTATTAGCTATGATATTGAGGAGGTCGGAGCTCCCATCTCCAGGGACTACAAACAAGGCTTTCAGGGGTTATTTCCAGCAGAGACCCATCAAAGCCACACGGTTGTTCCGAGCTGCTTTATATACATATGAAGCGGCCCTTTCTGTAACATATAGCGCAGATCTGTGTATGTGTGTGTGTGTGTGTGGGTGGGTGTGCGTCCGTGTGTGTGTGGGTGTGCGTCCGGGTGTGTGTGTGTGTGTGTGTGTGTGTGTGTGTGTGTGTGTGTGTGTGTGTGTCGTGAGTAGTGAGGGCTACATGAGGACCTGCGGGCAAGTCCAAAAAAAGGCATACAGGCCGAACCACGCATTTAGAAGTTCTGAGGGCCAGCACTGCTCGTCCCTGCCCCTCCGTCCTCGCCCAGCCCTCCCCCCAGGCGGCCGGGGAGCAGTGTCCACTGTGGAGCAGGAGGACGGTATGTTTGCCCTTGAGTGGGGACAGGGGCAGGGGCCCGCTAAGCGCACGGCGATCTGAGGATTACGCAGAGGGGTTTAGGAGAGGGAAGGAAGCCGAAATACGAAACGGTTGTGTCTTGTTGCCGAGCGCTTCCATTAATGCCACCCCTATCATTCGGTGGGACGCAGGAATTATGAGGAGGTGGGGGGTGTTGGGGGGGGGGGGGGGGGATACCGCCCGGAGGAAGTTCCACCCGGGATGAGACTATTTCCACCTTTCCGGCTGTGGGTGCTGCGGTGGTTTCGGGGGTAATTTCATTGGGGTATCATTTTGGTTATTTTGGAGCGCCACCACAGATGCTGCTTTAGGTCTCTGGCCCATCCGGCCAACAGCGTGTGAGACATAAAAAACGCAAACACCTGTCAGCAAGGAGGTATTAGTCAGAGTGGCCCCGTCTCTCAGTCAAATGCTGCTCCTTTGCATGCCTCTTAACCTGTCTTACTCACGCTTTCAGCTAATTTCCATCTTGTCTAATAAAACGCCTTCCTGCTTCCTCGTCCACCTCCTGGTCTTCCTCCTGGTCCCCCCCCGAACCCCCACGCCCATCCCTCTTCATCTTGCCCAGCGAAGCTATTCCACTT
>NC_044060.1:15975408-16055408 GCF_902167405.1 Gadus morhua | reverse complement strand
AAACAAGGTCTGTACAGCTAGCTACATGTCCCCTTTTGTTGCGAGTGTGAAACCTGATGTGCTTAGGGTCAGGGGTCGCGGAGGTTGACAGTAGATTCCCTGTTGTTTGTTCGGTGGATCTGACACTTGGTCCGGTCCGCCATCGAGAGCGCTCTGCAATAATGTTTTGCCGCTTGTTGTTCCAGGACCTGAAACAGATCCAGCTCAAACAGAGGCCCTCCGCGTTCCGCCCCTGGTCGCCCAGGACTCCAACCACAGAGAAGGAGAAATCCAACCCTCGCAACGAGGCCGAGAGGTGCGTGACTGTTTGAGCAACATACACCTGATATTAGTGCTGGATATCGCCCCTGATTTGAATCGATTATATTCGATTCGGTTCGATAAAATGATTAGGCGTGGGATATTGCAGTTACAATGCCAATTTTGCTTGGATATTAAAGACATTTACACCGAACTAATGCAGTAAATTGACAAAGGAACCCTCTAACCTGCTGCATTATTCAAAATGCTGTATATTATGTTACATGAATGTACTTTTTATTTAACATGACCAAAACACTACAGCAGTATACACAGTATCTTGGGAGTGGAAGAACCAAGGGCATTCTAAACTAAGCTTCAATCACCCACGCTAAAACGCAGATATTAAAAGATCGATCACATGTAATCCCCTCTCTTCTTCACCACACTTTCAGGTCTCTTTTCAATGGCCAGTCCATTAAGGCACAAAAAGACCTCAAACCTTAAAATACAACAAATGGATCTCGAGATCTTATGATTGATATTGGATCATTTGTATAAAAATTGCTATTTAAAAAAAAAGTAATATAGATTTAATCCAAGCACCGTTTAGTCATACAAAGACATATAGAAAGATAGAGTGACATCATTCTATATGCAAAGAGAGAGCATGACCTGTAATCAATGATTAACACTCGATGTGATCCACGCAGGTCTGACTCAAAGATTCAAGAGTCTTTGCTCACTCCCAGGCTGACACCCACTCCCCGGGCCCTCCACAGAAATGAGGCCTCCTCTCAAGCCCATTCCAGAGATACCCCTGCCCCAGGCAAGGGCTCCGGAGCCAGCTCGCGAACAGTGCACAGCCTGCCCAATGAGGTCTCCCAACCGGCCTCGCTCAGAGGTTCTCTTCCCGATGCCAGCAACGGGGACGAAGAGATGGAGACGGATGGAGAGATCGATGTGGACGATTGCAATGACTGTGAGTATAACCAATCTTTGATTCAAATATCAATAAAGAGATTGTGTATATTATGAAGAAGGCCTCTTTAGTGTAAGATAACAGCAAACTTTCCTAAGAATGAAATCTACCATCTAAAAATGAACCCTGCCGGTGATTGACTAGATGCCTTCGCAGTACCGCCATCTAGTGGAAAATTACATCCAAAGCACTCTGTAGTGTATGACAAAAATATAGAGGAGGTTTTCTTTTTAGATTTTTCAAATGTCTGAGTAAATGCTAAGATTGTATTTAATGATCATTATTCAAAAACGGCCCCTATTGTAGTGATATGCTTAATACTATTTGAAGAAATATCGATAAAAAAATATCAATATCATGTCTTATCAAACATCAAAGATTAAATTGTTTTATATATTCTATCTATCTATGGATAAATTCTTTCTATTACTTTCTGTAATTGCATATGTGTTCCCAAAAGTCGATTACAAAGCAATACCATGGCAGTAGTTTGACTGTAAGACACTGGATCTCTCTTCCCACTCAATAACCAAGCTCCCGTCCTTCCTCCTTCCAGACCCGCCTTCGTCTTCCTCCCTGCCATTGCTTCCATTGGCCTGCTCCGGCGGCGTCTCCCAGACCGCCGCCCCTCAGAGCTGTTGTCCCCCAGGGGCCCCACCTCCATCGGCTCCTCTAGAGGGGCCCATGGCCGGGCCGCCGGGGGGCTCCTGCCCAGAGCTGGACTCCTTGAGGCAGATGCTGTATGGGGGTCTGGACAGCCAGGAGGCCAGGGAGAAGGTCCTGCAGGAGATCTCCAGGATGCAGGTGAAGCAGGAGGAGAAGCTAGCGGCGGCGCTGCAGGCTAAACGCTGTCTCCAGCAGGTGAGACGCTAACACACACACACACACACACACGCACGCACACACACACACACACACACACACACACACACACACACACACACACACACACACACACACACACACACACACACACACACACACACACACACACACACACACACACACACACACGCGCTGACAAGGCTCTCATCGTTACGGCTGTCGCTCAACACTCGACATCTCAGTTCAAACCCGACACAGAAAAAACGGATTCGTCAAGATTATTTATGCATGAAGAAATATTTTAAATAAGTAAAGATACTTAGAGAGTTTAATTCTCACATAGATCATGCTAACTATATAAATCCAGCGTGTAATCCAAGATGCAAATCATTAATAGACTATTAAACGACTATGAATAAGTACTAGCAGTGAACAAAAAGTGATATCGTTAACACAATACGTCCTTTAAATGTGTTTTTTGTTCTAGGAGTTGGAGTTTGTGCGGGTGGCCAAGAAAGGCCGTCTGAGGGAGGCCATCGAGGCCAAGCGCAGCCTGCGGAAGGAGATCGAGCGGCTGCACACGGACTGGGAGAGGAAGATGGCGGTGGCCGAGGACTCGTGCGGCCAGCTGAGGAGAGAGCTGGAGCGCGAGAGGCGGCTCCGCGTATGCGACAAGGGCTGCGAGGCGTCGCACCTCCGGGCCAAGTACTCAGCACAGGTACGGACGGGATCACAGAGGATGAGACTCTCCTGACCCCAACCTTTTTGATATTTTAAAGCAAACGATCCATCAGATGGAACGGAAGCGTGTGGGTGTGTGTGTGTGTGTGTGTGTGTGTGTGTGTGTGTGTGTGTGTGTGTGTGTGTGTGTGTGTGTGTGTGCGTGCTTGCGTGTGTGCGTGTGTGTGTGGTAGCTAATAGCTAGTTGTAACAACAGAATAACTTTAATGGTGGCTTGCTTCTTTGATGGCTTCATGTGTATGCACAAACTTAGCCGATATTTAAATAAAGTTGTCTTGTTTTGATTTTTAATATTAGCTCGAAACAAGCATCCAATTGCTTGTATCCAACAATTGGATGCTTGTTTGGAATACTTTTATTATATTATATTCTAATGATGATTTACCTGTCTGCCTCTCTAATGATATACCTATCTGCGCTCTTCTACTCTATTCTACTATACTCTATCCTCCTCCACTTTATCCTCCTCCACTCTGTCCTCCTCTACTCCGTCCTGCTCCGCTGTGCAGATCGAGGAGCTGCACGTGCAGCTGCAGCAGGCGGAGGTCGACCGGGAGCAGCTGCGGGTGGAGCTGCAGCAGGAGAGGGCGGCGCGGCAGAGCCTGGAGAGCGTGGTCAAGGAGCTGCAGGCCCAGCTGGCCCAGCAGGCCGCCACCACCACCCCCACCCCCACCACCAGCCCCACCACCAGCAAGCATCCAGGACAAGAGCACCTGGACAGCACACCAACGATAGCAGACCCGCACCAACACATCTCACAGCACGCCGACTGACGCTGTGGTCAGGGGGGGGGGGGGGGGGGGGGGGGAATAAGTTATGCCATTAAACAATTGAGAGCCGTTGGCAAAAGTAACATTTATATGAAAAGAAGAACAGAGAAAATGTCGCTGATTGAGAAATCACGTTAATGGGATAATATATGGATTTATGAGATGAACTGGAAAGTTGTGTTGTTATGTGTGAGCATGTTGTAGAGTGTTATTAAAGAGAAGAATGCTTCCATGTGAGGGAGCGCTCCTCTTCAGTGACTTTCAGAGCCCCCGGTCCAGATACCTGATGGCTTTCAAGGATTTCGTTTTGGTATAAGCTATTTTTAAAGATGTGCAAATACAGTATATCCACATTACATTACTTGAATATTTAGGGAAGAAACATTTTGTTCTCGGTGAAACATTACAAAAGACAGGTTACAATCAAACTCTTGCCAGTGCCACGAAATCCTGGTGCATTTAAAGGTATTATTGCAAACCACTGGAGTCAGTTTTACCAACCAGTTTACCACTATTTACATTCATACCACCGGCTCGCTTTTTTTGTATGTTTTTTTGCAAATGTGGGCTACTTTCTAAGAAACGGTTGATCTCCAAGAAGCAGAAGTCACATAAAATCCTCCATAAACATAAACATGTATACGCCTGTATATCAGCTTCTTATAGTTTTGTATATTCTACAGCCTGAAGTATTGGAGCCAGTTTGGTCACGCCCGTCAGGTCCATTATTGTTTATGCTTAGATATTTTACAAACTTTTTTATTATCCTGAACCGACTTTATTTGTTGATCAAACTTTGTCTTTTAAAATATAGTGTTTGTATTGCAACTATAGTTATAAATGAATGACAAATGTACTTTCCAATATTACAACAGCTTTGCAGGTAAAGTTAATATGTTGCCCTCCTATAGAAGATCGATGGAAAGAGATGCCCTTGATAGCTGTCTTTCATTGAGCTGCGGTACTTCTGATTTTCTATTGAGTAATGCAAAATAATTTATATTCTGTAATAATCTACTGCTTGCCGACAAAAAAGCGTTAATTTTTAGTCACTGGTTTTCGGGCTCTTAAATCAATTGATGCTGTTTATATGAACAACATTTCTACATGTATACAAAATATGGATATATATTTTTTTACTTAAAAAAAAAGAAATTGCACTTTTTAAAAGAAAAATTGCATTGTGCATTTGACTCCCTATTGCAGTTTTCGAATATCAAGTGAAAACAACCAACTTGTAAAAGAGCTCCCACACCCACTGTGTCCTGAGATGTAAATACAGTGATATTGTAAATAAGATATTTGTTTGTATGTTTGCTTGCTTCAAACTTAAATCAATTATTATTAATGAATACTATTTTTTGCTCTTACTTGAAACCAAAAAGAGACTTTATATTTGGATTCCAGTGCTACCGTTTCATCATTGTTACCCAGAGTATCATAGCAATTAAAGGGCATTTCCTTGCACGGATATCGGGCTCATGCTTTGTTCTTTTGGCTTATGCTTTTTATTTTATTTTTTGTTTTCGCTGAAATTACACACTAACGGAATGTTTTACCTTATCCTATTATTGTCTTTATCAAGAGAAAGAGCCCTGATGTTTCATGTATTATAGGGGATATATTAAACCACAGACCAAAAACGTAAAATGACATCTGTACCTACTTCCTCATCGGGCTTCCCAGCTAGAGTTGGTATAGTGACATAGAGTAGAAATGGCACATTCTTTAGTTAAAATCTTTACGGGGTCTCAATCATTTTAGACACAAATATCACTTCTATGTCTTATTCTTACTGACCCCTGCTAAATGTACTGCGGGTACAACGGAATATCAAGACGGATTGTTTGGCAAGATGCTGTTGAAGTTTGAGTTTTTGAAATGCAGTTTTAATTTGCCGCTTGCTTCACTGTTCTTTTTCCTTCAAAACAATGTATAATACCCATTAAAATAAAATCAATCCTACAGAAATGTTGAAATCCATTTTGTTTTATTCCAAAAAAATAGACACGATTCACAATCTAGGAGACTTTTGACACTAACTTTGGCACAAGCTTCATTTCATTGATTTCCGCCGGGTGCTTAATTGATTTGGGACAACATTTGTAAAACACATGGAAGACGCCGCCATAAATCCTCATGACAATTACCATGTCACATTAGTGCTAATAACCACATCTATAATTGCATGCTAATGATAGCTCCTCCCCTCTCATCAGCCTGTTCTTTCCTCCTCCAGAGGCTTATTGGCTACGTGAACATCCCCCACAAGGTAGCCTGGGCTGGGGCTTCGCTCTGGGATTATAGCCTGAGGAAGTAGAATTAGTGAGTGACACGTGTCTCATAACCTCTTTCCCCTCCGAGCGCTCCCAGCAGAAAGATAAATAAACACGCCCGCCCTCAGCTTCCATGGCTAATTGAAGCCCTTCCTTCCCCTTCGCCCAGCCACACACGGTGAAGAACATGGAATGGACTACGGTCGGGACCAGCACCAGCTCCACTGATCCCTGCGGGAAGACCCAGGTCAGCAGGCTGGAGAACCGGTGTGTCTAGGAGGTAAGCCTGGAGCTGAGGAGCAGCGACTGCCTGTGCTTCAGTTCCTCTGCCCCCCCCCCCCCCCCCCCCACTGGAAGTTAGGGTCCATGTCCAGTGAGCAACAACAGCCGGAGGAACCGGGAGGAGGGCTAGCTGGAGAGCGATGCACTGCAGCGCAGGAGGAATGAACAACATGGCACCGGCCAACATGGTGCCTCCCTCTCCGGGGCTGAACCGCACCCCGCCGTCGCCCTGCCTGTCCCCCGTCAGGACAACCTTCCAGGCCCTGTCTCCCTCCAGCTTGTCCCCCTCCCTGAGCAAGAGGTCGTCTCCCCAGGGGAAGCAGGCCCCCACCGGCAGCCCCCTGAGCCACCCCACAGGGTCCATCATGACCTCCCCAAAACTGTGGCAGAAACACTCCATCTCCAGGCTGGCCGAGGAATTCTTCTGGATAGGGGGTAGCGTGGTGGCACAGCCCAAATGGAGACTGGGACAGATGGGTAAGACAGATGCATTCTTTTCATTGTTTCCTTATGAAGGTCATATAATATCATGTAAACCATTAGGAAACTTTCCCTTCGTCTGTGGATGCTGCAGACATCGGTAGGGGATTCTGTGAAGTTAACCCAATATTTTATATTCCTATTCCCTTTTTGGGGAAAACTGATTTCACGGGAAATTTCCTGTGAATTCCTCATTCTTTCCTAAAAGGACAGAAGGAAATGGACCAGAAAGTCCCCAGAGTTTCCTAGAAATCCTTCAGTTTTTGGGTTATCGAAGCCTGATGATAATAAAAACCTGTCAAGCAGACTGGAAGCTGGTGCATGGCCTGCGATGATATTAGATGAAGGAATGTGCCTCGTATCAAAGGTTTACGAGGGACGGATGACCCAGGAGAGTGTGAGTATCTAATGGGCATATGGAGTCCAGACAATCCTGCAGGATTATCCTAGTTGGAGTGCCAAGCTACGTCACGCGCCTGTCTGCCTCTCAGAACCCAAAGCAACATATTGCATATCCCTTTAAAACATTACAACTCCTTTAGTCCATGTAAATCCAACTAGGATGACACTGAACCGAAAAAACCAACAACACAACGATTTGTTGCCTATGATGATTATGTATATAATATATATACAAAATGAAAGTGATAATATCATTATTTCAGCCTCGTTTAGTCACCCCCCATACATATTTCAGAAGTGTCTGCATAGGGTTTCTGGCAAGAGTGCTATTTACACTCAACCTGAACCCCTACTTAAGCTTGTGTGTGACGTAGCTGAGTAATCCTATGAACAAACGCTTGTGTGGTAATGCTGTACTGGTCTCCAACTCGCAGAAGGGAGGCTACCTCCTATCTACCTTTTTTTTCATTTCATTGTGTTTCCCTCACAAAATGGATATCTGTTGAACAAATAACAGAAACATTGCCAAATGCAAATAGTATAGCATCTTTTTCTTAAAAGTACCCTCACAGAATCGCTGGAGGCTCATCAGTACAGAAATAAACCATCATAAAACCAATGCACCATGAGTCCTTGTGTAGGTCCTTGATAGGTCAATGTTTAGTGTCACTCAAGGTCTCCTTTCTTCTGTGGCCTCCTCCTTGCAGTTGAGAGGTGCATGTGCACCATGCAGAGCGGCAGTCAGATGATCAAACTGAAGGGCAAGAAGAAAGGCCTGAACCGCTTCTTCTATCTGGACGAGCACAGGTCCTGCATACGCTGGCGTCCGTCACGCAAGCACGACAAGGCCAAGAGTGAGAACCAGAGCAACCCGGTGTTTAGTTGTTAATATGAAATAGCTGAACATCAGTTTATTTGACTGTGAGATGAATGAGGGAAGGATCATCTAGCATGGGTTAGGTTTGTTTGATTCCCTGCTGAAAGATTCTGGTTTCCAACCCCAATGTCCATGATGATCTTTCCCTAGACTCTAGACTCATCACTTGAGCAATGCCGGTTTTCTGTGTGAGTGTCTTTAGGTGAGAAGTGTCAGTGTCAGAAACAAAATAGTATTGATCCAATGGGGTGTGTTGTTTGGTTGTGGATTAATTTCTTTCTTTCTCTTGGTCTTTCCTCACAGTAACTATTGACTCTATCCATGAAGTGTGTGAGGGCAAGAAGTCTGAGATCTTCCAGCGCTACGCAGACAACCGCTTCGACCCAAACTGCTGCTTCAGTATTTACTACGGCGAACGAGTCAAGTCCCTCGACCTAGTCTCGACCAATGGGGAGGATGCTCGCACCTGGATAACCGGCCTCAAGTACCTCATGGCTGGCATCAGCGATGAAGACTGCCTGGCCAGAAGGCAGCGCACCCGCGATCAATATCCTCTGCATTAGGCCTACTGGTCACTGACTAGGGCTACTATATACAATCTAGGACTACCGAATACTAACTAGGCCTACATATCACTAACCAGGCCTACTAAATACTAACTAGGCCCACAACGCTAACTAGGCCTACTGAATACTAACTAACCATAACTAGTCCTACTTTATACCAATTAGGACTTCTAAATACTAACTAGGCCTAAATAACATTAACTAGGCCTACTTAATATTAACTAGGCCTACATAACACCAACTAGGACTACTAAATACTAACTAAAGTGTCGAAAGTATAAAAAGTATTTTATTTATGGTTATTGGTTGTATGGCTGTATATATGGATGGATGGAAGGATGGATGGATGTACGGATGGATGGATGTACTGTACTCATGAAGTACACATGTAGGTCATGTGTTTGACTGGCAGCCACACTGGTGTCCATTACTAATTTCCCCTCTGGGGACTATAAAGTATATTGTGATTTGATTTGATGATGGTTAGTAATACCACTCAGTAATGTAACTCCACCTTAACATGGCTTCATGTGGCTCCAGCAGACCTTTTCAGAGGCAGACAAGAATGGGGACGGCACTCTGAGCATCGGAGAGGTTCACCAGCTCCTCCACAAACTCAACGTCAACCTGCCCAGACAGAAGGTCCGAGAGATGTTTAAGGTAAGCCACAACACGTGTGTTTCAAATTATAATGTTTACAATCTTCAATAAAAAATAATACAAATAATAAGCTATTACATATCATCGATAATGTTGCATTTAATATAACTGTGTATTGATCTCAAAGGATAAGACTAGATAAGAAAGTATCGCATCGTATCTTTCATGTCATGTTTGGTCAAATACATCGTATAATTATAAAACGATCAATGATTTGATTGTTTCTTATTTTAAGAAACAACTCATTGATTAATATACTTTCCTTTTCTAAAGTCGTTCAGCTTTTCCAACATTGCCCGAATGTGAAAACCACAGTATGTATGTCAGCTATATTGCTCAGCCCTTATGGCACACGTTGTCTGCCAGCTCGACACAGGTGAGCGACAGGAAGCCATGACTTCCTGTCTGGCTCCCATCTAGCAGATGGAAATCACTGCTCTGCCTGTATGACAGCTTCCAAAAGCTCCCCGTTCTCCTCTGTGCCTCAGTGCAGCACACTCCCTGCCATATTAACTGATATATAAATCACATCATTTCTCTAGAGCCATAGTATATACTATATATTTAATGTCCTGGCTCACCTCAACACATGCATGGTGTGTGAATACGTTTCAGTCATTCAGATTTGTGGCAGGGGACATTTATTTGAAGTGCAATACACAGTGCACATATGAACAGCTTGTGCCTCGGTTTTGGTGTCTATCCGCAGATGGCAGACACTGATGAGAACCAGGGCTCGCTCGGCTTCGAGGAGTTCTGCTCCTTCTACAAGATGATATCCACGCGCCGGGACCTCTACCTCATCATGATCTCCTACAGCAACCACAAAGAAGTCCTGGACCTCAGCGACCTGGCCCGCTTCCTGGAGATCGAACAGAAGGTGGCGTGCAAAGGACCCTTCTCTCGGTGTTATTGTATTCAGTTCCTTCAATGGGTTGCATGCTGAAATATTACCACTCATTGTGGGGCCGAATGCTTTGGTTTACTTTCAAAGATGGTGGGGCTCCCCAGAGAGCACCTGCTGGAGATCGTGGCCCATTTTGAACCTTGTCCTGAGAACCTGCAGCACATGGTACTGGGTATAGATGGTACGTGGAAGTGGCATCACATTACCCTACCTCATAATACTCTGATAAGACTATTATAGTCTTATTATAGTCGAATAGGCCCCCTTATACACAATATATATAGTCATATATAACATATATGCTAACCGACTCACCGAAAGGACGCATTGGCAGTCAATTATAAAACAATATAATGCTGCTTATCTGCCTTACTTTTCTTCAGGATTCACCAATTACATGAGGAGTCCAGCAGGAGACATCTTCAACCCAGAGCACCACACGGTGAACCAGGACATGACCCAGCCCCTGTGCAACTACTACATCTCCACGTCCCACAACACCTACCTGACAGGAGACCAGCTTCTGTCCCAGTCCAGGGTGGACATGTACGCCTACGTCCTCCAGGCTGGCTGTCGCTGTGTGGAGGGTATGAGCCTCAATCTGGAACTCCAACCTACAACTGTCATTATGGAAAATACTAAATACCTTTTTCTTATTGTCTTTTTCTCTTTCTTTCTTTCTTTCTTTCCTTCAATCCTTCAATCCTTCAATCCGGCATCCGTTCCTCAGTGGACTGCTGGGACGGCCCGGACGGGGAACCCATTATACACCACGGGTACACCTTAACATCCAAGATCCTCTTCAAAGATGTCATCGAAACGATCAACAAATACGCTTTCATCAAGTCACAGTAAGTGCCCCGTTATAAACCACAAATGGTGATGGTATGCTGCCGTCCCGTGCAAATATGTACTTATGCTCCTATGTAGGTACCCAGTGATCCTGTCCATAGAGAATCATTGCACCGTGCCACAGCAGAAAAAGATGGCTCAGTATCTGATGGAGGTGCTGCAGGACAAGGTGGATCTGTCCCACATCAACATGAATGAATGCAGGAAGCTGCCCTCCCCTGAGATCCTAAAGGGGAAGGTTTTAGTCAAGGTAGAGTATGAATCCCATCAAAAGCCATAGAAATGTTATATTCAAACATCAAAATCCCATCAATATCCTTAAAAACAAGCCTTCAATAATTTTCCCATTGGTGTCAGTGTGAGCATCAGATGTAAATGACATAATAAGTATATTTAGGACGTCTGTAATTCCATTCAGGAACACAAGTGCCTCCCTAAATATATGTATGGTTACAACACTGGTATTGATACACAGGTGCTCTGGCTTCATCAGGTGGAACGGACATTCATTTTAAGAGCTACTGTTGAAGGTGGCAGTTCCCTTATATGTGGCCTTTGCTTATCGTTTAGGGAAAGAAGCTGCCGGCAAACCTCGATCCTGAGGTGGAGGAAGGAGACGTTTCAGATGAAGACACTGGGGACGACGAGGAAGAGGATGATGACGATGATGACACACAGAAAAACCCAGTAAGACAGAAAGAGAGATTGACAGACAGACAGACAGAAAAACAGAGAGACACGCAGATTTATAGAGAGATGGACATGCAGCTGAAGAGACAGATGGTCATACAGACAGACAGACAGACAGACAGACAGACAGACAGACAGACAGACAGACAGACAGACAGACAGACAGACAGACTCCCAATGCAATCTTATTACATGCAATTTGAATTAAGTGAGCTGTTGTGCTTGATTGTTTCAGAATGAAAATGGCCCAGCCGCTGGAATTCAACCAAAGAGGAAGAAACAATTTTGCAGATCCATCTTGAGGAGCTTCAAACGTAAGGTCAGCCATTCAAAAACCGTTCTCACTCCAGCCCTCTTCTTCTACTGTGTAACAGTAGCAGCAACTCTTTAACCGTTAATTACACTGTACATTCAAGTGGGATGACTTTTTGTCCTAGACCCACATTTTTTGAAAGTTCATTGTCTTCTAACTCTTGTTAATTTGTCTACTTATCAAAGTCCTCAGTTCTAACAATAATGAAATGAAATCATTTGAATGTATTACACAAAAATTCCAGAGGAAAAAGTCCATGAAAGGGAAAAGGCGAACGTCATCCGTTGGAGAAACCCACCCTGGAATCCACAGCCAAAACGAAGACACTCGAATTGTTTACCACCCAAAGTAGGAATGGCAATTGTAATCCATAATTCAACCAACAACCTTTCTCAATTGGGCTTATTTAACTCCGTTCTGCACTCAAACTTCATTTAGGAAAAGGAAAACCATGAGATTGTCGCGAGCTCTGTCTGACCTGGTCAAGTACACCAAGTCTGTGCGTGTTCATGATATCGAGACACAAGGTAACATCCATGAAATGCTTCGTCAAATACATCTCCTTTTCTCTTTACTTCCCCCATGTATAAATGTAGGGCATTTAATAACGTTACTTTGTTGACACACTTTGTTTGCAGCCCACCTGACCAGTTGGCAGGTATCGTCCCTCAACGAGACCGTTATGAACCAGATCTTACAGCTGATGCCGGGACAGTTGGTGCGTTTTAACCAGCGTCAACTGTTGCGAGTCTACCCATCCAACTACAGAGTGGACTCTAGCAACTTCAACCCACAGCCCTTCTGGAACGCTGGATGCCACATGGGTAAACAAAGACTAAAAGAGGCTTTGGGAATTTATCAAGGATTGATTTTAAGTTTGTGTTTGTAGCATTCTTTTCAATTTAATATTTTTTTGTGTTTCAGTTGCAATGAATTACCAAACAGAGGGCCGTATGCTTGAATTGAATCAAGCCAAGTTCTCAATTAATGGCAACTGTGGATATATTCTGAAGCCTAAATGCATGTGTAAAGGTATGAACAAATTAGTTTGATCTAGTTTGATATTATTGTGCAGATAGAATGAAAGTGTATGTTGGCCTTCCTCAGGTGCCTTTAATCCCGTTTTGGAAGACCCCCTACCCGGACAGAGAAAGGCTCAGCTAGTTGTGAAGATTATCAGCGGCCAGCAGCTTCCCAAACCCAAAGACTCTGTGTTTGGAGACAGAGGAGAAGTGAGCTATTTACACAATGCTATCAACCCAACCCTAACCCTAGAGGGCTCTTTATGGTTCCACGTTCACGCAACGCAAAGGGGTTACGGACCCCTTACGTCCTTGCGGACCCTCCTTGCTTCCACCGCAAGGGCCGGACGTGCGCCTCCCAAAAATCGTAAACTACCGTCGAGGCAACGCAGCAGAAAGGGCTGTGATTGGTGACTGGAGAACCATAAAACGTTCACGACTGCGTCGAAGCGTCAGCGTGGTCATTGCGTTGCGGGAAGTTGCAACGTGGTACCATAAAAAGGCCTTTAGTCCTATTTTCTTCAACGATAATTGTGCGTTTTATTTTTCTTGCTTCAGATCATCGATCCATTTGTGGAAGTTGAAATTATCGGCCTACCTGTTGACTGTTCCAAAGAGCAGACCAGAGTGGTGGACGATAACGGTAAACTGAGCAAAGTTACTATTCTCCTTTGATTACAACACAAATGGTTCATTGACAATTCTCTCGTTGTCTCTTTCAGGTTTCAACCCCATGTGGGAGGAAACTGTTGTCTTCAATATTCAGATGCCGCAAATTGCCCTGGTGCGTTTCCAGGTGTGGGATCATGATCCAATTGGAAGAAATTTCATTGGACAGAGGACAATAGCTTTCACTAGCATGATGCCAGGTATGTTTCTATAACACTGGAGACATTATTGTATGCTATAATAAAATACATCTAGGACTTAAAGTAATCAAATTCCTTAACATTGCAATATGTTTTTCAGGTTATCGGCATGTGTATCTGGAGGGTGTGAAGGAGGCCTCCATTTTTGTCCATGTTGCTATTAATGATATAACAGGAAAGGTAAATAATTTTAACATGCTGTACACACCAAAGGGTTTTGATTGACTGTTTTCCATGGAAAATTGTCATGCAATTATCTTTCCTATATGAATAGGTCAAGTCAAATGCAGTAAAGGCAGCCAAGAAACATTTGCAAAAAGCAGCCAAGAAACACATCAAGGGCCATCAAAAGCAGCAGTCTGTGGACGTCCCGGTGATGTGGTCCGACGACGTACATCCACACCACTTCCGCAAGGACGTGGACTCCCTTTCCCAGGACAGCCGGCAGGCGGACATGTTTCCTGGTCGGTTGGGGCCGGCAGCCAAAGCCGCCATTCACAAGGGGGCCGTGAGCGAGCCTGTGAAGCGTGCTCACAGAGCTCAGATCCAGGAGCCCCCGGAGGCCAGCAGAGGGATCTTCAGTCGGACATCCTCCACCGTCTCCAGCTCGGGGTCGACCGTGGTGGAATTGAGACGGGACGACTCCGATCACAAAATCCTCCCGCAGAGAGTCCTTCCCGATCATCCTGACCTCGTTACCCAGGGTTCACTGCAAGCGGCAGAAGATCCGCTTGATCCATCGAATGAAATCTGGATTCCACTCGAACGACCACCGGTTGAGCCGCCTGCGCTAAAGGGGTTCGGTGAGGGACTGGAGCCAGGGAGCAACATCGCCCTTGAACCCCAGTTGGCTGCAGAGACCCAGTCGACTGGGGGGTTCCCCCAGCGCGGAGAGCATCCTCTCCCCTTAAACCCCTTTGTCGCCCTTGCTTCTCCACTACCCCCACCCGTCCCCCCACCGTCCCCTGCCAGGGAAAGACGGACCTTGGAGCGCCCTCCAAAGCAACGGCCGCCCTCGCCAATACAAACCAAGGGCCGCTCGCAGAGCTGCCCACGGAGGCGGATTAATGTTCCGCAGACACCGGCGGTAAACCGCAAACCTGCCATCCACTGGCAGAAGCCTCCTGAGGGGGAACGCGGCAGCCACAGTGACCAGGTGAAGCCTGTACAGAACGGACTCTGCCTGTCTGGCAGCGCATCCAGCAGTGATGCAAGCATAGACAGCCTGGAGCTCATGCCTTCCTGCGTGCCAGCTGGCAGAGACCAGCGTGGAGGCACCTTGCAGAGAGAGATGAATGCCCTCTTTGACCAGAAGATAAGAGAGATCCGCTGCAAATCTCCCATATTTTTCAATGATGAGTTGTGACATTCAGTCATAGGATGTGCACAATGGCGTCTGTATATACAATATACATTGTTATTTCCCAGTGTATAACATCCACAAAAGAAATCTTTTTTTTCATTTTCTGTTATTTATTAGACAGTTCCACATTTCCTAATACTGACTACAGTCATCAAAGATCATTAGGCTTTCAAGGGGAATACAATACAATGATAAAAGATAAAATAAAATAGCTTTTTTTGCATTGCTTAACAAGCTAAGCATTGTTGCATACAGACTGAGTACAACTTTAATGTTTAGTTTAGCAAAGGATACGGGATTAAATAATTAGTCTTGCTTCATTATGGTTAAAACTATTATCAATTTAAGTTCTATTTTATATACCTTATGATGAGGCAGCATATTTTGTATGTTTGTATATAACAGTTATGAGATGCTATTGCCAACTGTACAAAGCCACCATATAGATAAAATGCATAGTGCATGGGCATACATTTCTATTGAAAGGGTTAGAATGTAGTTATAGGTATACTTTTTAATTTATCTTGAATGTCTGAGGTGTACATTCAATTCAGCATATTTTTCTAACAATATATTGATATAATGATATATGTGAAAGTGCTTATTCAGCAAAGCTGATGCTTAAGAATTAATAAACGTTATATATAACATGCTTGCCATTATGTCCTTCAACAGGTTTGCTATTAATTAGCAATACATTCTGCACAAAACACCTAAAATAATATATTAATATTGAATTAGATTCTACAATTGATGAACACCAATTCCAAAGCAATGTTATCCAGCACGCTGACAACATTGCAGCTATTATTCCAGTGCGCTTAAAAGCGACCAGTCCAGGCTTCTTGAGTGAGGTCAGGCCTCAGGAACACTGACGTGAACTTATGCGCTCTCTTTGTCCGAGGGCTCCTGAGATGTGTTTGTGTTAGGGGTCTTCAAGCGTTGACTCAGTTCTTCAGCCAGAACAGTACAGCACGATTTCTGAAAGAGGTGTAAAATACTGAATGAATGTCAACTTGAAAATATACGGTAGGTATATGTGTATGTATGTGTGTGTGTGTGTGTATGTGTGTGTGTGTGTGTGTGTGTGTGTGTGTGTGTGTGTGTGTGCGTGTGTGTGTGTAGAGTAATTTGATTGAGTGACAAAACATTTTCAAAATGCGATCAAATGTACAAACAGTTAAACACACATTTGTAGTGGTTTGCATGAAAGACTAGCCTACATCACATGGCATGTCCGCTATGCACAGTATACTGTGCGTGTATCTCCACGTGTATCTGTGTAAATGCACCTACCCTCTGATCGCCGGCGGTGCTGCGGCTCCTGGAGGTGAGCTCAAAGACAGCCAGCACTATGCCCAGCAGCAGCCCCAGGGCCAGCACCAGGAACATGCCCTTCAGGCTGTGGGGCTGGAGGGCGGCGGACCTGGCTGAGTCCGCCAGGCAGCTGCTGGCCCACCACTTGCTGCGCAGGTAGGACAGCTCCCCAGCCTCACTCAGCTGCAGGATGGCTACGCTGAGGTTCTTTATCATAGGCGAGCCTGGGATAACAAAGTAATAAATAATCAAATATTTGTATATATATATATATATATATATATATGTATATATATGTATATATATATCTTCAAAATGTTTAAAAACAACTACGACTACTCCAAAACTGTCATTGAGCTTAGTGATAATGGTTGAAGACTTGATCAAGCCTTGAATTAGTCTTACCTATTGGGGCTACGATGCTGTACCCTCTCATTCCGATGACCTCATGCGCTCTGACCAAGTTACAGTGGCGAGCCACCGCCAGGTCCAGCGACACAGACTCTCCAATGAACGCAAAGTTCCCCTCCCTAGCCCGACGGACGCCCTCGTCCATAGACGCCACAAAACTATTGGCCCTCTCCATGTGCTCGAAGATTCTGCGGTAGGCTGGGTTGTTGGAATTCTGCCCACAAACATAAAGGCCATTACAACAGAGACGGCGTGGAAGGGTTGTGATCTAAAACACGTGCGCTAGATGTTTTTGAGTGACAGCAAACAACCGACACGCCAGGCTTACTTTGAAGAAGGCAAGGGTGGAGGAGCCGGCCAGGCAGCCGTACTCCATCCCGTCCTGATTGGCCAGGTCTTCGAATCCTTTCACCGTCACCTGGGAGGACTCTGAGGCCTTGGAGGAGCTCAGGTTGGCGAAATAGCAGGCCAGCAGCACCACAGCAAACAGCCACCAGCTGCAGCAGACAATCCTCACAGAGAGAGCCTTGGGGTGAGGGCCCGCGCCTGACCAAAGGAGAGACCAAGCACAGACACAAAAGAACAGCCGAAATGAACGGAAACCGCCATTTTGGGGATGCTTTCAAAGGAAGTCGGCTGACATGTCTGCCTTTTGTTCTTTTTCTTTCGATGTATTTTACCTTGCAGGGTGAGAGCTCCAGCTGCGAACCACAAGCTGTTGAGCAGGCTGAAGTTGTTCTCCTCCCCTGACCTCCACTCGCAAGGGCTGAGTCTGCACATTGTTCCACAATGACAGATATTACACTTTGACACCAATCCAAAGAACCATCTAAAAAGGTGTCTGTGCTTGATTCTACGTCAATACAAGGCTTCCTGACCTGGCGGACAAGAAGATGCAGAAGGCCGTTCCTAGGTAGGCCAGGAGGATGCCGATCCAGGTCTGGGCTGAGAAAGGGCTGAGGAAATCGAAGAAAGAGACAGACTCTGAGACGTCTTTCCGCAGCAGGATGCTGATGCCCGTCTGCATGTAGGGTTTGGTCATGGCGACCGCCTTCTCCCGAGTAGCTGTCAGAGTCAGAGGGGCCACCGCCAGATCTGCCTCCTAGGGGGCATGGAGGAAAACACATCAGGACGCATCCACATTCAAGTCGGTTCACTTATGATTTGTACAGCCCATGATAAAGTTACAGTCTCAGAGGCTATTGAATTACATCCCTGCGAAGTGCGAGCCGTCTAAGAAGGGCAAGGAAAGCAAATCTAAATCCAAAGGGCAGACACCCTGAGAAGCAACACAGAAATAGCATTAGCCGACCGTAACCAAAGTAACTACAGTATATTATTCAAGTGAAATTACATTATAGTACACGTGGTTTGTGTGGTTAGGGTTAGGGCCCTTTACTTACACCTCTAACCACCTCTCCGATCATCCCGTTCCAGTTCCCACTCTCGTCCTGTCGACCATAAGATGCGTCCTTCACCAGGTGCACTTTGAACCTGAAGCCCATCTTTTTGGCCAGCTCAGAGAGCAGGTCCATGCAGTAGCCTTCCAGCTGAGAGCCCTTGGACATCGTGTAGGGATCTTGCTAATATGAGCAAAGTCAATGCAACATGAGTTTCACATTACACACACATATATATGTATATATATATATATATAATATAATAGTATAATATAATATTATATATATATTATACATAATATAATCATTAGGGATTATATATATATATATATATATATATATATATATATATATATATATATATATATATATATATATATATATATATAATCCCTAATGATTGACTTGCTTTGGGCTAAAGAAAACATTCTACCTTTATTGTTGTTATCCTCAGCTCTGGTTGTGCTAAAAAAACAAAGATAAACACATACTTTTATTACTATTCATATTCTGAGCCATTGAGCAGTACTTGAATTGCTAAGCAGTGTTTGTTAGCATGGGAGAATGGCATCAGTTCAAACACCAGACCATGGGAGATCAAATAAGCATCCAAACACACACAAAGAAAAACACCATTACTAATGTTTTGGAGCTGCCACAAAGAACGACCATTGTAATTTATTTTGAACTTTTGGATACATGCCTGTACTCCCGACCAACTGACCAAAGTTGAAAAGCACTCTAAATTTATCGGAATCAAAGGGGTGCATTGTTTGATCGCCATATTCAGCCCTTTAGTTACAAGTGCATGAGGTGAAAGGCGGGGTTGGGTTGATGGCGATGCCCTGTGAGTCACCCACGAGTTTCCGGTATCCTACAGATCTCGCCATTCTCCATTCCGCCTTCTTTGAAATCATCTGCCAACGCCAGAGTCTCTCAAGGACCAGTCAAAAACTGATGATGTTAATTGAAGCCATCACAAAGGCACGCCGCTGGGAGGTGGGAGGGGAGTCAGAGAGTATCAAAAGGCCTGATTCAGGCTGGGGCCTGGGGGCTCCATCAGTACCACCGGGCCATCCTGACAACAACCGGCTCTTCCTTTTCAAAAGATGACACGTAGACAAGCTCTTCGGGCTCCTGTCATTCCTTGGCCTCTCTGAAAACATAGGCCCTTTGTATGTTCTATGGCCTTGATTTATTTTGTCATTTTTTTGTGAGAGATTCAGCTGGCTGGCTTCCTGTTTCTACACGACCGTGAGCTGGGAGCATGCCAGACAGGATGCGACAATTTGATACCGTCCCCTCCCCAGCTGCCAGTTGATCCATGTGTGTATTGTCAAGCCACAGAAGCTTTGACTGTATCAAGCAGTGAAAACGACACAAGCTTGGCAGCACGACAAAAGATGCGTCAATCAAACTAGATTACATGCACTCCTGTGTTAAATGATAATGGTATCTAATTGCAAACCATTGAATGGATTCTTACGAAGGTGATGTCTTCCTATAATTTATTTTAATCTCAAGTATAGTTTGCCGTCTGGTGGTACAACAACCCAACGTCGTTCCATGTTTGCAGGATAGATCTGATATTGCTGGGTCATGTATTGCTTCTAAGTGAAAAGTGTCACTTAGAAATCGGCCTCTTACCTGCAGTACACGTTCCTAAGTCCAAGAGGAGCACAGCAACACACACAAGGCATCCCAGCAGCGGGCGAATGGAAACAGTCTGCATCCTTTAAGTCATGAAGAAAATCAATCCATCACTGATTAATATAATGCATTTAAGACATGAAGTCGAAGTAACAAAACAATACTGTTGATAAAAGTCAATCAAAAAGTGAATTCAACTCTTGAGAAGCAAACAAGGCTAATATGAATAAAATATTTTAATGAAAGCTTACTACCAAGGGTCCAGATTAGAGAATACAAAATAAAATATATCTCTGTTAAAATACCTGACACAGCAATGTTATTTCCCGGCGCTCTCTACAGAACTGCACTGGACGTTGCTGAAGGTGGTTGTGAAGTTTCCAGAATAAGACCAGAGAGCGCAAAGAAAAGTTTTGTGGGTGGAGTATATGGAGAATGAGATGGGGGTTTAGGAGGGGGTGGTTCTTTCTCATATATTGGCAACCATGATATCTGATGTATTAAAATGTATGATATGTAATGTATGTAATGTATCTTTTCTTTGTATAAGAAGTATATATAATGGTGTATTTATTTTATATACTAGTCATTGTGTGTATTTTGTGTGCTGTTCATGTTTCAAAAATGCGCCTGCTCTATCCTAATTTGATGTGGAAAAGTGCGTTCTCATTTCTTCTAATACTGCGATTATGAGTTTTGGATCAGTTCTAAAACCACTGTTTATAGATATAATGGAACATTGGAATTGTGTGAAAAATCGATTCTATAATGATCTACATAATTATTAATTATAGAGCAATAATTTGGTGATCTTATTGTATAGCTACATATGATCTCCGGGGATTTCCTGGTCAAGCTGAATAAAAGCCACCTATAACTATTTGCATGTGTTTCTCCTCTTGATAACATTTTTGTACATAGATTGAGTTGTTGGAGATAAATTCTGTTCATGAACCGGGGCAATGAATAAATGAGCCATTGGACGGTGAGTTAGTGGACTAGCATTATTTTTTCAGCCCAATGGCTCAATCATGAGTCACATTTTAAAGAAGGAAAATAATTCATTATGAAGCAATAATTTGGGACCATGACCAAGTAATTTGACTAGTGATGTAATTGTATAGCTACATTTGATCTTTGCGGATTTTCTCGTCAGATGGAATAAAAGCCACCCATAGCTAATCCTATGCGTACACCATTTTAAAGAAGAAAAACGCCCTAACGTATAGAATATTATATGTTAGATATCCAACGAGAATGTTCACTGTTCAAAGCTATTAATGTAAACAACGATGAATACAGCATACGATTTTCCTTGTGATATAATTCCCTGTCACCTTAAAATTATAAAAACTTGCAATAATTAAGATAAGGCAAAGGCAGCGATAATGTAGATAAGGCGCGCAATAGTGGCGTCAATGTTTTTCTCAACGCTTTACCACTGTATGTGATGCAAGATGACTCCGATGCGTTGCGCTGTTCAATTTGACCAATAGGGAACTGATGCGCATTGTCAGCGATGTGCTTCTACGCCCTACAATTGGCTGTGTCCGTTTTTCGAAAGGGGCGTATTTTTCAAGCCATCTTGACAGAATATTTAGCTTCATCCAAGCCATTAACTTGATATCTACAGGGTTCTATTACCCTTGGTTTGACATGCTACAACATTGAAAACGTATAAACCACAGCTATAAAATAATATGGAGTTAATGCGACTGTCCGAAGTTATAATGGACGGCTGAAATATTGAAGATGACGCTGTCGCCTGTGAAATCACCGGCTAGCTAAGCTTGTGTTGGTGGTGGTCTAACTGGAGGAGCTAGCATGTCCGCCTTGCCTGTAGTTAGTCACTAGCTGACATTTAGCCAGGGCAGAGTTTATTTTCTCCAGGCACACGCATTGCTGTGGGACAGCACTTGACAAGGTAAATTGCTCCGCTTTACCAATCGTTTGGTCAGGTTTGGTACAGACATTGCAGTTTGAGTGTAAGCTCAATGTGTCCTACTCAACCGCGTAAATGTTATCGCATCAGTGTAAAATCTGTTTGCAATGGTTAAGTATCGCTCGCGTCTGTACAAAGCGAAGGCCACATATTTTCACATTGCTGTGTTGTGTGTACGCGAATAACATACAGTTTGACATTATGCATGATCTGCATTCGCAACCTGTTTACTATTGCCACATATAATTAGGCAACTAATCAACTTGCAACATGAGTGTTGTCTCTGTTGTTGTTCGGGGAAAATGGCTGACAAATGTTAAAGCTCGGGTTGGTATTTATTGCCTTTCAACCTAACTACGCACAGCAACAAGGGCAAAGAAATAGAGAATGCAGGCATACGATTGGCCTCCAAGTAACGCGAGAATTTTACCGACTACCGATTTAACCAATCCGGAGAATGCTGTGTTGCATGAAGGCCGTACTTTTTAATATAGACGTTGGTTCAGCTTTGCTATCTTGGCCAATACTTGTGTGGCTTGATGAAGTTATTGAAGTAATTATCAATGTCTTCTGATTGTACTGATCATAATCAAAGTATGTTTAAGTATAATGCAAAGTATGTTTAAGTATAATGCACAATAAACCAACAATATTACTATTGTTGTTATATTACTAATGCTGAATAATTCGATATGAAATTTAATTATTATTTTTAATTATTAAAAACATAGATTGTTAAAAATACATCTTATAATAACTTCCTAAATTATGAGCACCTGTGTGTCTAACCTAGGTTTGACACACGTCGACACGCGTCATAAAATCAGCTACCACCTAATATGCCAGATAATGCTGATTCCTATTGAAACCGATGCCTTTCCATTACAGGTGTAACCCTGGATGAGGAAGGCGAGGGGAGGGGCATGTGAGACAGTAGTTAACAGGTTCAACATGGGCAGGGGTCGAGGCAGGGGCAGGGGAAGGGGCAGGGGGTCATCAGGCCAGTTCCGGCCCCCCTCACCGTACCGGCTGCAGCTGTCTCCCTCCAGGGAGACGCTGACCTACGCCCAGGCCCAGAAGATAGTGGAGGTGGATCTGGACGGCCGGCTCCACCGGATCAACATCACGGACCCTCTGCCGGTGGTGACGGAGGACGAGATGATGGCCCAGGACCTCTCCGAGTGCAACAGCAACAAGGAGAACAGCGGGCAGACGCAGAGCAAAGCCCGCTCGTGGAGGAAGCTCCCCAACGTCAAGGGCCGGAGGAACGGCAAGAGCGCGTCCCACCGCGCCGACGCCCAGCCGCCCGGGGCTCACGGCGACTCCCAACAGCACTCCTCCGCACAAGTGCCCCTGCCCGAGCCCGTGTTCCGCGTCCTAAGCTCGGTGTGCCCCTCGGACGCGCCCCCGCTGCCCGCCGCCTACTACCACTACACGGAGAGGTCGAGCGAGGAGCAGGAGCGCGAGGCGGAGTACGACATGGATGAGGAGGACCTGGCCTGGCTGGAGATGGTCAACCAGAAGAGGGTGTCGGACGGCCACGCCTCGGTGTCGCCCGAGACCTTTGAGCTGCTGATCGACCGGCTGGAGCGCGAGTCGGTGGCGGAGTCGCGGAGCCAGGCGCTCTCCCAGAGCGCCATCGACGAGGACGCCTTCTGCTGCGTCTGCCTGGACGACGAGTGCCTCAACAGCAACGTGATCCTGTTCTGCGACATCTGCAACCTGGCCGTGCACCAGGAGTGCTACGGCGTGCCCTACGTCCCCGAGGGCCAGTGGCTGTGCCGCTGCTGCCTGCAGTCCCCGTCGCGGCCCATGGACTGCGTGCTGTGCCCCAACCGCGGCGGCGCCTTCAAGCAGACCAGCGACGGCCGCTGGGCGCACGTGGCCTGCGCCATCTGGATCCCCGAGGTGTGCTTCGCCAACACGGTGTTCCTGGAGCCCGTGGAGGGCATCAAGAACATCCCGCCGGCCCGCTGGAAGCTCACTTGCTACCTGTGCAAGCAGAAGGGTCGCGGCGCCTCCATCCAGTGCCACAAGGCCAACTGCTACAGGGCCTTCCACGTGACGTGCGCGCAGAAGGCCGGCTTGTTCATGAAGATCGACCCGGTCAGGGAGACGGGCTCCAACGGCACCACCTTCACCGTGAAGAAGACGGCCTTCTGCCAGCACCACTCGCCGCTGGGCCCCCGCCACCACGGGGACGGCGAGGCGGCGGCGGCGGAGGAGCGGCTGGCGGGGGGGCGGGGGAGCCGGGGTCAGAGGTCGTACACGCAGAGCCCGCCCTCTCCCGGCAAGAAGAACGCTCCCAAGGGGCAGAAGAAGAAGGGGAAGAAGGGCTCCGGCCGGCCGGGCCGGCGCTCTGCGCTGCCGGTGCTGCTGGTGCCCCAGATCCCCTCACACAGGTCAGAGCCTCGGGGGGGGGGGGCGAATGATAACGGGGGGCTGAGGCAGACGAGTTCTAGGTCCACAATGTCCATTCCATTCTTTTGAGGCAACCTTCTTCATTTGCTTGTTTCACAAGCAAATGAGTGTTATCAGCTTATTACAT
The DNA here is from genome assembly GCF_902167405.1 of Gadus morhua. NCBI lineage: Eukaryota > Metazoa > Chordata > Actinopteri > Gadiformes > Gadidae > Gadus > Gadus morhua. The sequence goes on along the minus strand of NC_044060.1, from coordinate 16,031,023 downwards.
TACATGGTCGGAACGAAACATTAAAAGGTATTATCAAAATGGTTACAGTGTATCTGCAGCACAGTGGGTTGTTGGATTATTATCGTCCACCTACTTTATTGCGTCATATTGTTCTGTTTGAAGGCAGTTTGAACACAAGGCAAAAACAAAGAGTAAGAAAACCCAAGTAACCACCATCATCCTTATCTGGTGTCCTCAGGCTCAACAAGATTTGCACAGGCGTGGTGGTGCAGAGGAAGAATCAGTTCATGCAGCGGCTCCATAACTACTGGTTACTTAAGCGGCAGTCCAAGAACGGCATGCCCCTCATACGACGACTCCACTCACACCTTCAGGCCCACAAGACCACTGAGCTGGTGAGGGCCAGCGCTTGCGTCCAGACGTTCCAGCTTTTCTGTTTCAGTCGATTTCTGGTTAATTTAAAAAGAGGTGTGTGTGTGTGTGTGTGTGTGTGTGTGTGTGTGTGTGTGTGTGTGTGTGTGTGTGTGTGTGTGTGTGTGTGTGTGTGTGTGTGTGTGTGTGTGTGTGTGTGTGTGTGTGTGTGTGTTAGAAGGAACCTGATGAGAAGCTGTGCGCCGCCAGAGAAGAACTCCGCTACTGGCAGAAGCTGAGGCAGGACCTGGAGCGAGCTAGACTGCTGATAGAGCTCATCCGCAAGAGGGAACGACTAAAGAGGGAACAGGTGGATGCCATGGTCCTATCTTCAGTATACAGCATGAGTCGATCCAGAACATGTGTTAATGTTTGCCAGTTCAAGACTCCAGGCTCGGGCTGCCTGGCAACTTCTCTGTATCGACTTGTCTGTGCTGTGCTACGTTTATCCGACCAAGATTAATTACAAAGTGGTAATGTAATCATGTAACGATTGTTAATAGGGCTCCACAATAAATAGCATATTAATCAAAATCCTTTTTTTTCCCCTGAAATTAGCTAATTGTGAAAGGTCTCCATTCATTTATTAACATGTTTGGAGATTTAGAAAAACAAAGGAATCAGAGTTTGTATTATGGTTCCATGCCATTTTAATTTTACATGCTCCACGTAAAATTTAAAACCATAACAACTCTAATATAATAAAGCAATTGGTTCATTATCCAGGTGAATGTATGGTATACAAAAAAACCCTCACCCTCCAATGCCTCCGTGTGTGCAGATGAAGGTGCAGCAGGCGGTGCTTGAACTGAAGCTGAGCCCTGCCCTGGTGCTGCTCCGGTCCACGCTGGACCAGCTGCAGGACAAAGACAGCGCCCGGATCTTCTCTCAGCCCGTCAACCTGGCCGAGGTCAGTGCAGTTCGGACAGGAACGTCTGAGATTATATCAACTATTTACCACCAATTAGATTGACCTGGCTCATTAGTTCATGTGTTTAAATGCTTTGACTGTGTAAACTGGATCAATAATTGTTTGTTTCAGTCGATTTTTGGTTTATAAGGTATTTAAAAAGAGTTATGTGTGTGTTTGTATAAATGGGAGGAACAAGAAGATGAGTTATCAATTACGTTTTACCTTCACGGTACAAAAGCTTCCCTTTTCTTTGCATTTCACATTGATTGACGTCAGTGTGACTGTACTGCTGCTCCCAGGTTCCAGATTACCCAGAGTTCATTTCCCAGCCCATGGACCTCTCCACCATGCGGGCCAAGCTGGAAGCCCACGCCTACTGCTCCGTGGCCGACCTGGAGCGCGACTTCGACCTCATGGTTTCCAACTGCCTGAAGTACAACTCCAAGGACACCATGTTCCACAAGGCGGCGCTGCAGCTGCGGGAGGTGGGCGGGGCCGTGCTGAGACACGCCCACCGCCAGGCCCAGAGCATCGGCCTGGACCCCAGCTCCGGCCTGCACCTCCCCGACTCGCACAACAAGCACGGCTTCAACCAGTGCTCCTGGGACGACGGTGAGCCGGCTGCTTGGACAGGGATCATCTCCATCTTAAAATGTGGAGCACAATTGGCGAGAAAATGCGGCCATTTCTTTGTTCCTTCGAAAGTCAGTAAAGAGTGTAAAGAGTGCTGGTTCCATTATGGGGGTTTTAAGTTACAAAACAAAGAAAACCAAGACACAGAAATGAACTAATGACATATCCAGAGATCCAGAAGTTTTATCAAGTCAATTACAATAGTTGTGTAAGTGTGCGCCCGACAGCCAAACCGGTGCTTATCGTATATACCGTCCTCCATTACCTCTCCACAGTCGACTCCATCCTGGACCCGGAGAACCGGCTCCACCTGACCACGGAGGAGCAGCTGAAGACCCTGCTGGACCAGCTGGACGTGGTGAACTCCATGCGCTCCAGCGGGGGGCGCACCAAACGCGTCCGCCTGCTGCGGCGGGAGATCAATGCGCTCAGACAGCGGATGAACCAGCAGCAGCTCAGCGCCCAGGTCGTCAACGGCAACACAAAGAAAGACCCAAAAGAGGAGGAGCCGGAGGAGGACCGGGAGGAGAGGGTTAAGGTCGAGGTCCAGAAGGAGAGGAAGAAGGGAAAGAAGGAGATTGCCGACAGCGGACCTTTAACGTCCGCCTCCACCCCGGGTACAGGTGAGGCCTCGTGTAGAACGATTTAAGTCTTATGAAATGATAATGTGTACATATTTTAAACATATTGAAAATGTGAAAAAATATATATGAAATATGAAAAATCTTAATGATATCTTTTGCAGCCTTTAAATCAGCATGTAGTTCTGTCAGGACACGCCTTCAATGGGAGGGGTTTGCCTCTGACCGCCCCCCCCCCAATGCCCTCTTCTCTGCAGATGGCTCTCCCCCCGTGTTGGAACTCACAGGTCCGGTGTCGTCGCCCCTGCCGGGGGACGCCCCGCTGGAGCCCCCCGTCCTCGGCGTGGCCCCCGGGGGCCGCCGCTCCCCCGGCCGCTCCTACAAGCGCCAGAGGTCGGCGCGCAGCGGGGGCAAGGGCCCCGGCGAGGACGAGGCGGAGGTCGGCGAGACGGCGTGCCCCCAACCGGAGGCGGTCCACGAGGTCACGCCTCTGGGCCGGGCGGGCCCCGCCCCCCCACCGGTCCCCGCGACCCCGCTGGCCGGGGTGGGCCGCCGCACCTCCATCCTCTTCAAGAAGGCCAAGAACGGCGCCAGGCTGCCGGGCAAGAGCAAAGCGTCGCCGGCGGAGGACAGGGTCAACGGCCTGGACGGCGCCGACGCCCCCTCGCCCGCCATGCCCACATTCACGCCGCTGCCCTCCTTCCCCTCCCCCCACCACCTGAGGTCCAGGGGGCCCAGCTCCGACGGCGAGCCAGAGAAGCCGCTCCCGACGCACACCCAGCAGGAAGGTAGGAGCACGTGGCCGGCTCTGTGTGCACACTCCAAGCAAGGGTCAATGTTCCCGGACGGGTGTTTGTTTTGTGGCCACTAACCCAGTGAAATGTGTGTCATTGATCAGGCTTAATGAACGGGCTCGGGAAGCACGAGGACGCCCCTTCAGACCTGCCCAACAGCCAAACGTTCAAGTTGGTATCCAGTGTATCCATTATTAATTCTCCCTTGTTTAAATATTGGGAATAGGTCTTTGTTCTTTGGGATTCTAGCGTGGTCACCCTCTCTCTCTCTTTCTCTCTGACTCCTTTTTTGCTCCACAACTGCAGTGGCTCTCCCCCCAAACGAAGCAGAGGAAAACCTGCTTTGGCTAAGGTCCCAGACAATGAGAACGCTGTTGACCTCGCTGGTTCAGGTATATATGGTTACATTTAAATCTTATCACCAATTCTTAGGGGTGGCTTTTGAATCTTGGACGGTTTGATTCTTTTGATAGCAAAACATAGCAAGTTGACTTGTAACATTTTCCATAAATGTCCTTATTAAATGTTTGATAACCCCAATGTGAAATAGCAGTGGCTCTAAAATCGTTTATTTTCAAAGTATTGCACAGTTTAGGCTGTTGGTGTACTAGGTTACACAATGTGAAGAAAAACCCTTCAAAAGTTAGCATTATGAAACGATTAAATATTATTTAAAAAAAAGTTACATTTCTAGTTGTCAACATCAGCTGCAACATACCACTGGCACTGCTGGCAATTAATCTCTCCGCATCACAAAATCAGCTTTTTTACCTTTTTAATCAGTCAAACGTTTCTACATTCTCTTCATCGATGTGAATATCATGGATAACCAGCCTATATATAGTATTCTATATTATAGTCTTTTTCACTAATACTAGCCTTTATTATTATATATGTAACGTAGATGCTGACATGAAGGAACGCATGCATTGTTGTTCTTTTGTGAACTGATTTTGTTTGGAAGGTGTTCGGTCATTCAGCAGAGCCTACGAGCCTGACCTAAACCGCTGTGGGGAAACCCTGACAATTTAAGCAAAAATATATATATAATATATATATATTGAGGCATTTGTTAAATAAATTATAAATGATTTCACGATGGTCTGGCCTCATAAATCAAATTCTACCAAAACCCTAGTTGAGGAATCCCCTAACCATGACAGAGTACAATCCACACTTTAATCAGATATGTTCCTGAATAACAACCTTGTGTCAAATGCATTCCCCACTCTCAGATCATGAGCATCATTGCCATGTTTCTTTCTTTGTTTGTATGCAGGAACGACAACACATCTCTCTCTAGATAGCGGGTCAGCCCTCACACCGCTAGACTTGGTTTGGGCAAAGTGCAGGGGCTATCCATCCTATCCAGCAATGGTGAGAAAGACTTTACCAGTACTAGTATTTGGGTGTGATGAACATTTCCATCAAACTGAATAATAATGTAATACTTTGAGATGCTAACAAAATTTCTTCCATCTAATAAAAAGGGAAGAACACTAATCAATTTAGCACTCAGGCTGATTCAAAACCAAGGCACAACGGTCAGTGTTATTTCTCCTCCTTTTGCTGTTTTTATTCATGACCCCGATTCACCTTGCACACCAACAGATTGTGGACCCAGGCATGCCCCAAGAAGGTGTTCTTCACAACGGCATCCCCATCCCAGTCCCACCTGTGGAGGTTCTCAAGCTGTGTGCTCGGAGGGAAGAGGAGGCCGGCCAGAAGCTGTTCCTGGTGCTCTTCTTTGACGCAAAGAGGACTTGGTAAGAGAGAATCTCATCGAGAAGTGTAAGAGCCTATATAGCCCGGTTAATAAAACTAGTGGTAGTGGTCGTAAAACGCAAGGGAACAGCCTTGCCTGACTTGTTTTACCCTCGCACAACTCGTCAACTCTTTAGTGTTTCTTTTGGTCAATCTCCAAATGTGTTAAATGTGTGTTTTAGCAAACGTTTATTCAAATACATGTGTCGGAGGAGGATTACCCTGGAGCCCACTCCTCCGTTTTGGTGCTGCGCCCCAAATTGTTTATTTCCCAGAATAACATGATGTGACTAAATATGTCTTCTTCATCGATGGTTAAGATTCCAAGGGGTAATCATACCGCACTGCACTTGACAATGAATGTATAAGGTGGGTTTTTCATGTAGAAGAATATGAACAATGCACAACCCGTCCATTTTGGCTTCAATTAAGGGCGATTTCTAAGCTCCATTTTTGTTTTTCACACTAAACAATTGCACACTTTGGCTAACAATTTGTGTCCCAGACCTTGTAAGGATCTTAAAGCATTGCCAATTGTACTATCCGGTTGAGATCAGATCATCAGTTCCATTTTGAAAACTTGATGAACAAATGATAAGGCCTCCGACGGTCTGCCATTTCCTCTCCTTCCGTTCAAAGCCATGCTAAAAAAAGAATTGTTCCAGGATTCGGGGCTCCCACCCCATTCTAGTACACAGTTACTGAGCGATATTTTTCCTTCAAGCTTGTCTCTACTATTGCCGCTTCAGTGCAATAATGACATCGATGTGAAGCAACGATAGAGGTACCACTCGCATGCTGAAGGGTTCAATGTAGAGGACATGCATTAAATACCACCTTCACCAGAATGCAAACACGTAGATCCCAGCTCGCTTTGGATCGGTATCCTCCTTTTTTTTAATCTACAACAAACGTGCATACATCAAATATCTCTCCCTTCTCAACCTTTTCTTCAGGCAATGGCTGCCGCGAGACAAACTGATGCCAATGGGGCTGGACGACACCGTGGACAAACTGCGCCTCATGGAGGGAAAGAAGCCAAGCATCCGCAAGTCTGTCCACACAGCCTACGACCGGGCCATGGCCCACCTGAACCACGTGAGGGGGAACCTCAACTTCACTCCATCCAATTTTATATGAAAACGCAAACCTTGGAGCATTGTTCACAGGTGGCCTGTAAAACTAAGGAACGATGGAAGCCGGAGTTCCACAATAATCTGTCTGAAGAGGTGATCGAGTCTTATGGTTACTTTTGGTTTCCATTTTGATGTTTGTTTTTTTAAATAGGGATGATTATTGTTTATATGGCACATGTCCTTTCTCTAAAAAAATATATTGATTCATGAATTTGTTTCACACAACCACTGTTGCTATGTGTTAAAAAAGCAGTAAGGTAAAAGTGAAACAAGGCTTCAAAGTAGAGAAATTGTAAATATTTTATTGGAAAATAGATTAGCTTGAGTCAAAGCATTTATATAGATTTTATGGATGGATGTCATAGATTGTATTGGCCTCTGAACAGTCTGTGCTTTTTCTTAGAGTGCCAGGGTTCTCCATGGTGAATCAGGTCCGCCCCGTTATGTAAGAGTTATATATTTGGCCTTGGATAGTTTTTGTGTCAATCCATTTTGACGTCACTTACAATATGCATAAAATAAACGTGTTTCTTGTTTATTTTTTCATTCTGGCTGCCCTGAAACCCATTCAAGCCAATGACAAATTGTGTACGTGTGTGTTTATATGTATATATATATGTATATACATGTGTGTGTGTGTGTGTGTGTGTGTGTGTGTGTATATATATGTATATTTATATATGTTGTATTGTTTAAATGTGCTTCCCATTCAATGGATCAGAAAATAGATATCGTCTGCCTAATTGGCAATAAGACCTAGTTGTATACGGTAAAAAGGAAAGTGGGAAGCTGAGACCTTTTCTGAAGAAGCGCTGCAGCTACTTGTTAAATAGTAATCATTTTAAAGTAATTACAAAGCAGAGGATTTGATGTTGTCGACATTGCAATTGCATATTAAGGAATTTCTACAAATTTTCCAATCCGATAAAGCACAATCAACCCGTTTAAAAAAGCTATGATCCATGACTCCTATACAAATCTGTTGCTTGTGTATGGATTCCTACTCCACTGAGGATGTGCTTGTATATATACACTTGTAAATATTGTAAATGTGTTTATATTGGCTTACATTAAGTAATTTAAGGAATGCAAAGATCTAATTATAGGGTTTTAATTTATATTGTGTGACAGTTGAAGAGTGTTATTTAAAAAGTAAAATATTATCAAAATTCAAAAAAGTAAGGGTATGATGATCAGTAGGTCTTTGTCAAAGTGACGGCACTTAACTGAATTTTTAGATAATGTTCAATAGCATTCAGTTGGCACAATTGTGTAGGCGTGAGTGTTTGCACTAGCCTACTATTTTTAGTTTTCTTTTAGGTGGTATTGGAGATTTTGATCTTGTAATTTAAATTGTTCTGCAAGATCTTCAATCTTTCCAAGACAATATTTTCTCACACAAATAAATACAGTTTCAACATACGACTCGTGTCATTCATCATAAAATCTCATCCCCTGTGCAGAACCTAATTTAATTAACAGTTACAACCAGTTTCGAGAAAGAAGTATCTTTTAAAAGTAGTCTTGCGACATTTGGATGAACACACTTCAAACAAGGACATACGAGATTTTTAGCAGATTGAGGATCACACTTGGTTTTATTCACAAAAGGTAACCTGGATAAAGTTAGACCTGCTAATACACTAATACAATTTAGCCAGGCTCATAATGTTCTAGTGGTTATTTAGACCAAATAATTTGTGTGCGCAACATAGATATTACTTTATGACCCAATTAATTACCGCATAAAGAGACGGTTGCAACTAGGTGGGCCGAACCGAATCCAATATCATGTCCTTCAACCTTTGCTCTGTTACATTTCCCATCATTGTGAGGAAATCCCCTCATTGTTGTCGCAATAAAATATAAAAACATAATAGCTTTACAATACTTCATTTTGATTATACCGCATGACGCTATACATTTCCTGTCTTACTGTCTTTCCCAGACTCTGCTTTCTGATCAGGGTGGGGAGGAATGCCAGTGTCCATTAAATTAAATAGTGTAAGACGTAGTGTTGAAGACCAAAGTCCAAAGAGTTCTCAGTGTCAGTGGCCGGTGTGCAAACCAGTGACGGCAAGAACAGAACAGCAGTGGGTTGACACAGAGACCTCCCCTATAGCAGAGACATGAAACCATTATCTGTGGAGTCCTGCTGCTCAGACTTGCGGGAGCTCTTGCTGGGGTTCGGGGTGGTGGAGTACTTGGGTGGGTACCGTATGAAGAGACGGTCCTCCTCCTTCTTGAGCCACCGCAGGAGCTTGGTGATCGCTGTGATGGCGCAGGCCTTCGTCACCAGGGGACTGAAGCACGTGTACAGCTCAAATTTACTTGTGACCTAAGACATTGAGCAAGATGGGAAGACACAGACTTGACTCCAATGTTTGTAAAGATGTTGGAGGCAAGACTTCAAGCATAATGTGAGTTAACCTTTACTAGAAATGCCTCTGCTATTAGGTTTTGAAATGCTCCGGGAGAATATCTTATCTAGTTGACTAAGCGCCTGCCTTTGTATGAGACCATTTTGATTATAAACCACTCCCGGACAAATTCTGACCAATAAGGACATCGCTGCTCTCATTTGATTTGGGAATCAATCTTATCCGTCAATCAAGCTCACTCACACTGTTGTCATCACAATGCCAATGAAACGTTGAAGGCAGGGTTATTTTCTAAAACCAGCCTTCTGCTCTTACTCTCTCTCTTAACAACTGTCAAATGTTACTTAGAGCACCTTTAACAGGGAAAATGTGCGTACGTACCCAGGCCAGCAGGGTCTCCCGCTCGGCTACATGGTAGATGAGTTTGAGGGGCCGGGATGAGCTGTGGATGCGGCTGTGCATGTAACGGTACAGGTCCAGCAGTCTCATCTTCTCCTCAGCGCTGCTGTATGGAGCTTCCATCTCTGGGCTGCAGGGGGAACACCCCAACAGGGGAAGGATAAATGATGTGAACAAAAAGGCTATATTTTGAGGGGGAATACCTCTGAGAATTAGCAAATCCATGCACTTTGTCAGTGAAATGGCTTAGGGTTATTTATATTCAACTAATTTTAAATCATAATGGTCAATGGTCTCGTACTCATCAATTTGTAAGTTATATGGACCTGGAAAGAACTACTCATTAAAGGTAATCATAGAGTAAATCATCATGCTTGTTTTTAGAGCAATTGATTAATATCGATTATTTTTGTTACATGGGCTGTGCTGCATTGGCATGCAGAAATCCTGCAAATGCACATTTGGGGCTCACAATGTTTCCAAAGCATTCCAAAGCAATACATTCACTTTTATATGTAGTCCTCCGACCCATGTGAATGACATCCAAACAAAATGAACACAGCACAAACGCACACAGACCTGGTGAACTGGGTGAGCTGACGGTGGTTATCGGGCACGTCGAAGGGCTTGTACATGAAGTGCCTGAGGTCCGAGACGCCCACCTGGCTCACGCTGTACGACTGGGCTTTCTCTATGAGGCTTAAAGAGTTCTGGGCCACCATGGCCTCCTCTATCCTTCTCTTGCACTCGGCCACGGCGTAGAAAGCCTCCTTATCGGTGGAGAGAAGCAGGAGGCAAACAGTGCATTCCGGAGGGTCCAGGTAGGATATGTAAGCGTAAAAGTAACAGTCGGGGTTAAAGAGAGGCAGGCAGATGGGAGTCCAGATCTCCCCGGCCTGGAAGGCCGACGAGGCGCCAATCAGGTTGAGCAGCAGGTGGACGTCGGCGGGCTCCAGCCTGGCATCCTCGATCACCGTCTTCTCCTGGACGATGGTGACCAGCTGCTTCTTTGCGATGAGAATGGAGAACACTAGGTTAGGGGTGATGGCCTTCTGCAGGATCTGGCTCAGCGAGTCCCTGAGAGAGGAGGGCAGGGGCAGGCAGTGCACGGCTGCCAGCAGAAAGCTGGGGTCCCAGTCGACCAGGTCTAGCAGGCCGTCCAGGATCTTCTCCGACCCGGCTAGCAGGCGGCGCAGGTCGTAGTTCTTCTTGTGCTCGAAGATGCGGGTGATGCTGGCCTGGGTGAGCATGCTGATGATCTGGTAGTACACGTAGAGAAGCTCGTCGCGGAGCTGCTGCTCGGACTGCCGGCTGTTGGCCACACACACCAGAACCAGGGGACCCTTCTGCACGAACACGACTGTGCGCTCCTCTGAGAAGGGAGAGGGAGGAGAGCTTAAGCATACGATTATAAGAAGCCTTTTAGCGTTGGTGTATTAATAAAATTAGAGGAAGAAAGCTCTATGAAGCCTCACCTGAATAGACGGATCGGATCATGTTGTCTCCACTCTGGACGAAAGACACAAGGGCCATCATCACTCCCATGGTGGATGAAAGGGCCTCTTCACTGCCATAGCGGGAGTATATAGGCTTGCCTGCTTCACTGAGGACAAAGACATGCTTGCGGTGCTGCCTCCAGCTCTCGGCTGTCACGTCCTCGTCACGGTGGGATAGAGGGGGAGCCTCTTCAGCGATGCTCTCAGACAACACGGATGACGTGCCCTCTGTGCCAACACAGTGTTCCTCTAGCTTACTTCCTGCCAGCAATGCAACTACAAACTCCCCAGAACTGTCTTTACCATTATTAACCGAAGCCTCCGCCAGAACGACTTCATCTGACTGAGCAGATAGGCCGATGTCTTCAGACTCCTGGCTTTCTGTGTCAGCCTTCTGGCTCAGTTCGGCCTCTAAGGTCGACGTCCGCTCGACTGCTGTAGGGTCTGGCAGCAGTGTCTCTACGGGGTCCTCTGTGCTTACACTGGTTTTAACATCTCTGTCCACAACCTCACCGTGATATGGAAACATGTGACTGCCCAACAGCGAGAGAGACGTTGCCAATGTATCAGCTATAATGGAAAACAAAAAAGGAAAAGTGAGATAAATAGGGGATACTACGTAAATAAAACTTTACTATCAACGGTTGAAAATAATTGTACCATATGCGCCAGGACCCTCGGTTGGTTGATCACATATATTCAGTTCTTCCGCACCTTCTTTTTGTGGATAGTCTCTTTCCATGTTACCATCCCAGTAACTGCAGGGGAGAGCGTTTAACATTTAGAGCTCCTCGATCATTATACTAAATGCCAAGCAGCCAAGTAACCGAAACGTAAAGAGCTTTTAAATCGGAAAACTGATCTTGTGCTAAAGTCACATGATATGAGGCATATTAGCCTCGGGTCGAATTTTTTAAAATGTGAGCGGGTTACAATATATAATTAAGCATCAAAGAAACTGACACAGGTTTGAGAAACAGTACGTTGACAGTGTAACTATTTTGTTTAAATGAAATCCAATAATAATAATCTAAAAATCATGATACAATACAAATGCATGCAATGTACACTGCAACAAAGTACACTGAATACAAAGTACTGCTTGTACGAGTGCAAGTCAGGCGTCTAACGTTTCCCAATTTGCATTGCACAGCGTAATACCCAAATGTAATGTGAACACACTGTGATGCTGCTCAAAACGAATTCATTTATATTTTGTCAAAGCTAATGAGCTAACTCTGACAGCTAGACTACAACATTCATTTCAGGGCATCGTCTTAAAATGACCATGAAAGTAATTGTAAGCAATGAATATGAATCAGATTATACTGAAGAAGATAACACTTACTACTTATTATTATACCGTCAGAACTTCAGTAAACCGGTCAGCGTACAAGCTGAGCTAAAGATCATAGAATGAAAACATTTCCTCTTAGGACATCCGACTTCCGGAATACCTGATGGAAGGAAGAGTTAACCAATGAATGAAGCCGCTTGGTCACGACAGCTTCGAACCCGCCTTTTGAGATGCGAACGAGACGCGACCCATCAAATCCTGTTTTCAGGCTCCATACGTTCCGCATTTTCTGCCACGCAATTGAACAGGGCTATATATTCATAGCGATTCCCATCAGCTTCCTGCTTAATCTCCAGATGTTTTCCTTTATCTCCATTGTGGCCGTAGTAACTGAAGCAACTCAACAAGATGTAAAATCGGCTTGGGGACCGAGGAACCATCAGTGTAATCTACCAAGTGGTGTTTTAGCGATTCTTCGAATATTGAATTCGATATACTCCCATATAACCCCAATGTTTAGAAATAAGGATTGTACCCCAACGTCATAATTGCTGGAGAGGAATATATAGTGACACTAGCCTATCCTACTACACAGCAATAGATTTACCCTTGCATTTTTTTAATAACATGCCCTTCAGATACAAAATTGAAAGCAAACCGGGAGTCACATTGGCCAGGTTGTTATAATAAAAGCGGTTGCACCGTATTTTTATTCTGCAGAGCAAAATAATGTTTGCTTTGCAAACACAATCACTTTAACGTTTGGTCTAGGTGTGAATAAACAATTTATTTAGGTAGCGAATATGAATAGCCGACTATCCTAATGGTCATCTTTTATCAATATAGTAGAAGTATATGCAACTAACAATGATTCACATTCCATGTTACCTACAAGCAGATCTAAACGCTTATATGGTAACTATTGCAAGTATATCATGTCAATATAAAAACGGCAATCCTTGGATCATCAGTGTGAATTACATTTTCCCATAAGACATCCGCAGATATATTCGTATTGCGGTCGAAGAGCCTAAATGCTTGGAAAAAACCGTCATAAGATTATAAAAGTTTAGTTGTTAATTAAATGTCCTTGATACATCGTTAATTTGGGAGTAGCCTGCTATATATATATATATATATATATATATATATATATATATATATATATATATATATATATATATATATATATATATATATATATATATATATATATCCTGTGCACTATTTTACATAGGCCTACATGCAAGTAGTTTAATGTCTAAGGTGTAATATCTAAAGAAGCAATTTGACATATTCTCACCCTTCAACCGTTCCATTGCCCTTTTTGTAGTATCAAATGTAAAACTTCAAAAGGGCTTGGTTCGCAACATGTGTCAAGGACATTAAAAGCACTTTCAAGCTGGGAATAAACTATTTATTTCAGCTGATTAAGATGTTAATAATTGCATAATGTGCATAGCAAAAACATTATTTGCTTATATGAACAGAAAATTATATTAGGCAACAAGCGGCTAGAAAATGGACGGGAACATTTATAATTTCTCAGAAAATATGCTTGATTTGAAAAAATAAAAAAAAGATAAATAACTAAAGAATACATTTTAAGAATTTTTCATCACCACTATTCCCAAATAACTACAGTCAGCTTTTTGTATTATGAAAGTTATTGTTGGTGACCAGCTGGGGGTAGCGACAAAACCAGAACCAATTCACCATAGTATTTACTTTGTAACAATTGTACTTTTTGCTTGTTTCAACTACGATGGTAGAACCTCAAAATAAGGACGTTTATTCAAGGGTTTCTAGTGAGTGAAGAATGGGTAACAATTACACAAAGTCAAGTTTGTACTGACATCACATGAAAGATAGCACCACCAAAAGTCACCACAAGCCCCACAGTATTCATTTTGTAGCATTTTCAATATAATCATTTCTTAGGTTTTAAAACCAAAACACACGCATCAAATATACCTCCTAGCGTTATACTTCCTAGGTATCATCTTTAACTTTGTTGTTGCTACCCCCAATCAGTTCTGGCAAATTATTGGAACAGTAACGATTTTCAGACCAATCTACTATTCCTCGGCCTTCCTCTACGGCCTCTAACATTTCCTGGCTTTTGCAAGCTTTTCCGTCTCTGCTTTGCCTCTGAAGGGTCAAATTCTGAGTCACTGTCTGTCTGTCTGGCTTTCCGCTTTCTCCCCTTGATTTCCTCTGCCTCGTCCTCCTCTGTATGTTCAGAGGTTTGATCTCTGTCACTCCAATCACTTTCAGTATCTTTGGAAGATGCCAGCTTTAATGGGCACTCCTCTGATGGCTCAGCTGCTGTGATTATGTCCAGGTCATTTCCTTGCACAGCGGAAATCAAGCTGAACTCCTCTGTTGCTGCATTTCTTTTGGGCCTTCCTTTTGGTCTACCAGTCGACCTATGATAAGTCTTCTTGATCTGCTTCTTTGGTTCTTCCTCGTGTGTGGGGTCTTCATCTATAACAACCTCGCCCGTATCCTCTGTGCTCATCTCGTCATTCATCTCATCTATCTTGGGTGCGGTTAGTTCTATCTTCTCCGTCGTCTCCTTTGCGTGTTCAATGGTCCCTGAGTCGAAAGTTGCATTATGGTACCGCATAATGTGACTTTTCAGGCTGACGTTGTGATTGAAGCTCTTGTCACAGTGCTGGCACTGGTAGGGCTTCTCCCCAGTGTGCAGTCGCAGGTGGGATTTAAGGTGGCCATGTTGGTTGAATGATCGACTGCAGAACTCGCACACAAACTGCCTCTCTCCAGTGTGCACCAGCATGTGTCTCTTTAAGCAATGGGGAGCCGGGAAGACCAAAGCACAATGTGGACATGAAACACTGTTGGGACCCCGGTGTTCTTTCAAATGGAAATTTCGCGCCCGGAGCTTGGAAAACGTCATTGCACAGTCGGGGCATTTATAGGGCTTTTGATTAAGGACGTGGGCCCTCTGATGGGTCAGTTTATCGATTCTCGTTTTAAAGGGTTCCATACAGAACTTGCAGAAGTGCCGGTAGTCTTCGGTGTGGATTCTGCTATGACTTTTCAGGGCTGCATCATCCTTGAGCCTCTTACCACAAACATTGCAGAGAATTGGCTTGATTTTGTACTCGCATGTGTGAGGCTTGCCCACAGTGAAAAACGCACCGCAATCTGGACAAAGTTCCCGGACCTTTTTACGGACTTCAGAAAGACATTTGTTCTCATAAGAGCCATCTTTTTCCAATTGGTCAGAATCAGAGAACTCGGATTCGGAGAGGTTACACTTTCCCCATTCCTGGTCCGAGTCATCAAACTCGTCCTCTGCTCCCTCCGTTTCTTCTGTTTCCTCATCCTCTTCTTCCTCTCCAACCGCTTCTTGATTTGAACAATCGCTGTCTTCATCAGCAGCAAAGGTAATCTCTGATATATCAAAGGTTATTCCGGTGCAGCCCTCCTCATAAGACTGAAATATATAGATAAAGATAAGTAATATGTTAGGGATTAATCAAAACTATTCACATGCAAACAAGATGTATTAAGCCATCAACAACAATGTCAAAACTACAATCAAAGTTGAGCCAACCTCCAAAAAATGATATGTATTTTTTTTAAATAGAAGATAGTAAAATCCATAAACAAAACATTAAGAATAATAATTGGAAGACCAGTATAATTATTAACAATCTAAATGTCTGCGGATAGTTGTTTCTTCCTCAACGTTTTTCAAGCCTCCAATATACAAATTGTTTAAGTGAAAGTTTCAAGAGGAGGGCGCTTATTTTCCATCAACAAAAGGGCATTAAACAAAACAAATAAGATAATTTATCAAAGTATGTGCTAATTTCAGAGCACATAAAAAAAAAAATACTGATGAGCACTCTTGAAGGAAGATAGCTTAATTTGGCTTGGCGATACACCTTGTTATTACATACCATGTTGGTTGTCGGGTTGATCTCTGAGCCACCTGTCCTGTGACGATCTCCAGCCTTCTCCAACCTACAGCTGCAACCAAATGGAACAATGTGTTAATTGCAAGGGCAGGATAACTCCCCAGGCTATTGTCGAATTGTTGAGTATTGTGGTTTGTGTGTGTGGATCTCTAAACTTCTATGCATGCACGTAAGCAGGTAAATAATAAATCGATCTGTATGGGATTACACTCATAGTTTGGTGCACAAACAGGCACACTTCCTACTGCTACAAACGGGTGATCATTAAGTTAAAAAGTATGTATTCTCCACAATAGAAGTAAAACACACTTTTATATTTAAGAGAATTTATTTGCCACACAATGTCCTTATTAGAGAAAAAACGGGTTGAATATCTTTATCAGTCATCTAATATTTTCCGTTGCCCAGTCTTTGCATCAAGACTAAACTTAACAAAATCTGTCTTCATTTTGTTTTGCAAGAGAATATCATCAAACTAACATCATCCCATTGCCCATCCTTTAAACCATCATTACCCTTTAATTAATTGTTAGAAATAACGTTAGCCTACCTGAATGATCTAAGAGCTATCATATGAGCGGATTTGTTAAAAATAGCAGCAATCAGTCAGGTATTTAGTGAATGTAAGAATATTTGCTCTTAGTTCATTGACCCGAAACATTAACATTTTTTATCAACCATTCTTTGACAAAGATTTGAGTCCACTCAGAACAATGATTTGACTGTTTGACCTGTAGAGCCCTCCGCAGTTCCATGACTCTTTTTCTGAAGATTTTTCTGAAAACGTGTGTGTTCTACATCCAGCTATCTCCGAGCTCAGTGAACAAAAACATAACCACCTGAACCGTTAGACACCTAGTATGTATGATTGCATGGAAAACCCCTTTAGATAATTATACTCACCAATCTGAGACCGATCCCTCTTGAATGTTGGAAACCACTGAACACCATTTATCATAACTGAAAAATAAAATGCAAAATGTTAGGTATAATCACAATACAGTGGGGTGGAAAGCAGGGTAGAGTTGAAGGCGTTGAAAAATAACAAATAAATAGCATTGCAATCATTGGGGAAAATAAAATATGGAAAACGTATGTCATTACAGTTTTAATGCAACCTTCACTATGCCAATCTTATTGGAAAGCTCAGGACCGTAACTATTTTTAAATGCGGCACTTATTAATGACATCAACATGTTTCAATGGTGAGCATCTTCAGGTCAGGTAATACCTGACTAGAAGAACTAAGGGGCGAGATCACCAGTCAAGTCCCATGTAGCGGTGTATACATGTCCAGGAGAAAGTCTAGCAGGACCACGCCTCCCTCTATAGAGCCCTCATTTGGTGAATGTTTCTAAGGCTAAATACATCCTGCAAGATCACTATCCATTAGTTCACGAGTACTTGTTGATTTGGACCATATGCTTGTTTCCTTTTTTTGTTCTTCCCGTGGTTATTAATTTATCTTGTAAGCCTCTTGTGAACCATTAGTGTTCCTGGGTTGTTGCCAGTTCGCTTGTCATTGTTCTGCTACCTTGTATCCAGTTTATTAATATTATTTTGAGCGACTAGTGTGGACAAGGCCACATAATGGTTGTATTACAACCTATAAAATTAAACCTGTCCTACATACGGCTTTGTGAATTAGGAGTTTGATAAAAACATGTATTTTGAAAACAGGGAGATTTTGAGAACACAATCCCCAAATATCAGTGAAAGGCAAACAAATTCAGTGTCAGGCAACGCAGAACACAACTCTGTATCCCCCCACCCCTTACTGGTTACTCACTTTTATATAAAAGGCTTTCGAAATACGAATGGCTAGATTATGCAATTACAAAGATTAACACAGGTACACACAATTGGAAAGACGTCTCTCGTGTGGACAGCTATAGCTAAGCATTGAATGACCATTAATCCACAGAAAAAAAACAGATACAGGTTTAATAATGCTTTATACTTGTGTGTGTGTGTGTGTGTGTGTGTGTGTGTGTGTGTGTGGGGGAGGGGGGTTCAAATGTCATTGTGTAACGTGAATAGTGCAAATGAATCCAACACACTTCGGACTTGATGAATGTGACGCACTTGATTGGATATTACTGATAAATGGATATACTGTGATGTAACACGAGTCTTTTCCGCGGTTTGATGCAATACTTTGCATCCGTAATAATTATCACGTGTTTATTCTGTAACGATAGTCATCTCAAAACCGCCCGGTTGTCTCATCCCCTCTCTGTACGAAAACCCCCATCAACATGTTTCACTGTGCACAAGCTAGTTAGCAACCAGTATATCGGCTTTAGCTCAAATACTCTGAAATCTTTTACATTGAAGACTTCACAATCATTCGATATAGTCATCATGACGTCTTTATTCGACACATTACAATTTTGATGGAACCATATGTATTATTTCGCATTATATTTACAATAGTTACGGTGACCTACCACTGACTGCCGCTCACCGACCGGGACGAACTTAACGTCATTTCCGCCCGCAGTCAAGCCTGATTTCCACCAGGGACGTAAGCGCCGTGAGCTCTGCCACTCTAATCAATGAAACCATTTCCACCAGGCGCGCTGCGGAACGTCTCAGCAGCGTCCCAGGAGCTGCACGCCGCGCCGCAGCGCAATCATTCCGTAGCACTTCTATTTTTGACGCGAGTCGTTGCTGAACCGCGTCAATTTCAACAGAGCAGATCGAGCCGGGCAGGAAGTAAAAAAGTAAAAGCCAGAGCATCCGGTCAATTTTCAAAATAAAACACAATACTCAGCTCATGTAGCCCACACACACACACACACACACACACACACACACACACACACACACACACACACACACACACACACACACACACACACACACACACACACACACACACACACACACACACACACACACACACACACATACATATATATATATGATGTAGCCTATCACAACATCAAGGGCACAAAGGTCCAAGAAAAAAAAAAGGGATTATTATATGAATCCGTTACCCTGGTTTATAAATTGACAGGTCCGACCAAGAGGTAAAACCATTGCTACAACTCCAAAGAGATCCCAACTAAGAATGTCTGTTGTCACTCGAGTGTTAAGTTTTACTGTATAGTACTGTATAGTAGTGTAAATGACAAAAACACTCCATGACATGTAATAATCTTCTCACCTGTCCAGCAGAAAAAATGCCACACAAGCATCGGTTTTTAGACCTTTCCCGTCCTTCAGTTGCCGCCAACGTGGGAAAGCAGCGCCTAGGATTACTCTTGATTTCTGTTTTTCTCTTTCAGCGTTTTTATTATCAATTGCTCTCTGAAAAATTGTTTTCCTTCTGTTTGCTGGTGCTGCTGGTGGTGGTGGTGGCGTCTCGTCTGCCATGGAAATTGTTTTCTAGTGCTAGGTCCAAATGTGGATTCGCTAGTTAGCTAGCTCCAGTAGCTACCGCAGGATAACAACAAACAGGAGCTTGCTCTGGGTCACGCGCTTTGAGTACGTGCACGAAGGGGTCACGCGCGGGGGGAGTGCAGTACGACCGTTTGATTGAATTACTGTCCAATGCCACTCGGTGGTTCTGGAAATCATTGGCTGGAGTTTTTCGAGCCCTGCCCGTTCCACAGATGATTGACTTGTTTAATTGTCATGTCTGTAAGTGGGTAATCATAAGGATTTCAAGTAATTTTGCAAAAAATGCCAAAAAGGAGAATTCCATACCCAACCTTTAAATTGGTCGATTAAAAGACAGACTCAAGCCGGGTTTCTGCTAAAGGAATCCAGACTTTTAGTTCCAGTGACTTGAAATCAATAGTTTTTCGTTCCATGCAGAAATGAAACAAATGGTTGCTTCTTCATACGTGATGGGACTAATTTGCCGAATCTTTATGTTTGAAATGCTGCTTAAACAGACCAGCTGAAATGGTCCTGTTTGGGTATTAGGTTTGACAAATTGGATTTGAGGTAATCCAATATCCACTTTCAATCGGCGACCGTTTGTTTTCCAAATTATTATTTGTTACAAAAACAATAAGAAACACTAGTCACAAATCGAGAATTAATAGCAATACCTCTGTATGCAATGAGATTTCGGCTTTCTTTCAGTTGTCAACGAGGAAAAGCTTATCCAACATTGATATTTTCCTATCAAATCGTATTCTGGAGATGGCGAAGCCGCTTTTTTTTTAGCGGCTTGGGTTCCGCAATTTGTTTTTTAAGTGTCCTGCGATCGGCTCGACACGCATTGCAACCATGAACATATTAGATTGCAACCACTTCTGCCGTCTTTCTTCTTCTATATTTGGTTTCATTCTAGTTTGTTGCAATTGCGCCCTCTACTTGGCGTTTGTCTTAAACGTTTTTTCAAGCACTTCCAAGTAATGGCCAGAAAAAAAACTCATTATTACGGGAGGAGGAGGGAGGTCAGCTGATCCATCACGATTTATTGATAGCGGAAAAACAACCATACTGTACTAGTCATATGCATAATAGTCAAATTTCTTGTCTGGGTTGCATCCAGTTTGACTTATGGTTGCAAGGTTAATGGCGGGGCATTAGTATGCAATTATCTTATCAGTCAAAACATTTATCCTGTAAGCCCAAATGTAGTAATTCAAAAGTAATTATGAAAGGCACAACATTTTGAAACATGAGATGTATCCAGTTTAATTGGATTTTATTTATTCTATTGGGCAAGGTATTTTTTATTTGGCCAATTTTAGAAATGTGTACCAATGATAGCTCTATTGAGAGAGATTGTGATAATTATAGGTTTATAGTTTATCACTATGGAGGCAATAAGAGGACTGGAATAATTGGGCTCAGCCCTAAAAATGACTACAAAACTCTTGTTCATCGGTTTCCAACCTAGCCGCCCAACTGTAATTGCTTGGTTAAAAATAACTCTTGAAGTTCCAATGTGTAAGATTTAGCCACTAGCGGTGAGGTTGCAGATTGAAACCAACTGAATAACCCACCTTCCTTTCCAATGACAACATCGACCTGTATTGTGTAAGTGCATTAAGGGGCCCACACACAGCCCAGACCCAAACCAATGGCCAACTGCCTTTATCCGACAACTCAATTGCCTTTCTTCTGACCCATTCGGTAGAAAAGTTGCATTGATACATACCGTGAAGACTACTGCCAACTACACAGTAGCGTGTCCTTAGACTGCCAATGCTCTCAGACTTTGAAAGTTGAATCGGACAAGACGCAGTCTGTGCGGTTCCAAAAGCTTGCAACCCAGATGAACACAACGGCGCTTCTTGATAGATTTATGAACTTCTATTTAGTTATTTAGTCTGCAAAACTGCAATAGATGCAACACAGTCTATCACAATAAAACTACCAGTACTGTAATAATAAAAAACGATTCAGGGTGTTGCACATGTGTATAGAACAGGGTCAGATGCATTGTGCCCTTAAAAATCATACAATTGCACTCAATTGAGATAATGGGGCTTTTAAATGCATTGTAAAATATAATTAACGTCTGTTTTACTCTGTATGCAAAGCATGTCCAGATTTTGTTATGGATTTGCAAAATGTGCAAAACTTCCAAATGACTGAAATTAAAATATCAGCTGGGAACCACAACCTCCTCCTCACAATGCAAGGTAGCAGTGCTGTATGCTTAGCCCTAGATGCTTCACCAACTATAGATGAATCACAGAATCAACTTTATTATGTGGTGAATACTAGTTATAGTTCGAGCTAACACAGAATTTTTGTGGTTAGAAATGCCACAACACTTGACGCTTCTCTACAAGTATACACATTACATGTTTTGAATGAGCTAATACTACATATTTCTGTAATTAACATTGGACAATAAGTATATATTATCTTAGGTTAATAAATATCCACATATGAGGCTATATATTTACTAATATGAAATAGATGAGGCATAAGAAAATGCAGTAGACTATCCATTACGTCGTAAAACGTATGTATGATATTTGATCAGCTTGAGAGCCGAGCTGAAGAGCCGAGAGAATGGGGAACATGAAGCTGGATGTGCATAAGTTGATCTTAAACCTAAAACCTACCCTGTGGTCACCATCTGCGTTTCCTAAATCGATATGGTCAAAATTGACAGTTTAATAATAGAATAATAAAATACAACCAAATAATGAATGCACCATATTCAAATATATGTTTTAAATTTAGATCGATAAATAAATAGCCATATATTGCCAGAGATAACCACTGCACACAATGATCGACATTCTGTTCACAGAGATACTATTGACTCACATCGACCAAAATAGTGACGCATAATTGACATCGCTTACCGTATCCAATTACCTCATGAGTTATTCACATGTAAGACAACAATTAACATGATCGTAACGAATGTAAACAATGCACATGGATGTTGTTAGCAACTTCCTCACATCCTCTGTGAGCATAGCTGTCCACCCAGCAGCGTATCTAACATTAGCGATGGGCTACTTAGTTCAGGAAAATTGCAAATTCTCCCAAAAGCAAACAGATCACATAATTACCTGTCCAACAAATATACAGCCACCATGGGGTCACTTTTCAGGCACTTCAACTCTCTCAGTTCTCGCCATCGTTTAAAAGCCATACCAATGTTTACTCTGGTTTCACTTCTTGATTTATCCAACCTCTTTTTGTTCGTAGCCTGTTCAAATAGTGTCTTTCTCTTTTTGCTTTGAATTGCAGTGCAAGCTGTTGTAGGTATAGCTGTACCTGGACATTTTGGCTGCACTTTCTCTGCCATTCTTGCAAGACAAGCTCGCTAGCTTTAGCAATAGGTCTTGATAGCCTTGTGGAATAATCCGGTCATGCGCAGTGAGTACAAGGGTAGCTCTCGCAGGTAGCCGGGTAAGAAGGTACAGGTAGCTCATGAAATTAATTAATTATTTTTTTTGAATGAAATAGATATATGTAGCGATTTCTGTCAGACAGTAAAGCGAATATGAAAAAACGTTGAACGTCCTCGCAGATCACCCTTTGCGATTCCCCAATGGACTCCGGAGAACCTCTGCTTCCTGGGCTCCATAATTTCCCAAGACCTCAAAGAAGAGATAGAGATCAGATTTCTCACCAAAAAACCCCAGTTTACTTACAATGTCAAGAGCAACTCGGCCAAGTCGGCATCCGATTTGCAGTCTTCTTTTTCTTTCAGTTCACGCCATTCCTGAAAAGCTCGCCCAACGTTTACTCGTGTCTGGCATCTCTGTCGGTCAGTCTCCAATTTTCTCTTCTTTTGTTCCTCCGATATTGGATTTCTGTGTCTCTTTTTAGTCGGCCTATCCATGATGAATGTAACAATCCCTAGCCGGTTCCGTGTGTGTGTGTGTGTGTGTGTGTGTGTGTGTGTGTGTGTGTGTGTGTGTGTGTGTGTGTGTGTGTGTGTGTGTGTTCGTGTGTGTGTTCGTGTGTGTGTGTTCGAAACCGCCTACTTGCTTACTACCTACTAAATATTTGGCTTACTTCTCGAATCCTTAAATAATTATTGAGTAATCCATTTGAGTAATCGACGTTCAGAAGACCTTCCTTACTTAACCACCTCAGATGACGTGAATCAAATGACGGGCGCCGTTAATAAATATTATAAATAAACATATAAACGTCACATTTAACGTCACAGTACACCTTCAACCTAAGGATTTGCGGTGAAATGTTAAAACAATTATTAAACAATTATTAAAAGCACTGCTGCTGCGGCTCCCCGTTTAGCGCCATTGCTTCCACTGTTCTTTTGAATAGACGCAGTGCATTCTGGGGCGGTTGAGTACGTCTAGTAAGCTAGCGATGCTTACTCAAAATCTTTCCGGAAGTAGAAGACATTCGGATACTACTCGCTTACCTAAACTCGCTTACTAAGTTCTCGCTTACTCAATTTGACGTCATAGTTAGTAGGAGTAGTAAGCAAGTACGCGGTTGTGTGTGTAGTGCCGTAAAGCAATTCGTTACTTCGCGAGACCCGAGACTCCAGCGAGAGTTGGCGGCGGGTCGGCGGCAGAAACGATAGTTATGTTATTATAACTTATATATAGTTATGAAAATTCAACCTATACACCTATCAGCGTGGGCACCGCCCACATTTCCCACGGTATCGTGTCTATATAAAGCGGTGTATACCGTCGCTCATCCTCCACGCTTTTCTTTCAGCATTTGGAGGGTACAGCAGGTGGGAAACTAGACGGCTACGCCTACAATCATAGAACTAGAGTTATAATAACAAAACTATCGTTCTATTTCATGTAGGCTACGCCGTCTAGGCTTCGCCTTATGGGCTAAGGTGAGGCTGCGAGCGGAGCCAGATCAATGTATTCCTGCTGGACCCCAGTCAAAACGACCTAAGTCACCAGAGCGACTCAAAAAGCCAAGGAAGTGTAAAACACAACAGCTTAATAAAAAACGAATTCCTCCTAGATCAAGCAAGGCAATGATCAAGGGAGAAAAAAGTGAGTCTGTAAAGACTCCGGCTCTTATCCGTGCTTCATGGAACCCATGAAAAGGAAAAGAAAAACCAGAGCAACACGGTTTCCATTAGGTCCGCTACCACCGGGGGCGGAGCTACGGAATCCGGCTCTCCAATAATGTGACTCTCTCGGCCGTTTCTTATTTGAAGAAAAACAGCGGGAGTGCCACACTGGTAAACAAAACCACCAGACAATTGGCGAGCCAATAGAAAACCCCCTAGCCTTTTTTTCATTTGAAAAAAGGTGGGAGAGTAGACTGGTAATCAAGTCCAACTCGCCAGCCGGCGAGAGGAAATCCAACCACGCCGCTTTAAAGAACATGTCTATATTCTTAAGCCGTAAAAGGGGTCCCGGACTCCAGCACAGAGTTGCCGAGTGAGCCCCTGGACATGTCTAACATTTAAAAACGGACAAAGGGGCTGGGGGAAGACCAAGACGCAGCCGCACAGATGTCTTCCACCGAAACGCCATTGAGTAGAGCCGTTGAAGCGGCCACGCTCCGTGTGGAGTGAGAAAACCGCTGCTTAGACAGAGCGCGGCCCCTGCTAGCGTCGCTATAACACACAAACAACTGTTGTGTGGAGCGGAACGCGGCCGAGCGATTCACGTACATAGCCAACGCCCGAACCGGGAACAGGAGATGCAACTCCACCTCCGCCTCACTAGAAGGAGGCGGGGGGTGAAAAGCCTTAAGCACAATATCCCTCGACCGAAAAGAACTATTAATGTTCTTCGGGAGGAACGCAGGATTAGGTCTGAGCAACGCAAAGGAGCTGTCCTCGTTTAGCAACAAGCAACTCGGGCTGACAGACAGAGCGGTTAGCTCACCGGCCCGCTTGGCAGAAACCAAGGCCAACAAGAGCGCCGTCTTAAATGACAGGGCATCCAAAGGGGCCTGAGAAAGAGGCTCGAAAGGATCCCTGGACAATCCGCGCAACACGGTGGGGCGATCCCAGCGTGGTGTAAGCACGCGTGAAACAGGCCTAACCCGTCTAGCCTCACGCAAGAATCTCTTGACCAGTGGATGGCTGAAGATCGGGCCACCATCACAGCCTGCATGGCCAGCCGAAACGGCTGCCGCATAGACCTTGATAGTGGAGAAGGCCAAACCTTTTTCCAATAAGTTTTGCAGAAACGAAAGCACGCTTCCCACCTCGCATTGAGATGGGACAGCGTGGTTCGTCTCACACCAATTAGAGAAGGCACACCACTTCGCCGCATAGAGGGAAGAAGTAGAAGGCGCACGAGTACTCTGCATAGTGTTAATAACCGTCTCAGGCAAACCTTTGCCCTGCAGGATCAACCTCTCAGGAGCCAAACCAACAGCCGACATCGGGCGGGTGGTGCACCGTCCCGTGGGCCTGTGAAAGCGCATCTGGCCTGAACAGTACTGGCCAAGGCGCCGACCGCGAGAGCGCGGCCAGCTCTGGAAACCACAGAGCTGAACGGTTCTCCGGGGCCACTAATATCAGGGACAGTCTCTCCTGTCTGACCCGTTCCAGAAGAGGAAGGATCAGCTGGAGCGGGGGAAACGCATATAAGAGAGCCCGCGGCCAAGGTGTGTGTGCCAACGCATCTACCCCCAACGGGGGAAGATCCCGAGGGCTGAGGGAGAACCACCACCTGCAGTGCGTGTTCTCCCTGGACGCGAAGAGGTCAACCTGCGCTGTCCCGAACCTCTGCCAGATCAGTCTGACAATGTCGGGATGTAACCGCCATTCGTCTCAGCGGGGACCGCCTCGAGACATGGAGGTCCGCCCCAAAGTTCAAAGTGTCAAAGTGTCAAAGTTTGTTTATTGTTGCATGTACCAAATTGCTTCAGCACAGCAAAATTCTTACGACTTGGCAAGCATCATTCATCTACGCAGTAGACGTCATACATATAACAAAAAATAACATAAAACTCTATAACACTATGACAATAAACCATATAAAATGTAACATTAACATACAACAATTAGAGTACAGTAGAAGGGCTAGCAGCAGTTTAAGTGTGAATAAGTTAAAAGTTTTTAAAATTGTGCAAATATATCTATGAAGTGAATTGTATGAGTGGGGGAGCAGGGAGTAGGTGGAGGTGGCAACTGTTCAGAGGTTCAGTGTTTCTGATTCAGAAGCCTTACAGCCGGGGGGAAAAAGCTATTTGTGAGTCTGGTAGTCCGTGTTCGGATGCTCCGGTAGCGTCTACCAGACGGCAGCAATGAGAACAGTCCATAGCCTGGGTGGCTGTTGTCCTTTAGAATCTTTTTTGCTTTCCTCAGGCATCTTGTAGATGCCTTGCACGGAGGGGAGATGGCTGCCGGTGATACGCTCCGCTGTCTTCACCACCCTCTGCAGGGCCTTGCGGTCGGCAGCGGAGCAGCTACCATAACAGGCAGTGATGCAGCCTGAGAGGATGCTCTCAATGCTGCATCTGTAAAAGTTTGTTAAAGTTTTTGAAGACATGCCAAACTTCTTGAGTCTCCTCAAGAAGTATAGCCGCTTCTGTGCAGTTTTGACTGCTGAGCCTGCCTGCATGGACCAGGTTAGGTCATCCTTGATGTACACACCGAGGAATTTGAAGTTGGAGACTCTCTCCACTTCAGCTCCCTCGATGTGTATGGGGTCCTGACCCCCCCTCTGCAGCTTCCTGAAATCCACGATCATTTCCTTGGTTTTGCAGACGTTGAGAGACAGGTTGTTGTCTTGGCACCATTCTGCCAAGACCCTTACCTCATCTCTATAGGCGGTCTCATCGTTGTTAGAGATGAGACCCAGGATGGTAGTGTCGTCTGCAAACTTCAGGATGATGTTGGAACTGTGTGTTGCCACACAGTCATGCGTGTACAGGGAGTACAGGAGGGGACTGAGTACGCAGCCCTGGGGGGCCCCGGTACTCAAGGTCAGTGAGGAGGAGGTGTGGTTGCCCATTCTCACCACCTGGGGTCTGCTCGTCAGGAAGTCCAGGATCCAGTTGCACAGGGGTGTTTTAAGACCCAGGCCCCTGAGCTTCGGGACGAGCTTGGCAGGCACAATAGTGTTGAATGCTGAGCTGTAGTCCACAAACAGCATCCTCACATATGTGTTGCTCTTTTCCAGGTGGGAGAGGGTGGCGTGTGTAGCTAGGGCAATGGCATCGTCTGTTGATCGGTTTGGACGGTATGCAAACTGGTCCAGGGTGTTGGGAAGGGTAGAGCAGATGTGGGTTCTGACCAGCCGCTCAAAGCACTTCATAATTGTGGAGGTCAGTGCTACAGGGCGGTAGTCATTCAAGCAGGTTACTGATGTTTTCTTTGGTATGGGGATGATGGTGGCCTGCTTGAAGCAGGTGGGGACTTCAGACAGATGCAGTGATAAGTTGAATATGGAGGTGAATACCTCCGCAAGCTGGTCAGCGCACCCCCTGAGGACGCGGCCTGGGACTCCATCGGGCGCCGATGACTTCCGGGGGTTCACCCTTTGGAGCACTCGCCTCACGTCAGCCACGGTCAGGGACAGAGTGTAGTCGTCCTGGTCCTCGGCCAGTCTTGCTGAAGGAAGGGGGTTGGTTGCCTCAAACCTCCGTAAAAGGTGTTGAGGTCGTCAGGGAGAGAGGCGGCAGGCTGATCATCACTGCTATTTCTCCCTTTATAGCCAGTGATGTGTCGCAGGCCACCCCACAGGCGTCGGGGGTCAGAGCTGAGGTAGGTGGACTCCAGCTTGTCCCTGTATTCTCTCTTTGCATCTCTGATGGCCGTCCGCAGGTCACATCTGGACTTCCCCAAAGCCTCCTGGTCACCAGAGTTAAAGGCAGAGGACCGTGCTTTGAGCTTAGCACGGACATTACCATTTACCCAGGGCTTTTGGTTTGGGAAGGTCTTAACACTGACCCTAGGTACGACATCATCAATGCATTTGGAGATGTATGAGGAGACAGAGTCTGTTTATTCATTGATGTCCCCATCAGCTGCAACAAAGAACATCTGCCAGTCTGTTGTGTCAAAGCAGTCCTGCAGAGTGCTAATGGCTTCAGCACTCCAGCGTTGAACTGCCCTAGAAACCGGTTTTTCCTGTTTTAGGCGCTGTCTGTAGGTAGGGATAAGCATAATGGAGGTGTGATCCGATTTTCCGAAAGCGGGGCGGGGGAGGGGTTTGTAACACTTTCGAATCTGTGAGTAGCAATGGTCAAGAATCTGATCACCCCGGGTAGGAAAGTTTATGTGTTGATAGTACTTTGGTAAAACTTTCTTCATATTGGTCCTATTGAAGTCTCCAACAACAATAGAAACCGCCTCAGGGTGAGCATCCTCAAGTCCATTAATTACTCTATAAAGTTCCTCTAACGCGCACGTTTTGTCCGCCTGCGGTGGAATGTATACTGCTGTGACAATAACGGAGCTGAATTCCCGTGGGAGGTAGAAGGGGCGAACTTTAATCGATAACAGCTCCAGGTCTGGTGAGCAGTGTGCTGAAAGTGCAGCAACATCCGAGCCCCAGCGAGAGTTAACCATCAAGCATACCCCTCCTCCCCTTCTTTTACCTGACTCGGAAGTCCTGTCCTGCCGGTAGATGGAGAAGCCGGTCGGAGTGACGGCAGAGTCAGGCACCATAGGATCCAGCCAGGTCTCGGTAAACGCCAGTACACAACAGTTTGCAATGTCCCGCTGGAATTCAATCCGTGCGTGTAGCTCGTCCAGTTTATTGTCCAAAGATTGCACATTCGCTAGTAGAATGCTTGGAAGCGGTGGGTTGCAGTATCTCGTCCGAGATCTGCACAGGATGCCGGCTCGCTTGCCTCTCTTCTTTCTCTTCCGTCGGCGTATTGGTAGGCATACCGGCGGTAAGACAAAGGAGTCACAGCAAGCACTCCGGTAAGTTGAGAAAAACTCCATTTTAAGTGACGAACGAATTTCCAAAAGTGCCAGTCGATCATACTGAATGAGCGACAGTGCAGTACGTACAAAAAAACTAACAATAAAAACAAAGTTCTGGGCGCCCGCGATATGCAGGGCTCTCAGACTGAGGAGATACTGATGAGCCCAAAGCCAGAGCTCGACCGCCTTTCGGTGGAGAGCAGGGGAGCGGACTCCCCCCTGTCTGTTGATGTACGCCGCCGCCGACACGCTGTCTGTCCTGATCAGAACGTGGTGGCCGCACACCAGGTGAAAGAAATGCAACAGCACTTTCCTCACAGCGTCGAGCTCCAACACATTTATGTGTTGTAGGGGCGTGCGCCACTCGTCTCCGACCGAGTGAGAGAGGCACGTTCCTCCCCAACCCGTCAACGAGGCGTCCGTGAAGACCACTACGTAGGACGCCACCCTGCCCAGGGGAACACCCCTAAAAAGGGCGGAGGGTCCTTTCCAATATTCCAGGTCTGGCGACACCGAACGGGGAACGAGGAGCACCCTGTGCTTGTGTCGCCTGGGGTCCAACCGTTGGCGAGCAAACCACCGCTGGAGTCTGCGCATAAAAAGCAGACCCAGGGGGACCACGGGGTGGGCAGCTGCCATCAGCCCTAACAGGCGCATGGTGGACAGTGCGGTCACGTTTCTGCGAACGTGAAAACGGGAGAGCGCCGACAAGATGGCGTCTCGCCGTAGAGGCGAAAGCATCGCAGTCATGGTGGCTGAGTCTAGGCAAAGCCCCAAATAGACTGTCTGCCGGCTGGGGAGCGGGGAGGTCTTCTCCCAGTTGATGGCAAAACCCAGGAAGGAAAGATGGTTTATCACCAACATGGTGTCCCTTCTCACGGTCTCTTCTGAGTTGCTCAGAATAAGCAGGTCGTCTAGGTAGAAGAGAATCCTCTTTCCCTGACGCCTGAGCGGTTCCAACGCCGTCTCCACACACTTCGAGAAGGTGTGTGGAGCCAGGGAATAGCCGAACGGCAGACAAAGGGTACTCGTACGCCATCCCCATAAAGGCAAAGCGGAGAAACTTCCTGTGCGCCTGCCGAACAGGGACGTGGAAGTAAGCATCCTTGAGATCCAGGGATGTGAACCAATCGCCCTCTCTCACACACCGGAACAACGCTCCGACAGTGAGCATTCTGAACTTCCTCGTGGCAACGAATCTGTTGAACACGCGAAGATCCAGAATAGGTCTCTTTTCCCCTGACTTCTTGGAAACCAGGAAGTAACGGGAATAAACCCTAGGTGAGACTTGTAGGGGGGAACGACAGTGATGGCCCCCTTTACCAAGAGACGTGCCACCTCTGCTGCAGCTGCAGCACCTGTGCGCATGCGCTGTCCGCAGGCTGTAGCCACAGCGCGCGGACCCGTCTCCTCACCTATAATGTGGGGAACCAGGAGACCAGTACAAGGGGCCGTATCCACGGGCTCGTGCAACGAGTCTCTGATCCGTCCACGAGGCTCCAAGGGACGCCGCTTCTTAGAAGCAGGTGAACCAGAGGCCATGTGAACACGCCGTCCGACCGCCACCCTACAGCCACCGGACTGAGAGGGGGAAAGAGGCAACATGGAGGAGCGCACCACAAGCGTAGGACGCAGGTGGCCTGAGGAATATCGCCCTTTAGGTACCATGTACTGCCAAAACGGTCTTTACTTTTTTCTTTAATAGGGAAAGAAAAAGTAGGAGCAAGGGTCCGGAACTTCCCGGTCCGTGGCGCTGCTGCTCTCCCCGTGCGCGGGGCTGGAGTCGGAGGCGGCCCCCTGGAACGAGAGCGGGAAAAACCGGACGGCGAGCCGCCGAAGACGTCGTCCAGGGAGGTGTCGATGATGCCATCGTCGACGTCAGGGCCGGCCCTGAACAGGTCGATGGCGTCAGCCAGTTCCACCGCAGGGGAAAAGAAGAGATGCCTGGAGAGGATCCCCTCTTCAGGCAGCTCCCGGCAGGCGACACAGGAGACGGGGGGCGCCATAGCAGCCGCGGCGTGGTCGGCGCCGAGGCACCGAAAGCACGCCAAGTGCCCGTCACCCGGTGCCAGGGAGGCGGGACAGGAGGCGCATAGGAGTCCTGAAAAGGACCTAGCTCCAGGAGCGCTCTCAGGTGGCCCTGAAAAGGGCAGTTTGTCCGCGGCCTCGCCCGAGCCGCTGCCACCGGCTTGGGAGATCCGTGTTGAAGTTCTCATCTTAGTAGTTCTCAATTTCTCGCTGATAAGCACAAGTGCTGAAAGAAAAGGGAGGATGAGCGACGGTATACACCGCGTTATATAGACACGATACCGTGGGAAATGTGGGCGGTGCCCACGCTGATAGGTGCATAGTTTGAATTTTCATAATGGTCCATGGCATTTTCCCTTTCTCCGCCCAGATGCGCTAGGGGGTGCCGAAACAGCCACCAATCGACCCATAAAGTGCCATCACAATGATGCTTAAACTGATAAATTAAGCTAAAATAGTTGCATAGTTCCCCTTTAAACGGTACACTGTGTGGGTGTTTCTCCGATCGAGTGGTAATTGTATTTTGCATTCAAACGAAGAGCGCTCCCCAGCGCCTCGCTTTTTCCAATGTAACCACCGACCTATCATGGAAGGTTGCAACCGGTTGCAACTACGGGTAGTAGGCGGTATGTGCCAAGAAGCTATGACACATCCATTATCGAGCTTTCTTTCGGGAGATGAGGTTGCCTATAAAAAATGTATTTGCCTCCCCTGCTGAACGATTCTCGTAATTGACTGTAGAACTTCATATAACAAACCTTGGCGACTACTCCAATAAAAAGACCTCATACTTGCCAAAACTGATGCTGAATCTGTACAGATCACAATTTTTTCAACTGTACTTGATTCCACCCATTTTAATGCGACCAGCACCCCCAACATCTCCACTGTATAAACGCTTAAATTATCTGATGTTCTTCTATTAAACTCTATTCTTTTTGATGGAACAACTACTCCAAACCCTGTCACTCCTGTCTCAGGTTTGCTTGTGCAAGTAGCCTATTCAATGGCTTTTTATTTCCAAAATCCGATGGCACAGATTTACTTCCATAATTAGAGGTGTGGGTACGCAGGGTACTTTTTGGCGCAAGCAAAACTTGGCTTTTGGTCGTACGTACACTCAGGGCCGGATCTACCATTAGGGCACACGGCACTGTGCCCAGGGGCCCCAACCATTCCCAGCCAGTGGGGGGGCACCACACAAAATAAACTTTTTATTTTTATTTATTTTTTTATGAATGTTTGTACTCTTAAAATAGTTATACATGGTATTATTAAATAGAGTATTCATTTAAAATTCATTATTAAAACGAATGTCATAAGAACAGCAATATAATGATTCTGAACAATATAGTGGCCTAATGTGACAGTTAACCCCCCTCCCATAACCTTTCAATTGAGCCAGTCCACCTATAGTGAAAAAAAAAAAACGCGGTAGAGATGAAAAATTTATGAAAAATTGACAGTCACAGACATGATGAGACATCAACTGAGTGGTTTCGCTTTTTTCCTGATTTTTTTCGGGGAGGGGGGCCTTCAGACATTTGTGCCCAGGGGCCTATGATTTGTTAATCCGGCCCTGCGTACACTTTTAGCAACGATCCCACGCACAGTTTTATAAATGAGACCCCTGGGTCATTTTCTTTTTCGGAAGAGGACGAGTCTTTTTCGGTCGGGGGATATTAGCACTTTTTTTGTGCGTGCGTGTGCGTGTGCGTGTACGAAATACTACTAAATGTTTAAATATATTAACATGAATGATCAAATATAGATACACACGTTAATGTCTACGAGTGATTTGGTGAATTATTTATCTTGTAAAAAAAATAACAGGGAAGGAAAGGCAACTAGAGAAAGAACAAACGAAATCAATCAGACATCAATTTTTTTTGCTATCTTTGGTATCTCATGTAGCCCATAAACGTGGTAGGCCTACATGTCAACTCCCAGTGCGGTGCCACACCGGATGTGAATCATAACACGGATCTACCAGGGCTAGTGCCTAGTGGTTAGTTTGCCTTGAAACAAAACAAGGAGGGAGAAGGAGAGATTACTTCCCTGCAACAAATAGTTATAGCTATGGCGGCAGGCCTTTCTGGTGTTATCAAGTGTGTTATATTTGCCATCCTGATCCCGATCGTGTCTGGTCAGTTGGGTATTTAATACAGATCATTTTATATTTATATTTGTCTACTCCATGTCCTCACTGTCGTTTTCTAGCTTTCGTTTCAACGAACCTACCACATGTCTGTCGTGTTTAGGAAGCTAACAGTTACTAGTATATTTCAACCGGTGAAGTAAATTAACGGACGACATTTATTTTTTATTGACGCAAGTACCATTTCGCATGTTGCTTTAGATCAGAATATAGCAGGCAAGATTCATCACGTTGATCGTTGATATTAGTTACAATCCATCTACAGGAGCAACGTTAGGCTTATTCATTATACTGTTCTGGTTCAAGGGAAGGTTTTTTTTCTGGGAATCTGGAGTGGAGACCGTTTGCAATGTTTCAATTACCCCATTAATTCATGCATTTTTATAAGCGAGTCCGTGTAACCATGTTTCCGGCTTCCTCTCACGGTTTCATCAAACATTGTTTCTCTTTCCAGCCGGAGACAATGATTGCAAATCCTACTATGACTACCGTCAGAACTACCACCCAGAAGAGACATGCCCGGTGTTTTGTTGTGGATCCTGTATCGAAAAATATTGTTGTCGAGACTCCTTCTTGCAATTCACAGAAGATGGGCAGGAGGCCTGCATTGATCATCGGTATTTCATTCTATTAACTTCTCATTACTTATATATTAAGTAATCATTGACACACAACATTTTTATCAGCTGAAAAAGGGTTTTTAGTTATGCTATGCAACATACAACAGCCCATCTGAACTAAATGAATTACATGATTGCGTTGACCTCTTTTTGATAGATTTTAGCATAGATTTTTCTATTGCCACTACTTTTGAGTTATTAATTTTCCTCCAGATGTGAAATGTTTTTAACATTCAGGTTTAAAGCATTAGAAAGTTATCAATTTCTCTGAGGCTTTAACTACTTAGGTAGAAGTAAACAGGGAGGTAGGCTATTTTTCTTAATGCTACTTAAAAGCAGTGCTTAATTTGAGGGGGAGCAAGGGGGAGCGCGCTCCGGAAGCTCTGACGTGCGCTCCGCCAGGTGTGTGTGTGTGTGTGTGTGTGTGTGTGTGTGTGTGTGTGTGTGTGTGTGTGTGTGTGTGTGTGTGTGTGTGTGTGTGTGTGTGTGTGTGTGTGTGTGTGTGTGTGTGTGTGTGTGTGTGGTTCAGATGTGCAGCAAGAGAGGTTGGACTTGGAGTGACGCGAGTCGGTTGTGTGATAAATCTGCGAGGAGTTAGCGAAAGTGGCTGCGGAGAAGAGGGGCAAGAAGGCCAAAATGAACTTTATTAATATTATGTTTTTTGTGGTATTCTGGTATTGTTCTGGTTAATAATATGTATCTATTTGTTAACGTGGCCAAGTTGTCATGCCAGATTGTTGTTCTAACTAGGCCTACTATAATCTATGAGGTAGCCTATTTATTTGTTTTCATCTTTTGATGCGACGGAGATCCATTTTCAAGGACTTGGTGTATTTTGTTGTGTTGAGAATAAAACGACTCAATGACGCACCTGCGAGTGCATTACATTATTCCTCAACTGTTGGTAAACAACGGTAAACTTTATAACGTGTGGCTGTGTGTCTCTCCAACCTAACATATGTTTACTATTTTTTCTGGGTACATCCCCATTCACGAGGCTTTAGTAGGCTAATTTCTTGCGATGTTGACTAAATAAGTGTGGGTTGTTCGAAAGCACCCACAAGAGCCGCCGCCCCCCCCCCCCCACTTGACAAATTCAGCACTGCTTATAAGCAATATTTTTCACACCATTTAAGCTACAAAAATATGTCATATTAAAGCGAGACTGCAGAGATTCTAGCAGTATCAGCCTCATCAATCTGTGACCCAAGGAAGCTCGCCAAACTAGTTGTGAACGAACAAGTTGTGTCAAAGTTACCACCATGAATGTATTACCTTTATCATTCCAATACTACATAATCAATACATGCATCATGCATTGTACCGATACTGTTTCACGATACTACTCCTACTTAGGATACCAACAATACTATTAAGTATATTAAAAACATCAATATTTATTCAATAATATTATACTTCTAGTTCTACTTACACCGTCTATTCAAACTAATGCTTCATCATACTACTTGACCTCTATAGTATAGTTTTTCTATTGCCACTACTTTTGAGTTATTCATTTCATGAGACCAAATACTTTTCTAAAATGTGTTTATGGCAGTTCCAGTAGTCCCATAACCATCGGCTCCTCGGTTACGGTTGCAGTCATCGGCATTCTGATCATCATATCCTGCTGTGTCTGTCCCTGCTGCTGCCTCTACAAGATCTGCCGCAAGCCACGGCGTAAGTACATTGCTTGATGTGTGGGAACTTTGGTTATGATTGGTGGCTACCTAAGCATTTACCAGATTCCAGCTTATCTGAAATCTGGCCTAAAAAACAAAATGGGTCCATATGGCATCTTTTTTAATCATCCCCCTTTTGTATGTTAATTGGGCAACAAACTTCTTGAGGAACAAAGATGCTGAATCAAAAGGGGAAGTTTCACATTTTCCGCAACCAAACTTCCTGAAAACTAGTAACTTCCTTCTTAGCCAGGAAGCAAGCATTTATAAAAACATTTATTTGGTAAACGTTTATGCAAAAGTAACGATTTCGCCTAAAAATACTGCTCCTCTTGCTAGAAAGCAAGAGTAATAAAATAAAAAAGTACTGAAGTGTCTCGTCACGTTTCCATAGCAACCGATTTTCGGTTCTACACAAACCGAATTAACTTAGCCACACAAGCCTTTTATAGAAAAGGAACGATTTTTTTTGCAAATTGATTTGTGAGTTTGCTCTACCAATGATGTAATTAGTATTGAGTATAGATTGTCATGTATATATAAAAAAAGAACTGAAAATTTGGTTGCCAGGACAGTGTGACGTTGGAGTGGAGTAGGCTAAAGCGTTGCCTTGAAATGCACACAGGAATTTTGAGGGGACAGTCTGCGTCACTTATTTTCCTCCCCAGAATAGAGTGGTCTATTCTGGGGAGGAAAAGATACTGGTAGTCATTGTAGATTGACTCTGTCCTTCAAAAAATGACAAATCTACCTCCGTACTGTATTAGCCTAAATCAGAACCTTCTCAAACTTTCTATATGTCTGTGAATATGTAGCAATACCTTCTTCTGAAAAATGTACTTATTTTTGGATATGCTTTGGATAAAAGTGTCTGCTAAATACCCTTAATGTAAATGTAAATAAACTGTTAATAAAGTGTTAGTATTGATGGCATAGGGTGAGTGTAAGGACTAAATAGAACATAATGTAGCTGTCAAATGTTTACCCTTTGGGTTTCTAAAATGGTTTAGGCAGAGAAGGGCTTTATGGTTTCTTACTCCCTCTCTATCCTTTCTCCTCCTTGACAGCGGTTATAGCCACCACCACACACACCACAGTGGTCACACACACACCTCAACATTACCCTCAGCAGCCAACAGCATCCCCTGGGATTCAGGGGCCATCCTACCAGGGGGGCCAGGTCCCAGGCTACCAGTCCATCCCTGTCCAGCCTGGTTACGGTGCACAGCCCATGCCTCAGCAATACGGTGCTCAGCCCATGCCCCAAGCCTACGGTGGTCAGCCCATGCCCCAAGCCTACGGTGGTCAGCCCATGCCCCCAACACCCTACCCAGCATATACACCTGGACCCCCTCCAGCCTACCAGGAAGCCAGTGAGTCTTGGTCGGCTTTACTTTTCAAATTAAAATATGATATACTTTTTAACATTCAGCTTTAAAACATTATAGTTATCAATTTCTGTTAGACTTTAACTACTACGGTAGAAGCACACAGGGAGGTAGGTTTTTTATGCTAATGCTACTTAAAAGCAATATTTTTCACACTAAGCTAGCCTCAAAATGTCATATTAAAGCGAGACTCGAGATTCCAGCAGTGTCAGCCTCATCATTCTGTGACCCAAGGAAACTCGCTAAACTAGATGTGAACAAATGTCAAAGTTACCACTAATAATGTATTAACCTTTTGTTATCATTCTAATGCTACACCATCAATACATCAATACATCATGCATCAAAACACATCATACCAATTTGTACCGACACTGTCTCACAATACTACTACTACTTAGGATACCAACAATACTACTTTTTAAGTATTAATATTTATACCAATAATATTATATCATACTAGTATTTTTACTACTTGCGACTAATTGGCCTATCATGCTAATAATACTACTCACACTATGTCTAATAATACTAATACTTCATCATACTACTAGTCCCAGTCTCAACATGAGTTTAGCCATTGGATTAACTCTTATTTATATGTTAATATTGTTACTCTTACTAAATTAAAACCTCAAACCTTTAACTCTGTTCCAAATCCATTCAACCCTTAAAATGTTAGAAATCATTTAAAGTCAGCAATCTAGTTTAGCATGAGCCTTTCAACGGCCAGCATTCACACAGCAATATCTTCAGAAATTGCCTTTTCTGATTTGCATATACTACATTGTAAAGATACAAAGCCGGTTGAAATCTGAAATACATGAAAAACATGTTGCTTGTTTTCCCCAGTGGGCCCGAGTTACGGCCCGTCTCCGATGGCCTACAGCCAGGCTGCCTTCACACCAGGACAGCCCTCCTACCCTCTCCAACCTTCCGGCCAGCCCCACGCCCAGGCCATTGCGCCGCCCCCACCAGCGGACCATGGCCAGCCCGCCTACAACCCGGCTTATGCTCAGCCTCCGCCCAAGACTGGATATTAAGCGAGCACCTGAGCCATATTGCGTTGCCTTTTCATGCTTTTCTTCTACGTAGTTTATTTGTTTGATGTTTTTTTATTGTTCTTGAGTTGTTGCTGTGTTTTATGAGGGTTGAGATGCTGGGCTTTAATGGCACTTTATATTTCTGTGTGCATCGTTAGCGTTAAGGTGTTTTAGGTTAGGTCAAATAAAAATAAACTTGTTTGTGGAGGATATATTGTTCCATATTTAACCACTTCTTCAGTATGTATGCGTGTTTATCCAGCATCAGAGACCTAAGATACATGTTATGGAACAAGGGGTGGGTTACGGTTGGAGGGTTACTGATTAGCCAGAGAACATATGGATGGAACCCAGTACCCCGGCTTGATTCAAATAGCCTAACCATTGGACCATCATGCCTTCATTTTTTGTTCAAAACAGGATTACAGCCTTTTTTTTTCCATGGACTGATAGCGGTCTCTAGGTTGTCAAAATCAGAACTTGCATCATGTTACAGCAATCCTAAGGCAGGGTACCTCTGTGTTTTCGAATGTCAGTGTGCTCAGGAAACGCATCCTTTAATCCTTATGAACAGGCCTTACCGTAGGATCTAACATTTATCAGGTGTAATGTCAGTCATCCCTCCCCCTCAGTGATTGATAATCCTCTCTCCTGCACCATAAGTAATGACTTTGGCTAGTGATACTGAAATATCCCCATTGTCAATTAAAGACGGCAGCGCTCGCTTTACGATGTGCTAGCTGGAGGCAGACATGGATGTTCTGGGATTCAATAATATTGGCAAAATGGTTCTTAAACTACTTTCCTTTTACAGCTGTGTTTCAACTTGTAACATGTAAAGGAAACTGCTGAGATTAAACGCGCCTAAAGCCTCATTGTGTTGTACAATACCAGTTTTTTTTTCTTTTTCTAAATGTAAAAAAGAAAATGTATTGAATTTGCATGTTCACAGTTGACACGTGAAGTGCACTTTCAGTTGTGTTCTGTGTTGTGAGCGAATCATGTTGCCAACCGCTCAGGTTGTTATAGTTTCGTTTTGTGCCGCCATTTTGAGTACATCCAAAGCTATCAGTGGCCAACAATCGTGTACTGAATGATTTACCTGTTAGGAAGGAACTGTTTTTTTTTTTTTATGTTACAAAACTAGCTTCAATACCAAATATAATATGCATTTGTGCTTTCTTTTATTTAGGATTTTATCAAGGCTAATGTATGTAGACAAGACCAACATGTAAAGACAAACGTGCCTTTTTAACTGATCTATCTATATACCAATTCATCCTTTCTTACTCATTCTCAGTTCATATATTCATTTTCAATTTGTTTCAATACCTTTACCAATGTAGAGCCTGATTCGCTCCGTTTTGTGAGTCGTATCAGTCCTTCCCAGCATAGCCTCCTATTCTGTTTTCGGTAGCATAGTATACAAATTGTAGCTTAAAATTAAGTTTTGCACCTTAAATTCATGCATGTCCTTGCATTTAATAAATGTTATGCAGTGTTTCCCCTAAATACATTCAGCAGAGGCGCACCGCCGCTGCAAAAAAATATAATCTGCCAAATTCAAGGCACAATGATCTGGTTGCAGCAGATAACTTGACTCTGTTGGTTATGTCATATTTGGAAGCTCAATCTGTACAAAATTTCACCAGAAGTAACCATTAAAAGGGCTATTTTTCATTTTTTTTTTTTTTAAGGTTACCAATTCACAGCACCACTGCTACAAAAAAGTCTAGGGGAAACACTTATGTTTTGTGTATTTTTCTTGATCCTTATCTTAGAACCCACATGCAGTATTCTATGCCTTGGCCAACAACGCCTTACTCTGCAAATTGTTCTCTCCAAGTAGTGGATTGAGTCAATAGTTAAATATGCATCCTGCCTACCTTCTGTCCCCTGATGTAACACTTATTATCAAACCAGGCCTTTCCTCAAGTGACCTATTCTGATGCCCAATATCTCAACCACCTCTCATTTCCTCTGCAACTTGCACTTTTTTCCCATTGGGTGGGTGGTGCCATTACTCAGATTACTTTACCGTTGCCCAAAAGTTCCTTCTGGGATTAATTAATCCAATTTATTTTATTACGAGTATCCTTTTTACGAGTAGAAACAATGTTTCTTACATTTTTGGTATTTGTGAAGCATTCTCAAAGATCTTTGCATGTTTCGCAAATTTGTGAAATACTTGACGCATTTTTTGTTGACTTTTTCTTATGCTGTTGTGGGGCTTTATTGGAGTGTGCTTGATACACATGTCTTGGTTCACATTTATTCCTGTTAATAAGCCAGCGTGTGGCTTGTAAAAAACACATTTGTGTATGGATTGTAGCCATCAACAACCACAATCTTGTCTTTAAACTTAAATCACTATAATACATTAGAGTTTAACTGTTTTAATGTCTACAAAAGTTTTATGAAAAAAATATAAAATAACACCACTTCATCTGCAAAGATGATAATAAAAAAATACTTTTTCAGACCCCATTTGTGTGTGATTGCGTGTGTTAGTCAGAAACAAATAAGGCTGGCTATGTTCTTCATAATAGTGCACTATAGTGCAGGCACAGTTCAAACCAATTTACTTTTGCTTGATTTGCCATAACAGGCAATCAAGAAACCATTTACAATGAGATTACAATCAATAGTTGTAATCTCTAAATGTGTACGCTTTAGAGTGGTGCATTTACCACGTAACCTATTATCTAACTAACTGTAACTAGCTGTTATCAACACAATAGCAGTCAGCTGCATTCCCAGGTGAGTCAACCCCAGTTCCAACAGGTACCAGGCCATGCTCAAGCTTATTGGCTGCAGCCATATGCCCACTGCCCCAGCCCAAGCCTATAAGGACTATGGTGAGCTTCAGAACAGCCAGGTTTCACACTTTAAAGACACACTGATTGAGTATTTCTAAATTCGATTTTGTCTCAGAACATTCTTTCCCAAAGACTGGGTCGTGACCCACATGTTGGTCGCGGGAGATTTACATTGGGTCGCCAAATAAATGTATATTAAAAGAATATATTTCTTCTTATACAGAAATACTTTTGCACTATTTTGGCATCTATCTCTACAATTTCAGTTTTGACCGTCTTCTTTCTGCTGAAGCATCCAAATTTCTTCCCTGGGGGATTAATAAAGTTTTATCTTAACAAATTGATTGATTGATTGATTGATTGAGTGTTTGATAACAATAACTGCCAATAAACACACGCCTACCTGTTCCGCATGAGCATTTAACAAAACTTTAAACAAGAAGCATGTTTTTGACAGTGCTGTACTATTTTTTAGATTGGGTCGCGATGGTTTGTAATTTAAAAAAAATGGGTCCCCAGAAAAAAAGTTTGGGAAACACTGCTCTAGATGGTCCGACATGCTCCGCCCCCCTATTGTATACAATGGTACTGTATTTGTTCAAGAGCCGCCTGGATTATATGCTCCTGGATCTATTCATCTAGATGGAGATGCACCATCTCCTTATAACCCGATTTATTCAATCAAAACAATGTCGAAAAGGCCCTCTAGTTATGCAAAAAATGACCTAATTTGTATTCCTGTTGTTCCATCGCTGTCGATTATGATGATGAGTGTCAGTTTTCAGAAATCAATATTTTGCCAGCATTTTAATTGTTCCCTTGCAATTTCGTTTATCAAAGCTATATGATAGAGATCAAATGTGTCTTTAATGTTCATTTAGAGCAACAACTGCGTTCAAAAAAGGAAGAAAACATGAACGTTGTTTTATCATAGTTTCATGCGCACCTAGCTATATTATTCTAAGGTAACATTATATCATGTCATTTCTGACGCTAGGGTTGCTCAATCATACCGATAAGAAATCAGATAGTTTAATGACGTTGGGTAAGAGCGCGATCGGTCGGACGTTACCTAGGAATCATGTTGGCGGCTGAGGTGTCAAAGTAGTTTCACGTCACGTTTATTTATGTTATGTATTTTCATCCTAATGAAATACCGCTTTAAGCAGGGCGATTTAGTCATACGTAGTAAGGCTGGACATTAGGTTAACTCAAACTTAGCCGAATAATAACATCCAGTCTAGTAATAATAACTGGCTGCTGGAGCAACCAGTGCAGCATTGTAGTTAGCACTCAAACCAAGATTGGCTGGTAATTAACGTTACTTTCAACGTTATGGCCATATTAAACCATTGTATTTGGTTTGTTACCCCGTTTGTATCACCACCAGTAAGTGAAAACATTGAGGTGTTGATGTAAATTATTTAGTCTATGCTATTTCTGATAACATATTTCAAGCTAACCACAGTTATGAATGGTTTCTTCACCACATGATGGATAACACCATATAAGCTTTAATGATTTTATAGATAAGTTAAAGACTACAAACATGGCCACTTTGTCATTTCAGACCAAAGGTTTACCTGGGTAAATTAGAACATGTATGCTGCTATCATTTGGATGTACGAAGTGGTAAAGTCGCAAATCTCCTTGCTTTCTTGCGGCATTTCACTGAGGCACGCCCCCTTTCGGTCGTAGTATCTCGTCGCTTTCAAAGTAGAGCAAGCAGATCTGTACAACTAGCAAAGAAGATGGCTGCGCCCATAGTCAATGGGGATTGAGCTGTATTTTCTTTGTATTTGTACCACGTTGGGGGTTGTAATGTCGATTTTAAATCCTCTTACACACTTGATTTCATTGCTGCTTTAATCCGGTCACCAATTTATGGTCTTGCTTTGCGTGAAATTCAATGTAAAGTTGTGTTTTCAAGCTGGTTTGCTAAAGAGGCTATGTTGCTAATGATGACTAGCCAGCTACTACCCCTCGTGGCTCGACAGAAACACGACAGCACTTGTTGAAATTAAAATTGGCGAAAATGGCAAAATATTATTGCAATGTAAAAGGCTTGCAATGTTAATGTTTTTGTAAAGGCTGGCAACCATTATACACTGGATTATTTCTTTTTTCCAAAATAGTTTTCTTCTCAAACTCGTCGGACACAAATAGCAAACTGGAATGCTGGAGCAAGGGCAATACGTCACGTTCTCTCTGAAGCTGGTCGTTCGTACCAGCCTACCATCCAAATGGATAGCAGCAGTAGCTGTGGCCTATTTACCGTTCCGCCCACTCCCAATATAACTGTTTACCGTGTTCGTGAGATGCCTCATGGGACACCTCCAGAACGCGAGATGCTTCATGAACCACCTCCAGAACGCAAGCCCGATTACCTTGTGTCTCTGTTAGAATAAACCACGTTGTTGAACATTTACCACTCTCATTTACCTCTCGAGTCATACCTAGCACGAGACCACCATAACACAAAGGATCCAATTAGTTTATACCATATCAGTGTCTCAACTCATACAAATAAGGTACTAGTTATAATTGATGCAGATAAGAAGACTTGGAAGATGATGGGGATTAATATTATTATTAATATTTCGATAACGTTAGCCAAATCTGGTGAACCCAGAACTCATTTATATAATCAACGGATGGTTTTTTTAAGAAAAGAAGCTTTGTGTTATGTGTAGGCCAGTTAGCCGAGTTCACCAGATGTGCTTTGATAAGGGTAGGTCAAAAGGTCTAGCCGCATAATAGATTTATAGCCTTTTTTAACTTTAAAAAAATAGTATAAAAACAAAAGGTTGGTTTTTGGAAAAAATACGCTTTGTGTTATGTGTGGGGCAGTTAGCTGGGTTCATCAGATGTCTTTTGACATGGGTGGAAAGGCCATGCCGCATTATAGATTTAAAGCATTTCAAGCATTTTCTTTACATTAAAAAGATATATGAAATCAAAGTGGTTTTATTGAGAAATTAAGCTTTGTGTTATGTTTAGGACAGTAAGCTTAATTAGCCATATGTGGTTTGACATGTGTAGGTCAAAAGGTCAAGCCGCATAATAGATTTATAGCATTTAACATTTAAAAATTGTATAAAATCAAAGGTTTTTTTTTTGGAGAAAATAAGCTTTGTGTTTAGGGCAGTTAGCTGAGTTCACTCTATGTGTTTTACATCGGTACGTCAAAAAGTGAGGCCGCATAATAGACTTAAATTATTTATCAACATACATTTTTTTATAAAATCAGAAGATGTATTTTTTGCCAAAATAAGCTTTGTGTTATATAGGCAGGCCTTGTATTAACACATCACAGTTGGTTTGACACAAATTCGTCCTCGTAGCCAGTGCTAAATAGATTTTTCGAATGTGTCGAATACCCAACGTCCAATATAAAACCAACTTTACCACGCTCTCTCCAGCTGTCGAA
This sequence comes from Gadus morhua, assembly GCF_902167405.1. Lineage (NCBI taxonomy): Eukaryota > Metazoa > Chordata > Actinopteri > Gadiformes > Gadidae > Gadus > Gadus morhua. Next base: position 15,986,854 of record NC_044060.1, on the reverse strand, counting down.
TGCTTCGCCAATGTTTATCCGCGTTTTATTTCTCTTCTGGTCCGATCGTCTTCTTGGGTCGTCGGGCTTGCCCGTGCGTTTGGACTTTGGGACGACTAACGGGGCTGGATAATTGTGATCCATTAATGAGTGAGGAATGAGTGTTTTTTCTGCAACTTTCTTCCTCAATGTTTCCCTGGAAGGTGGGGGGGATGACGCCATCGAAAGGCGACCAATTGAAACATGCCGTCACACTCAATACAATTATGGATTTCTCTAAGCTTAAACATATGTGTAAACCTTTGTGGAAATTTAAGTGCACAATTCAACAAATTATAAAGCTATTTGAATGCAGAAATTATACATATTTTAACTTTAAATAAATGTCATGTGACGTTCATTAATGGGTAGGCCTAAAGTAAAGGTAAAGTTATTATGGGTCAGTGAAAGACTGCGGTCAAGCTGGAGACCACGTTGCGTAAGGTTTTCAAAATAAGATGTAAACACAGGGTAGGCCTATATAGACAACAACTGCAGTGCCTACACACAAAATCAAGCATTTTTACTGGATCAATATGTCTGGAACTTCCTGTTAAAACTCATTGCTCCATAAGTTCTTTCAATTATATATTGAAGATCAGTACACTGTGACTATACCAATCAAGTGTTTTCACAATATCCAAAGTCCCTTTTTTTTTTTACTCTCGAAGATCTCGGTTTCGTGTTCTTTGGCAGCACCTATTGCAAAATAAACTATAGGAAAAAAAATCAAATATATATAGCCTGTGTAACATTTTTTGCAACTCCTAAAACTGCATATTGGATGGCAACAGATTGTCTGCACTACAAAAGAGCAGCAGAGGGCAGCATTTCAATGTTGTGCGTTCTGATGCTGGTATAGCCAGATCCTACATGACGTTAGCAGAGCGGTAAAGCTTTAACTTGTTACATTTTTAATGACTTTGTGTATTGATATTAAAGTATTTTGAATGAATCTATTTAATTAATTAGGTGTTCGCAGTGAAACTGTGATTACCTATTGTATTTGTAGGGTTTCTTATTATTATTATTATTATTATTATTTATTTTTTTATTATCATCAATATTATTATTATTATCCTTCATTGGTTAAGCCTATAGCACAGCCCCCGATGACTCACAAGTTATGACATTTGTTGACGCAAATGCATTTCCGTTAAGCAGATCTAAATTGCAAAGCTATTAGCGACATTGCATAGCCTATACATTGTATATATATTGTCGTCCTTCACAAAAAAAACTACTTCCTTGAAGGAAAATACTGCAAGTTAAGAACCACATTTTCAGAAGATATGTACATTATTGGATTAATGTCTAATTATATTGGGGGAAAAGGACCCCCCTGAAAACCTCAACTGTTAGTTTGAATAACCCCCTCTATGTATTTGTGTGAGGTTTATGCATTGACCAGTTGGGGTGACAGAACACACCGACAGCTGCACCCCTAAAAGAACCCCAGAGGCACAGAAATCAGCTGTGGACACAGTGGAGCTAAAAACGTTGTGTTTGGACCATGCTAACATTTGGCCGGCCGGCCATATAGTCAGGGGTCTCATCACTAATGGTATTTTAAAAATGAGATTAGATTGCATTACATGTATACACATTCTTAATCTTAATCAGAGAGAGAGAGAGAGAGAGAGAGAGAGAGAGAGAGAGAGAGAGAGAGAGAGAGAGAGAGAGAGAGAGAGAGAGAGAGAGAGAGAGAGAGAGAGAGAGAGAGAGAGAGAGAGAGAGAGAGAGAGAGAGGCTGTGGTGCAGTATCGGGGGAGTTGGCGGCGGGACGGGACGTCCGTTGTCTTTGCAAGCCTCTTTCTGTGCAATTGCTTCCAAGTTTCTTTACAACCTTGCTTGGTATTTTGGCAGCAGTCCCCTGAGTGTACATGTCAGCTGAGAGAGAGAGAGAGAGAGAGAGAGAGAGAGAGAGAGAGAGAGAGAGAGAGAGAGAGAGAGAGAGAGAGAGAGAGAGAGAGAGAGAGAGAGAGGCTATTCAAGGCACTTGTCCTCTGTCTCCCTCAAGCATGAGGGCAGCACAGGGGAGGGAGAGTGAGAGAGGCGAGTGTGGGGGGGGGGGGGGGTGCGCACACACACACACACACACACACACGCACACACACACACGCACGCACGCACGCACGCACGCACGCACGCACGCACACACACACACACACACACACACACACACACACACACACACACACACACACACACACACACACAGCTAGCCAGCCACATTTTCTCAGGCAGCTCGGCAGACGGACAGCAGCAGACGGTGAGTATAGAGAGGGAGCGAGACAGACAGAGCGCACGGCAGGAGAAAGAGGGGCTCGGACATCCACCGAGGAGCGGAAGAGGAGTAGCCTACTACACCAGGATTTATCCCTTTCCTTTTCATCTTTTTACCCTGTGAGTGGAGTAGACTAGGAACTGAATCCCTGTGATCTCCCCCTGGCTTGAGTTAAACCTGCTCCGCTGCCAAAGGACCTGCTACTTATTTCCCTCTGCATTAGTCCTCAGTATGGCAGCCACGGTGGGACACCGGGGCGAAATGTCCCAGACGATGGCGACTTGTTTTGCCCACTGGCGTCTCACCCTGTGCGCTATGTTGACCTGCTTCGGCGGCGGCGCGGTGTGGGGCTTTAACCTGGAGACCGCGCACACGCTGCACAAGTTGGGGGACCGCGGCACCTTCTTTGGCTTCTCACTGGCTCTCCACGAGCAACTTACCCCCGAGCCGCAGAGCTGGTGAGTAAAAGGAATCGAACCTCTTATTAAGTTAGCTATATTCATTTTTTTGGAGTCGGAAGCGAAGGAGTCTGTTTCCAGCACATGCACCTGCTCATTGCATGGTTAACATGTCATTACAAGACATGAGGCCTATATGCAGGAATGCACAAACCAAGTGGTCCTATTGGCATATTAAGCATTGAACGCTATTTACCCAAAGGGCTTATCACCCTGCTTCTAGGCTCTGATTTTATATAGTGGATAATAACTCAAAGAGGGGCTAATATGTATGATATTGACTGAACTGCTTGGCATCAAACATTGTAACAAATTCATATTGTAGTAGGCTATAGTTTAGCTGTGACAGAAAGCCACCATTGTGTTCTGTGGGTTTCTTGTTTAGTCAGCATTTTGATGTTGAATTTGCCTTTGGATTTACCCACTCATTGCAATCCCATAAACATGGTCGGCCTACTAGGCTTCTTCTACAGCGTGAATGGGGGAGTGATATAACGGGGTGGTGGGGATGATATTGTGTGATGGATGTAGCCTATTGTCTACTCAGCATAAATAGACCCTGATTTATATTGTATGCGTATAAGGAGAGGCAGAGAGTGGTAAAGAATATGTTTGTTCATGCTGAATCATTCTAAGATCAAGATCGTAGACATATTTCACTGGTGCATATTTTCCACGTTGTTTGATCTAGACCAGGGGTTTTCAAACTTTGTGTGTGGACCACTATTTGTAATAAAGAATTTTCGCGGACAACCTACACATAATACAGTATTTCAACACACCTCCATACCTGAATTAACCGCACCTCTTATGGCCTACTACAATAACTGGTCATTGCATCAGTACAACAGTTCTGCTAAAATAAAGTTGGCTGCAAACAAGAGATGTCAAATATTTGTATGGGAATTTTCTGGTTAAATTATTGTTTTAAAAAAAGCTATTATTTTATATTTAATTTTGCTGTTCCATGGACCACCTGCAGTACCGCCACAGACCACTGGTGATCCGCGGACCACACTTTGGGAATTAATGATCTCAGGGCTATTCAATTAGTTTTGAATGGGGGCCGGTTGGTGGAAATGATCCAGAATGAGGGGCCCGAAAAAAAAGCCTAAAATTGATGAGCATCATACAGTGCATATATTTTTTGTTTATTTTATCAAATAGAGACCAACAGCTTATCAAAAACAATCCCTATTTGATTAACGTCATAGGCTGCCTGTTAGTGTTTAACAATCTTATTAGTTCAGGAAAAGACAATAGGTTAACTCTGCAACAGCTTATCAAATTACATAGTTATAGGTTAACTCAAGAGTGCAACAGCTTATCAAAATTCAGGTAGTAATAACAGATTATCAAAATACAGGTAGGCCTAGGTTTACTCAAGAGTGCCACAGCTTATCAAAATACATAGTAATAGATTACTTTAAGTGCAATAGTCTTTTCAAAAACAATCCTTATTTAATAAACATAGGCTGACTGTTAGTGTTAACTGGCATGCAGTGACCCTCTTGGTCAAATGTGACATCTAATGAAAGAAATGGCATTTGTTTGATTTAGCAAGAGCAGTAAAATCGGGAGTATATGACGTCATGGCAATATGCATACAGTGGTGCAGGTGCTCGGCAGTGAGGGATGCGCGATTACTAGTTTTAATGGCATTCATGTGTGAGAATGCGGATTCACTTGTAAGTTGAGCCAAACATAGTGAGGACAAAAAGTGCAAGACGCCTTGAATTAGGGAATGGCTGACTTCACGAGTCCAGAACTTTTCTGAACCTGCCAGCTGTAATGACTGTCGCAGGTCAGCTGATGACTGAATGAGTTCCAGTTGTAAAGCTCCTTTGCTTTCACTGCAAACTCCCCCACAACGTCCACACAGAAGGGGTCGTTCACAAATCTCATCACTTCAGTGGGGATACTGGGATTTTCAAACCTCGTTGCAAAGTTGGTTTTCAATGCATTTATCAATCCTGTCATTGCCTCAGTGGTTTGTAGACCTGCAGTGCGCAATGCTGGGAAAATAAGCATTTTTCCAGAATATAGATCAGCAGAAAAAATGTCAGCCTTTTTTGAAAAGCCTTGAGTCTCTCCACAAGTTGCGCGACTGTTTTATCTCTGCCCTTCAGCTCCGTATTGAGTAGGTTCAGGTGGTGAAAGACGTCGCTCAAAAATCAAACGGCTGCGTGAAACTCTGCATTTTCTATTAGACACAGAAAAGTGTGAGCTTTTTCTGCTTTGAATTATGGGGAAACATCAGGATCACTTCCTTAAGTTTGCAAAATCATTTCAACGCATTCCCTGGCGGAAAAGGCGGTGCTGTAAGCTAGACGTAGAACGAATGAAGTTAATAATTGCCATGACAGTCCATGGTCTCTTTTAACTCACCATTTAGTTTTGCACACAGGAGGCTTTGGTGGATAAGACAATGCAGCAATCTCTGCTGTGGCGCCACATCTGCCAACCTAGCGGACAGTCCCCGTGTCCTGCCCGACATCGCCGGCGCACCGTCCGTAACCAGCATATTGATATGCTCCAACCCCAACTGGTTCTCTCTGAAGAATGAAATAACTTTTTCGAAAAGTATCTCACCTGTCATATGTCCATCCAGTGGAATTAATCCAAGTAGACCCTCACAAAAGCACTCTCCATCAAAAAATCTAACATAGAGGCACAGCTATGCTACATCGCTGCTGTCGGTTGATTCATCAATAGCTAACGACATCATCTCCGCTTTTTTGAGTTTGTCCAAAAGAGTCTCAAAAACATCCGATGCAAGGGTCTCTACTGTCCATTTTTTTTTTTCACTAAAAGGGCCAGTAAATATTCCTCCGCGGGCCGGGTTCGGCCCGAGGGCCACCAATTGAATAGCCCTGATTTAGACGTTAAGGGCTTTATTTAAAATTAGATTGTACATTTCTGTGTGTACAAGCGTTTGTGTGTGTGTGTGTGTGTGTGTGTGTGTGTGTGTGTGTGTGTGTGTGTGTGTGTGTGTGTGTGTGTGTGTGAGTGTGTGTGTGTGTGTGTGTGTGTGTGTGTGTGTGTGTGTGTGTGTATGTGTGTCCTCGTGTATTATCTTTCAGGCATTTGTGTACAAATAGTGACTTTGTTGACTTGTAGGTGATTAGCTACGTGCATGTGCTGAGTCTGTTTGAGTGTTTGTGTGTATGACTGACTGTGTGTGTGGCCAAGATGCAGTCAGCAACTACATCAGTCAGCAACAGAAACCCCATAGCTGAAGTAGATTATAACAACACGTCTGTGAGGAGATGGTGAACTTTATAACATATTCAAAAGATCATAATATTTGATGTAAAAAAAAATGTGTTTACAAAAGGAAAAACGAATGAAACCATATATTACGTCAGTAAAGTTCTGCATACTCCTCGATATTCAACAATATACAGTTTTCCAGCAACAGTAAATGTAGGGACCTGATCCGTGTCACGGTGTTAGAGGACCCCGTTTAGCTAGGCAGCTCCATATTTAACTGTTGCCTCTCCTCAATTTACCCAGCCGTAGTCTTCCTGTCGCCGGGTCAGACCTGGCACTGTGACATCAGCAGCCAGAGTGTTGGCTGGGGAATGGGGAGCCTGCCAGAGGAGCCCCCCGTCTGTCCTCCCCACGGTCCACTTTAGCCCACTGCACACACACCTATTTTAAACCCTTGGTAGCAGAGACTCTGTAGTAATGTGTGGTCGTAATTTATTCCAGGGAATAATCCTCCAAAGGAGCTGTCGCCGTTCAAAGTCCTGTCATCTCCTCCGGCCTTTGCAGTGATACGTCCTGGAATTAATTTGGCTGGCTTAAAGGTCATTGGTTGATCAATACAACTTGTTTTTCCCAATCAGCTGAAGTGATCGATCAACCGAAAGTGCAGCATGAATAATCATTTCCAGTCATTTATAATACGCTGGGTGATATCAGACGTGAGGTCATCTTGATGATGATATCATATCTACTCCCTAGTTTGCCTCCAATATTGTCTATTCTTTCAGCCCTAAGTCATAGACATTGTAGAAAATAATAAAACGTGGCCTTAAATGCCCCATTTTATAGCCTTTCAGGTTTTTGATTTCAAAGGGACGGTTGCAGGCGTGAATAGCCTCCAACCTGCAATGTAATGAAACACTCCCGACTTTATGCCGGTGGTCACATCATTGGAGAGCTCTATCTGAATGGAGCATGAACCCGATCTGGCTGCTGTAATGATCTGGCTTCTGCTGAGTCAGCGTTAGTCACAATAGTGTCGGCATCCGATAAGACTGTAGTGGTCTTGAGGTTTGCTTGAGTCATGTTCCTTTTAGGAGGACTATATTACTGGAAACCAATTCAACGCAGTAAAGAGAAGGATCAGACGAGCTGAAACGACGAGGCAGCTGGTGGTTCTTCGATGACGAAAGCCTGACCACCCCGAGTGCTCACACACGACGCGGGGATTCAAGGGGAGCCTGTGTGACCCTGCCTGATCCTGCGTGGAGCGTCAATATGGCCGACCGCTTCAGCCGCCAAGGGGACTTATGGTCAGAGGCCCCGCTCTGCTCTTGCAGACTACCTTTCCCTACGGCAGCAGAGGTCAAGCAATCAACTCTGCACAACCCCGGCCTCACCATCCATGCCCCCACTATCAGCCCACAGACACAAACAGGCGCACACACAGCTCCTGCATGCACGCACTCACAGCACACACTTGAGCACAGCTACTGAAGCTCCTTGGTGACTATTTTGACTGACATGTTGTTAGAAAAGCCCCGGACGCTTAAGGTCCAGCAGGAAGTGAAAGTATAGCACACGGGTTATCAGACATGGCAGGTTATTTTTCAACTTATTCAACATAGTAGTAACAAAGCCAGTGGGAGTGGGAAACTGCAGTCTCCTGCTGCAGTCAAAAATGTCGGCGTGTGAGGTGGCCGGGTATTCCTGACTTGTTTTCTATTTATAATGATATTAGAGGCTTTCCACTAATAGCGTGATGACTGATGAAGACAGGAAGTCCTGTAGGCTGAGCCCTCCTCCTGTCAATATCCCCTAAGTATAGTGCCTATCTACTAGGATGTGATTCATTGTTTTGGACATAATTGAAACAAAGAGTTCAATAAAAAATGTCAGTTCTGTGTGTTACAATCTATAGGAGTTTTTTTATGACTGGAACAATATATACAACACTACCTACGTCAAGACAGTGCTAAACAGGGTTACAGTCTGAGCTTTTTAATCTACAGTTTCATAATTTACTTTGCAAACTCTCAAAAGGTCTTGACTCTCCGTATCAAATGACTTCGCTATGACATGAAAATGCATGAAATCCTATGCTCTGTAATGCATCCTTCTGATATAGACTTGAGAGATTTCCACCCTTAGTGTTATCTTTTATTATTTTATTGTGGTCTGTACCTCTTGATCCATAACACAATTTTTCACTCCTAGAGATGGTAAGTGGAGCGCATATAGTAACTTTTTTCTAGCAATAGTAAATGGTTAACAACAAAACAGCCTTTTGGCTACAAGAAGATCTTATAGTCCAGTAACCGCTCTAGAAACATGTATGCTTGCATGGAAACCAGCTACAGAGTTGCACACGTTTCACAGCAACAATGAACAATTTCTTAGGCAGCTGATTTGCATTATAATACTCCTATAAAAGCAGTCCTTTGAGCTCAAGCTTAAGGGTTGACAATGAACCTTCCCCCCTTCCCCTCCCTAATTCAATTCATTATTTTTCCCTCCCTATTCTCTCTCTCGTTTTGTGTGTCCCCCAGCTTTGTTCCTGGATCTCCCAAAGGCCATTCATATGAAAGCCTTGTAAATGTAGTCGCTCACCCTGTTGCTGTCCTTATTTATACGCACAGGAACAGAGAGTGCAAAGGGGGTTGGCCTTACAGTGAATAACAGATAAGCACATACATACCCCCACACACACATTCAGACTCAGATACAGGCAAAGCTATATTTGAGTTTGCACTGATTTACACTCACAAGCACACACACACACACACACACACACCCACACACACACACACACACACACACACACACACACACACACACACACACAGACACACACACACACACACACACACACACACACACACACACACACACACACACACACACACACACACACACACACACACACACACACACTGTAACTCCTAGCTTTTATTGCTCAAAATTGAAGTGAACAGAAATGGAATTTGCTGACCATTAAAGAAGATGTAAAGATTTTATTTCAAATTCCATCACCTTAGATTGTTTGAATGGTTTTATTTGAACGCACATGTATATTTATATATATGAAGTTACATGGCAGTGTTTTACAACATGTTGGACGTGTTAAATAGAGACTATGATGTTGACACACGCCCACTGACTGATTCACACAGGAACCCACCATACAGGGGGGTTCCTACGCCACTGCTCTTTGCCTCCCAATTATCCTCCCTGCTTAGCATTCTCACTCACTGACCCTCCCATTGGCCTGGCCCGGCCCTGGATAATAGCTCGGCTGGAAGAAGCCGTTACTGGCAGAGAGCTTTCAGCAATATTAGTCTTTGTGGACCACGTGCTCTTGGGGGGAGAGGGCTGATCTGCAGAGTCAGGAGGAACACACGCTCAGATCTGCAGAAATGTCCAGTGTGGGGGTTTAGAGGAGCTAGAGAGCTTAAACGTGCATCGTACTGATGATAATGGTGGAAAAGATTGTGTTTTAGACACTGGGCGTGTAGGTCAAAGTATTCTATGAAATATTACCTTTAATCACAATTTTCATCACGATCCTCGTCCAAATTCATAAATTGCATGTGGTCTGATTCAGCTGACATTATTTTGGCTGCTGTTTCTATTATCTTCAATGCCGTTTTTTGAAAGAAGCATAGCCCATGAAATAGGCAAATTTCAAGTGCTTTTAGCAGTGTGTATTTGTGTGTGCTTGTGTGTGTGTGTGGGTGTCTATATGTGGGTGGGAGTTTGGGGTGGCCCAGCTTCTCTCTTGACTTTTAACCCTGAGATTCAGAGATTAATAATTCATGACAACTCTAATGCGTGTTTGTGAGTCCAGCTATTATGCCTAGTCTGATAAAGGTGCAATTTAATCAATTGGCTGATGGCAGCTCTTTTGGGAGATACCATGAGACACAGACAAAGGGGACATTTAAGTGAGAAGATATTCGATAAGACTAATATTTCTCCGAGACGCCATCTGACAAAACACAAAAGCACTGACAGTGATCATTCATTTTGGTTCTTTATACAAATACTGATGTAATTTGCATGAGCCATCTTTCAGATTGCCTCTTACAAATACGGACACCCTTCCACAATAACAATTATAGGATAATGGATTCTTCCATAGATCATCCATTGCGATTTAGCTTTCCATTGTGGTATATGGGTTGTCTCTTGGTATCAGGGAGGAGGAAATAGATAGCCAATGCTGAAACATGTGCGATACCCTTTCATGCTCCAAACCTTAGTATTTGTTGAAGGTTGTTGTTGTTCTTTGTCATATAATATGGCTCTCCTGATTAGCTAAATGATTGGAGGCCCCAGGTTTGCCTTCTCTCCAGGGACCTGGGACCTGCTCAGCGATGTGGGGAGGATTCCACAGGGAACAATGTGATTAGAATCGCAAAGATGCAGTCAGGAAGCATCTGTCTCAATTTTGATTCTGTCATTACGAAGAAAAATAAAGGAAGTCTCTCTCTCGCTCCCCCTCCTTCCTTTGTTTCTCTATAAATCTCCCTGTCTTGTATTCCATTGTTGTTTGTGTGTGTTGATGGGGTACAAATTGAGCAATTTAGTAGCAAGAGAAGCGACAGAGATGGGAATTGCAGAAGGGCCCTGATGTTTTATGGTGTAGATTTGCCAGGCCAAGATGCTACTGAAGAAAATACCAAGCGGAACAAATGAAAACATCAATGTTCAGAAACATTTGAAAAATGGTTAGGATTAGAAATAATGCAGAAAGAAGATGGATGCATGCATGCATGCATGTATTGTAGCGGGCCAGTGGGTGTAGGGTTTCCACGCTACCAAGTCGAACAGATAAAACAACACAACACACAGAGAGCAGTTCAAAGGCTGAATGGTTTATTCACCTTGTAAATAAAACCAGGGTGGGAAAAGGGTAATCCACCTCCTTTATGCTCCAGTCTAATGTCTGTCCAACACTTTGCACCTATCTCTTTCCCTTAGGCCATTCCGTGCGACACACAGATCCTGCCTGTCCTTTGCTAGCCCTAGCCCTAGCCCTAGCGCCAGCGCCAGCTCTAGCTCCAGTTCCAACTTCCCCCCCCACATGTCTGTTTGCTAGCCCTCTTAAGCCCAAGCACCCCTAGTTAACGATCCTCAGGCTTGCCTCGTTAACGGGAGGAAGTCCATATATGGCGTCTGCCACAGTATGTATGTATGTTTGTATGTATGTATGTATGGATGGATGTATGTATGTATGGATGGATGGATGGATGGATGGATGGATGGATGGATGGATGGATGGATGGATGGATGGATGGATGGATAAATGGATAGATGATTGTTCGTATGGATGTATGATTGTTCGTATGGATGTATGGAATGAAGGAAGGGAGGAAGGAAGGAAGGAAGGAAGGAAGGAAGGAAGGAAGGAAGGAAGGAAGGAAGGAAGGAAGGAAGGAAGGAAGGAAGGAAGGAAGGGACTGTGTCTCCA